>NC_143586.1:1713940-2056728 GCF_048544385.1 Mastigoproctus giganteus
AGCATTAGCATTAGCATTAGCATTAGTAGAGGCATTTGATGCAAGAAAGCAAGCTTATGCAGCATCAGCCAAAAAAAAAAAAAAAAAAAAAAAAAAAAAAAAGTAACATAAATAAATAAAAATAACCACTTCCACTTCACCCCTCTGTTCATTCGAAATACCTGTCCAGCTGAGCCTTAAACTTATTTAGGCTATCAACTTCCACGACAAGGGATGGAAGTCTGTTCCACCCACCAACCACCCGCTGGCTAAAGGCAAATTTCCGCACATCTATCCTACATCTGTCTTTCCTCAATTTGAATTTATGCCCTCTCAGGTGATTTTTCTGAGCTAGAGGAAGAATCCCATCAGCATTGAGCATGCTCAAACCATTCAAGGCTTTGTACACCTCTATCAGATCACCCCGTTGGTGCCTAGTTTCCAGACACTGTAATTTGCAAAACTTAAGCCTTTCTTCGTAAGAGAACCCCTTTGTCCCATTCACCAATCTAGTTGCCCTTCTCTGTACTCGTTCCAGCAGCTCTACATCCTTCCTGAAATGAGGCCTCCAGGCCTGTATACAGTACTCTAGGTGTGGCCTGACCATTGCCTTATACAAGGGAATAATCACCTCCTTATCCCTGCTAGAAAAATTCCTATATATCATTGACAATACACCATGAGCTACTCTTGCAGCTCGTCTGCACTGCTCAGAGAACTTCATATCTGCCTGCACCACCACCCCCAGGTCCCTTTCATTCTCTACCACTGTCAGTGTAGTACCACAGAGTTGATACGCTGCTCTGGGGTTGCTGTTTCCCATATGTAGTACTTTACATTTGTCAATGTTAAACTTCATTTGCCACCTCGAAGCCCATCTGCTCAACCTTTCCAAATCCTGTTGCAGCAGCATAGTGTCAGTAGTGTCCTTGACAACCCTGCCAACCTTCGTATCGTCTGCAAACTTGGACATTAAGCCTGATATACCATCATCAATATCATTTATAAATACAGAAAACAATAAAGGCCCCAATACTGAACCCTGAGGGACTCCACTAATAACATTAGTCCACGTTGAGCAATGCAATGTGCTATCATCGGCAGAACTATGGATAGGATTTCCAGTCAACGGAAGAAGGTCATTGATATACAAGAGGAAAAGAGTGGGGGAAAGAACTGAACCTTGGAGGACACCGGCATTAGTGGAGAAGTTAGAAGACAGAGAGCCATCTACCATCACCCTCAGTTAGCAATCCGAGGGAAAAATGGATAACCAATTACTAAAAACAGTTGGCAAACCATAAGATGGAAGCTTGTTTAGAAGACCTTTATGCCAAACACGATCAAAAGCCTTTGAGGTATCAAGAGCAACTACTTGTGTTTCACTGAACCTTTCCATTGAATTAGTCCATAAATGGGTAACATAAGCCAGAATATCTCCAGTGGATCGACACTGACAGAATCCATACTGGTGATCGTTGATCAGATGGAAGGTTTCTAGGTAGTTTAAGAGTTGGCGGTTAATTGATTTCTCCATTACTTTAGAAAGAGTAGAAGTAATTGCAATGGGACGATAATTGGATGGGAAGGAATTGTCACCCTTTTTAGGAACTGGCTGGATATGAGCAAATTTCCAAGATGAAGGAAAAACACCTTTTTAAATAAGAAAGTGAAAAAAGGCGGCAAAGAAGAGAAGTAAGTTCAGGAGCACAGGTTTTGAGAACAAGCAGAGAAATACCATCAGGACCTGGAGCTTTCTTAGCATCAAGATTCATCAAAATCCTTCTGATATCCTTTGGACGGAAGACCACAGGAGGCATTGAATGGAGCGTGTTGGGAATGGTGGGAGGTGTTTTACCAAGATCATTAATACATGAGCTGGAAGAAAAATGGGATGCTAGCAGGTCAGCTTTATCCTTGGCTGAAGTGGCAACAGAACCATCTGGTTTGGACAGAGGTGGGAGTAAAGATGGGCAAAAGTTGCGGCCAATAGCTTTGGCAAGAGACCAGAATGCTCGGCTACCATTAGGACAAGAAGCAAGTTTTCTATATCAGGTTTAATATCCAAGTTTTCAGAGGATACAAAGGTTGGCAGGGTTGTTAACGACTGTAAAGACAGTATGCAACTGGGTCTAGATAATTTGGACAAATGGGCTGAAAAGTGGCAACTGAAGTTTAAAATTGACAAATGCAAAGTACTGCATATGGGTAGCAATAACCCAAGAGAAACATACCAACTGTGTGGTACTACACTCAGGGAAGTGGAAAGTGAAAAAGACCTGGGGATAATTGTGCAGTCAAATATGAAGTTTGCAGAGCAGTGCAGACGGGGTGCCAGGGCACGTCATGATGTCTTGTCAATGGTTTATAGGAATTTTGCTAGCAGGGACAGGAAGTTGATTATCCCATTATACCAGGCAATGGTCAGGCCACAACTGACCATTGCCTAAAATGAGGCCTCCAGAGCTGTACAGCTCTGGAGGCCTCATTTTAGGAAGGATATAGAGTTGCTAGAACGAATACAAAGAAGGGCAACAAGATTGGTGAGGGAACAAAGGGGGTGCTCTTACCAAGAAATACTTAAGGTCCGCAAATTGCAGTGCCTGGAGAGTAGGCACCTGCGAGGTGATCTGATTTAGATGTATAAGGCCTTAAATGGGTTGAGCAAGCTGAATGCTGATGCGATTCTTCCGCTTGCTCAGATTAAGAACCTGAGGGGGCCCAGATTCAAATTGAGGAAAGACAGTTGTAGAATTGATGGGTGGAAATTTCCCTTTAGCCAGTGGGTGGTTAATTGCTGGAACAAACTTCCATCTGTTGTTTTGGAAGTTGATAGCTTAAATAAATTCAAGGAGGAAATGGTTGTGTGAATTTTTTTTTTTTTTTTTTGGCTGATGCTATGTAAGCTGATAAGCTTGCTTTCTTGCATCACATGCCTCTATTACTATTACAGGGCAATTTACAAACTTCAATTCTGCACGCGCTCCTAGTCATTTACACAGCAGGGCACATACCTTGCTTACCTGTACTTGGACCCATTCTAACACCACAGTGACAGGTAATGAGAGATTTCCAAAGTGAGAATAGACCTTTCCAACTGTGGCTATTCAACTATTATTCTGGACAGGTGTGAATTACAAGCTCATGAGCTTGTTGCATGACCTAATCCACCACATGATAATGAGTTTACCTCAATTGCCTACACATTGTAGTGGTGTGTCGAAACATCTTACCAGAATCTTGAGCTCTTACCACATAAAGTGTGTACAACTTCCTTGTAGAAAATTATGTTCATTTACGGTATATGTAGGGTGAAAATACCCATCCCCCTCCATCTTGCATATTGGTTCTGTGTACCCCTTTGCATGCCCAGATTGTGGTGGTTGTTATGTAGGCGAAACCACTAGGAGATAAAAGATCGTGTCTCAGAACATGAAAGGGCTCTTCAATCTGCTGATTCTGAAGACTTCCCTGTTGCCAAACATTACTGGGTTGAACAACACAACCTTGATTGCCGATGTGACATTGAGAGCATCGACCACTCACATTACTACTGCCAGCACTCATGGATTATCAGCAGTGATTCTTCATGCATTAAGAATCTGCTGATAAATGAACCACTAGGTGGCAGTGATCACAGTGTGCTGAAGTGGGATTTACTCAAAGAGGTAACTACCATTAGGGGTAAAGGGAAGGGTTATTGCTTCCGTAAAGGCGACTACGATGGACTGAGACAGTATTTAAATTCTATACAGTGGGACCAACTGATGATGTTACCAACAGCAAATTCAAAATGGGAAGCATTCAAAGAACTTATCTTGGAAGCTACTAGGCTTTACATACCAACTAAGAAATATTGTTCAAGGTTTAGGCCAAAATGGATGTCAGATGAACTAATGAGGCATATGGCAGAGAAGAAAAATGCATGGGATACTTACAAATTAACACATGACACAGAAGCCTATGATAGATACAAGTTGATATGCAACCAAGTTACAAAGGAGGTTAGGCAGGCGAAGGCAGATTACGAGAAATCCTTGGCAAGGGATGCAAAGAAAAACAGCAAAGAGTTCTTTACTTATGTAAACTCTAGAAGGAAGGGGATGAATCAGATTGGTCCACTTGATATTGATGGGTCAACTGTTGATGATCCTGCTCAGGTAGCTAACAAACTAAATGAATATTTTGCATCGACATTCACACATGAGGAGTTATTCAGCAAGGGGAATGCCAGAGGTGTATTCAACTCTAGCAGTAAGCTACAGAATCTTGAAATAACTGGGAGTAAAGTGGAGGATTAACTGTTGAAGATAAACACAAGAAAGGCACCTGGGGTGGATGGGATCTATCCAGTTATATTAAAGGAGGCAGCAAAGGAAGTAAGCAAACCCTTAGCCATAATTATGAGAGCTTCCTTGGACTCAGGGGAGGTACCCATAGACTGGAAATGTGCAAATGTGACCCCAATTCACAAAGGAGGATCAAAGGCTGACACAAGTAATTATAAGCCGACCGGGCTAGCCGAGTGGGTAAAGTACCTTCCCGGCAACCCAAAGGTCGCGGGTTCGATTCCCGCCTCGGGCTTGGATCAAAGTACTGCAAAAACCTTGGGAGGTGCAATGTGGCCACAGAAGCCGATGCGCCAACAACTACCAAATCAAAAAAAAAAAAAAAAAAAAACAAGTAATTATAGACCTGTGAGCTTAACTTCTGTTCCAGGAAAATTAATGGAGGCACTGGTTAAAGAAGCACTGCAGGATCATTTAGACAAGACTTCAGTTATAGCTCAGACACAGCATGGTTTTGTTAAGGGGAAGTCTTGCCTGACCAACTTGATTGGATACTATGATGCAGTCACAAAAGAACTGGATGCAGGGAATAACTTTGATATTATATACTTGGATCTTAGAAAGGCTTTTGATACTGTTGCACATGGAAGACTGCTACACAAATTGGAGCAGTGTGACATTGGAGGCAAATTGCTGCTATGGATAAAGGGGTGGTTGAGGGGGAGAAGACAGAGAGTGGTAATCAATGGACACTGCTCATCGTGGACTAATGTTATTAGTGGAGTCCCTCAGGGCTCAGTGTTGGGTCCATTATTGTTTTCTGTATTTATAAATGATATTGATGATGGTATATCAAGCTTAATGTCCAAGTTTGCAGACGATACAAAGGTTGGCAGGGTTGTCAAGGACACTACTGACACTATGCTGCTGCAACAGGATCTGGAAAGGTTGAGCAGATGGGCTGAGAGGTGGCAAATGAAGTTTAACATTGACAAATGTAAAGTACTACACATCGGAAACAGCAACCCCAGAGCAACGTATCAACTCTGTGGTACTACACTGACAGTGGTAGAGAATGAAAGGGACTTGGGGGTGGTTGTGCAGGCAGATATGAAGTTCTCTGAGCAGTGCAGACGGGCTGCAAGAGTAGCTCATGGAGTATTGTCAATGATATACAGGAATTTTTCCAGCAGGGATAAGGAGGTGATTATTCCATTGTATAAGGCAATGGTCAGGCCACACCTAGAGTACTGTATACAGGTCTGGAGGCCTCATTTCAAGAAGGATGTAGAGCTGCTGGAACGAGTACAGAGAAGGGCAACAAGATTAGTGAATGGAACAAAGGGGTGCTCTTAAGAAGAAAGGCTTAAGTTTTGCAAATTACAGTGTCTGGAGACTAGGCACCAGCGAGGTGATCTGATAGAGGTGTATAAAGCCTTGAATGGTTTAAGCATGCTCAATGCTGATGGGATTCTTCCTCTAGCTCAGAAAAATAACCTGAGAGGGCATAAATTCAAATTGAGGAAAGACAGATGTAGGATAGACGTGCGGAAATTTGCCTTTAGCCAGCGGGTGGTTGGTTGGTGGAACAGACTTCCATCCCTTGTGGTGGAGGTTGATAGCCTAAACAAATTTAAAGCTCAACTGGACAGGTATTTCGAACGAACGGAGGGGTGAAATGGGAGTGGTGTGTGTTTCTTTTTTTTTTTTTGTTTGGCTGATGCTGCATAAGCTTGCTTTCTTGCATCAAATGCCTCTACTAATGCTAATGCTAATTACTGGGTTGAACAACACAACCTTGATTGCCGATGTGACATTGAGATCATCGACCACTCACATTACTACTGCCAGCACTCATGGCTTGAGGCATTGCACATATCCAAATATAATAGTGTCTTGAACCATAACAGGGGAGTACACATGCACCCAATTATGCAATCAACCATTTTACAGTGCAAAGAATGCTGACGTGCATCTCGTGTACATGCTTTATATTTTCCTGACACCAGAGGTCTAATCTTGCCCAGTGGCTCATTTAGTGGTCTATACACACACACACACACAATTCGCCTCATGTGCATTCCTTGCTTTACCTGATGTATGATTCATGATCATGCCCAGTTGACTCATATTATTATTCCATGTAACATATTTGTAGCACGATTTACTATCCAGCCAAGGAAAGAGCACTTCCCCCCAAAAGCTATTGTTTGTCATTCTATCTAATTTTTACATTAGTTTTATGCCGCTCTATATTATTTGTTATTGGTAGGTTTGGTATTTGGTTTTTAGGAGCATTAGCAACTAAGGCCATATTGCTCTTGGGATTTGCAGTGGTCATTCCCTGACCTTTCCGCATCCTCCATATTTGGTGGTCACAGGCTCGAACCCCAGGTCTAATCAAGAAGCGTGTGCTACGCTCCACCTGGCTACGGATTATTTGTTATAATAAATGTTGTCAGTTTTTCATTTGAGGCCAATATATTCAGTAAATGATTATGCAACTTGAAACCTAAGGCCTTTTCTCTCAAACTTCCATCTGTCATTGTGGAAGTTGACAGCTTAAATATATTCAAGGAAATATTGGTTAAACTTTTGGAGTGACTGGACGGTTGAAATGGGAAGTTTTTTTTTTTTTTTTTTTTTTTTTTTAGCTGATGCTATATAAGCTTGCTTTCTTTCATTGTATGCCTCTACTAATGCTTGAATTCCCCAGAATTTCTACCAGAAGCAGTGCGAGAATCACTTTCACCTCTACCTGCAGCTACTGTTACTCTATTAGTCTTTATATCCCCTCAAGCTAACATTTTTCTGATCTACCTAACACTGCCTCGATAGCATCAGCAATTATTCTTGCAACTTTTCTAATTAAATGTATCCCATCCCTGTAGAAGCAGTCTCCCCTGTTTGCAAGCACAGACCATGCTGTTATTATTGTTATTTGGTTTTTAGGAGCATTAGCAACTAAGGCCATATTGCTCCGGGGATATGCGGTGGTCATTCCCTGACCTTTCTGCATCCTCCGTTTTGGTGGTCTCCGTTTTCACGGGCTCGAACCCCGGTCTAATCAAGAAGCATGTGCTACGCACTGCTGCTCCTGCTCACCTGACTATGGAGGCACCCACAGAACACGCTGAATAAAATTCTACCCAAGAGTCTTGCACAATCTCTCCATGGCCGAATTGATTGACAAGGCTCTCATTATATACTCCCTCCTATCGTGGCTGGGCAGAATTGCAGACACTTTCAACTTTAACCCTAACTCGTGACTTTTCTACAACATTGATCTGTACTTGTGACCTCTAAAATGTCATCAATCGTTGCCCCTGGCAGACATACCTTAGTCTTATTCTACCTATTCTTTTTGCACAATGTATTTCCCATTTCCCTGATAACAGAGTCACTGACAATAACTAGCTCTTGTAGAACCACCACATTCTGCCTTGAAGATTGCCACTGTTTTGCCTGATGCACAAGAGTGAGCTGTGGATTTGAGTTGGACAGCTGAGTGCTTGATGGCTCCCATTTTAATTCCTTTGAGGACATCGACCCTACTGTTCAAACTCTCACAGACATCCATCAGAATGCTGAGTTGGTGTCTAATTTCTTCACAATCTCTGCACCTAGCACATACACAAAACAACCTTCTTGGCTAGATCATGACCTGTTCCAGAAATTCTGCAAACATTTCACACATTGCAAATGTGTGAAATGTTTGCAGAATGTGATGCATTGAAGAATTTCCGTCTTCAGTTCTACTCCGAGCCACAGCACTCCCTCTACTGTGTGCCTGTTGCTTTGCTACTCTAGTCTGAGCATGATTTCCACATAAATACAATTTAATTGATTAAAAGTGAAGATTAATATGATTAACAAATTTAATTGACAATACTACACTAAGCTAATAGATTGCTAAATGAAGTGATGCATATTACACTATCTAGTTTTACTTTATACTTTATGATATTAAGTTCAACATGTACATTATGCTACACTGTAATGATTACAAAGTTAAATTAGTTATATCTGTAGCTAAGGATAGCAACAGATATAACTACGATAGGAGGGAGTATATGATGAGAGCCTTGTCAATCAATTCGGCCCTGGAGGGATTGTGCAAGGCTCAAGGGGTAGAATTTTTTTCAGCCTGGACTGTACTTGTTAACAGGAGAGATTGCTTCTACAGGGATGGGATACACTTAAATAGAAAGGGTGCAAGAATTTTTGATGATGCTGTCGAGGCAGTGTTAGGTGGGTCTGAAAACTGCTAGTTGGAGGGGATACAAGGACTAATAGATTAACAGTAGCCACTGGCAGAGGTGGAAGTGATTCTTGCACTACTTCTATTGAAATGAGCAGAAGCCTGAAAAACAAGATGCAGGATATTTCAGAGACTGCTGGGAGTCATTGCGGTACAAGTAAACACATGGGTTGTGTTAGGGTAGCTAAGAATAGAAACAGGTGCATGTATACTTGCGTGTACACCAATGCTAGGAGTTTAGTAAATAAATTTGATGAATTTGAGGTATTGCTCAAAACATCAAAGGCAGATATTGTTCGGATATCCGAGACGTGGTGTCACACAGATATAAGGAATGAAGAACTGGAATTTGGGGAATACAATGTGTATAGAAAGGATAGATAGGACAGGAGGGGAGGAGGGGTTATGCTATTAGTTAAGAAACACATAAAGTCCAAGGAAGTGAAGCCAGTCGACATCGATGGACAGGGCAGTGTCGAGTCAGTTTGGTGTGACATAAGCATAGGGAAATCAAAATTGAGAGTAGGAGTGTGCTATAGGCCTAATGACTCTGATGAGTATAATAAGATATTGTACAGGGAAATAGAGTGGGCCAGTAAATCAGAGAGTCTTATAATGGGAGATTTTAATTTCCCAGATATTGACTGGAATTTGTGGGTTGGTCACTTGCACACTAGCAAGGCTTTTGTGGATTCATTGGATGATTGTTTTCTACATCAGCATGTTCGTGAGGCAACAAGAGGGAGCAATAAGGAAAGGGTTTTTGTTTTCGTAAATGCGACTATGATGGTCTGAGACAGTATTTAAATTCTATACAGTGGGACCAACTGATGATGTTACCAACAGCAAACTCAAAATGGGAAGCATTCAAGGAACTAATCTTGGAGGCTACCAGGCTTTACATACCAACTAAGAAATATTGTTCAAGGTTTAGGCCTAAATGGTTGTCAGATGAACTAATGAGACATGTGGCAGAGAAGAAAAATGCATGGGATACATACAAATTAATGGGTGACATGGAAGCCTATGATAGATATAAGTTGGTCTGTAACCAAGTCACAAAGGAGATTAAGCAGGCAAAGGCAGACTACGAAAAATCTTTGGCAAAGGATGCAAAGAAAAACAGAAAAGAGTTCTTTACCTATTTAAACTCAAGAAGGAAAGGGATGAATCAGATTGGTCCACTGGATATTGATGGTTCAACAGTTGAGGATCCTGCTCAGGTGGCTAACAATCTAAACGAGTATTTTGCATCTACATTCACGCATGAGGAGTTATTCAGGAAGGAGAATGATGTAGGTAAAGTAAACATTGGCAGTGAGCTGGATGATTTTGTAATAACTGAGAGGAAAGTGGAGGAGAGATTGTTGAGGATAAACATAAAAAAGGCACCTGGGGTGGATGGGATCTATCCAGTTATATTAAAGGAGGCAGCAAAGGAAGAAAGCAAACCCCTAGCCATAATTATGAGAGCTCCTTTGGACTCAGGGGAGGTACCCATAGACTGGAGATGTGCAAATCTAACCCCAATTCACAAAGGAGGATCAAAGGCTGACACAAGTAATTATAGACCTGTTAGTTTAACTTCTGTTCCAGGTAAATTAATGGAGGCACTGGTTAAAGAAGCACTGCAGGATCATCTAGACAAGAATTCAGTTATAGCTCAGAAGCAGCATGGTTTTGTTAAGGGCAGGTCTTGCCTGACCAATTTGATTGGATACTATGATGTAGTCACAAAAGAACTGGATGCAGGGAATAACTTTGATATTATATATTTGGATCTTAGAAAGGCTTTTGATACTGTTGCACATGGAAGACTGCTGTACAAATTGGAGCAGTGTGGCATTGGAGGCAAATTGCTGCTATGGATAAGGGGATGGTTGAGTGGCAGAAGACAGAGAGTGGTAATCAATGGACACTGCTCAACGTGGACTAATGTTATTAGTGGAGTTCCTCAGGGTTCAGTGTTGGTTCCGTTGTTGTTTTCGGTGTTTATGAATGATATTGATGATAGGATATCAAGTTTAATGTCCAAGTTTGCAGATGATACAAAGGTTGGCAGATTTGTTAAGGACACCACTGACGCTATGCTGCTGCAACAGGATCTGGAAAGGTTGAACAGATGGGCTGAGAGGTGGCAAATGAAGTTTAACATTGACAAATGTAAAGTACTACATATGGGAAACAGTAACCCCAGAGCAACGTATCAACTCTGCGGTACTACACTGACAGTGGTGGAGAATGAAAAGGACCTGGGGGTAATTGTGCAGGCAGATATGAAGTTCTCTGAGCAGTGCAGACGAGCTGCAAGAGTAGCTCATGGCGTCTTGTCAATGATATACAGGAATTTTTCTAGCAGGGATAAGGAGGTGATTATTCCCTTGTATAAGGCAATGGTTAGGCCACATCTTGAGTACTGTAAACAGGTCTGGAGGCCTCATTTCAAGAAGGATGTAGAGCTGCTGGAACAGGTACAGAGAAGGGCAACAAGATTAGTGAATGGAACAAAGGGTTGCTCTTACGAAGAAAGGCTTAAGTTTTGCAAATTACAGAGTCTGGAGACTAGGCACCGGCGAGGTGATCTGATAGAGGTGTATAAGGCTTTGAATGGTTTGAGCATGCTCAATGCCAATGGGATTCTTCATCTTGCTCAGAATAATCAGCTCAGAGGGCATAAATTCAAATTGAGGAAGGACGGATGTCGGATAGATGTGCGGAAATTTGCCTTTGGCCGGCGGGTGGTTGGTTGGTGGAACCGACTTCCATCACTTGTTGTCGAAGTTGATAGCCTAAACAAATTTAAGGCTCAATTGGACAGGTATTTCGAGCGAACGGAGGGGTGAAATGGGAGTGGTGTGTTTTTTTTGTTTTTTTTTGGCTGATGCTGAATAAGCTTGCTTTCTTGCATCATATGCCTCTACTAATGCTAATGCTAATGCTAATGCTAAACACAAAAAAAAGAGATATATATGAAACAAATGATTAGAACCTTCAAAGTGTTTATTTATCACAATTAAAACTCGATTATTCGTCTTCACTACTGGTTACGTGCTATTATATTCGCAGGAAAATACTGATACAATAGCAGTACAAGTAATGGGAAATTTAAAAAATAAGTTAACGAACATGACTAAGACTATTTAACCTATTTATAAAACACAATTTAATATGTTAATTAATCAAGAAGATAGTAAAAATTTCCAAAAACTTATCGGTTTGCACAAGCTTAAAATTCTGCACCCTGGCATTTATAATCTCATTCCATGCTTATGCTGGAATCTTATAGTTGTTTCCTACAATCTAATCTAAACTTCAACCCCTGTAATGATCCCTAGTTCTGGAATTCTTTAGAACAGTGAGAATTCCACCTTCATTCATTTTACTAATCCCTCTCAGTGCTTTATAAACCTCAATCAGGTCACCTCTGAGGTACCTGATTGCAGGCTCTAGAGCCCATATCAATGCCAGAGCTTGATCATTAGGCAACACAGCTGCAATCCCCAAGGCAGAATGCACTGGTCCACAGGAGCTAGTTGTTGTCGGTGACTCTATTGTCAGGAAAACAGGAAAAATATTGTGCAAAAAGGACAGGTGGAACAGGACCAGTGTATGTCTGCGAGCACATTGAAACAAATAGCCCTCAGTCCCTAGCAGCTTTCACTTCCCCCCTTACAGCAGTGAGAGGATCAGATTGGAAGCAGAGGGTGCTAAGAATCTCTGGGTACGACCAGGCTGCCATGCACCGAAACTGAACTTGACCTGTTACAACGTAAGATCACTTATTGGTGAAAGCAGGATATTAGAGCTGGAAAAGGAATTAGAAAATGTAAATTGGAATTTCATTGGTTTGGCTGAAACAAGAAGAAGAAATAAATCACTTATAAGTTTATCAAGTGGATATCTGCTGTACACCAATGGAAACAGTGAAAAGAGCGAAGGTGGAGTAGGCTTTCTGGTCCACAAAGATATAAAAAACAATATTTTGGATTTCAAAAGTACATCACCAAGGGTGTCAAGACTACTACTCAGGATTTCTAAGAGGTACAAACTAAAGGGTATAATGATATATGCACCAACATTGAGCTACGATGATGAAGAGGTTGAAGAAATGTACGCCGAAATTGAGTCTTCTAGATGAGCAGAATACCCATTACACTATCATTATGGGGGACTTCAATGCTAAGGTTGGAAAGACAGAACAGCACAGAGAGGGGAACTATAGGAAATTTTGTAATTGGTGAAAGAAATGAAAGAGGCGATAGACTTGTGGAATTTGCAGATTAGCATTAGCATTAGCGTTAGTAGAGGCATTTGATGCAAGAAAGCAAGCTTATGCAGCATCAGCCAAAAAAAAAAAAACCACTTCCACTTCACCCCTCTGTTCATTCAAAATACCTGTCCAACTGAGCCTTAAACTTATTTAGGCTATCAACTTCCACGACAAGGGATGGACGTCTGTTCCACCAACATACCACTCGGTGGCTAAAGGCAAATTTCTGCACGTCTATCCTACATCTTTCCTTCCTCAATTTGAATTTATGCCCTCTCAGGTGATTATTCTGAGAAACAGGAAGAATCCCATCAGCATTGAGCATGCTCAAACCATTCAATGCTTTATACACCTCTATCAGATCACCTCGCTGGGGCCTAGTCTCCAGACACTGTAATTTGCAAAACTTAAGCCTGTCTTCGTAAGAGCACCCGATTATTCCATTCACTAATCTTGTTGCCCTTCTCTGTACTCGTTCCAGCAGCTCTACATCCTTCTTGAAATGAGGCCTCCAGACCTGTATACAGTACTCTAGGTGTGGCCTGACCATTGCCTTATACAAGGGAATAATCACCTCCTTATTCCTGCTAGAAAAATTCCTATATATCATTGACAATACACCATGAGCTACTCTTTCAGCCCGTCTGTACTGCTCAGAGAACTTCATATCTGCCTGCACAACCACCCCCAGGTCCCTTTCATTCTCTACCACTGTCAGTGTAGTACCACAGAGTTGATACGTTGCTCTGGGGTTGCTGTTTCCCATGTGTAGCACTTTACATTTGTCAATGTTAAACTTCATTTGCCACCTCTCAGCCCATCTGCTCAACCTTTCCAGATCCTGTTGCAGTAGCATTATGTCAGTAGTGTCCTTGACAACCCTGCCAACCTTTGTATCGTCTGCAAACTTGGACATTAAGCTTGATATACCATCATCAATATCATTTATAAATACAGAAAACAATAATGGACCCAACACTGAGCCCTGAGGGACTCCACTAATAACATTAGTCCACGATGAGCACCATAGTATCCAATCAAATTGGTCAGGCAAGACTTCCCCTTAACAAAACCATGCTGTGTCCGAGCTATAAGTGAAGTCTTGACTAAATGATCCTGCCGTGCTTCTTTAACTAGTGCCTCCATTAATTTTCCTGGAACAGAAGTTAAACTCACAGATCTATAATTGCTTGTGTCAGCCTTTGATCCTCCTTTGTGAATTGGGGTCACATTTGCAATTCTCCAGTCTGCGGGTACCTCCCTTGAGTCCAAGGAAGCTCTCATAATTATGGCTAAGGGTTTGCTTACTTCCTCTGCTGCCTCCTTTAATATAACTGGATAGATCCCATCCACCCCAGGTGCCTTTCTTGTGTTTATCTTCAACAGTTTCTCCTCTACTTTACTCTCAGTTATTACAAGATTCTCTAGCTTACTGCTAGAGTTGAATACACCCCTGGCTTTCCCCTCATTAAATAACTCCTCATGTGTGAATGTCGATGCAAAATATTCATTTAGTTTGTTAGCTACCTGAGCAGGATCATCAACAGTTGACCCATCGATATCAAGGGGACCAATCTGATTCATCCCCTTCCTTCTAGAGTTTACATAAATAAAGAACTCTTTGCTGTTTTTCTTTGCATCCCTTGCCAAAGATTTCTCGTACTCTGCCTTCGCCTGCCTAACCTCCTTTGTAACTTGGTTACAGATCAACTTGTATCTATCATAGGCTTCTGTGTCATGTGTTAATTTGTATGTATCCCATGCATGTTTCTTCTCTGCCATATGCCTCATCAGTTCATCTGATATCCATTTAGGCCTAAACCTTGAACAATATTTCTTAGTTGGCATGTAAAGCCTAGTAGCTTCCAAGGTAAGTTCTTTGAATGCTTCCCATTTTGCATTTGCTGTTGGTAACATCATCAGTTGGTCCCACTGTATAGAATTTAAATACTGTCTCAGTCCATCGTAGTCCCCTTTACGAAAGCAATAACCCTTCCCTTTACCCCTAATGGTAGTTACATCTTTGAGTAAATCCCATTTCAGCACACTGTGATCACTACCACCTAGTGGCTCATTTATCTGCAGATTCTTAATGCATGAAGAGTCACTGCTGATAATCAAATCAAAAGTATTCCTCCATCTAGTTGCCTCCCGAACATGCTGATGTAGGAAACAATCATCCAATAAATCCACAAAAGCCTTGCTAGTGTGTGAGTGACCAGCCCCCAAACTCCAGTCAATATCTGGGAAATTAAAATCTCCCATTATAAGACTCTCTGATTTACTGGCCCACTCTATTTCCCTGTACAGTTTCTTATTATACTCATCAGAGTCATTAGGCCTATAGCACACTCCTACTCTCAATTTTGATCTCCCAATGCTTATGTCACACCAAACTGACTCGACACTGCACTGTCCTGTGATGTCCACTGGCTTCACTTCCTTGGATTTTATGTATTTCTTAACTAATAGCATAACCCCTCCTCCCTTCCTATCCAGTCTATCCTTTCTGGAGACGTTGTACTCCCCAAATTCCAGTTTTGCATTCCTTATATCTGTGTGACACCAAGTCTCTGATATCCCAATAATATCTGCCTTTGATGTTTTGAGCAATACCTCAAATCCATCAAATTTATTTACTAAACTCCTAGCATTGGTGTACACAGAAGTATACATGCACCTATTTCTATTCTTAGCTACCCTAACACAACCCATGTGTTTACTTGTACCGCAATGACTCCCAGCAGTCTCTGAAATATCCTGAATCTTGTTTTTCAGGCTTCTGCTCATTCCAATAGAAGCAGTGCAAGAATCTCTCTCACCTCTGCCAGTGGCTACTGTTAATCTATTCGTCTTTGTATCCCCCCAAGCTAGCAGTTTTCCAACTCACCTAACACTGCCTCGATAGCATCAGCAAATATTCTTGCACCCTTTCTTTTAACGTGTATCCCATCCCTGTAGAAGCAATCTCTCCTATTAACAAGTACAGTCCAGGCTGAAAAAAATTCTACCCCTTGAGCCTTGCACAATCTTTCCAGGGCCGAATTGATCGACAAGGCTCTCATCATATACTCCCTCCTATCGTGTCTGGGCAGAATTGCAGACACTTTCAAATTCAACCCTATTTCACGGCTTTTTTTCAACAGTGACCTGTACTTGTTAAGCAATTCTGCGGGTCTCCTACTCTTGATATCATTAGTGCCAACGTGTACAACTATATCACCTTTTGTGCCCTTAAAAGATGATATCTGCTCTACAACGTCATCAACCTTTGCCCCTGGCAGACATACCCTGGTCCTGTTCCACCTATCCTTTTTACAAAGCATGTTCCCCGTTTCCCTGACAATAGAGTCACCAACAACTACTAGTTCCTTTGGGACCAGCGCATTCTGCCTTGGGGGGTTGCCGCTGTGTTTCACGATGACCAAGTGCAAGCTCTGGCATTGATGTGGGCAGCTGAGAGCTTGATGGGCCCCTCAATTTAGTTCCTTCGAGGGCATCCACCCTATCCTTCAAGCTCTCATATAGGCCCATAAGAACGCTGAGTTGTTGCCTGATTTCGATACACTCTTGCATCGCGCACACAAAAAAGACATCCCCCATGGCAATATCATGTCCTGTACCTGAATGCTCCACAAACATCATGCAAGCTGTGCATTTTAGAAGGCTGTGATTCAGAAGGCAACTGCCCCCCTCAGCTCTCCTCTGAGCCACAGCACTTCCATTAGCTTGAGCCTTTTGTTTTGCTGCTCTGGTCTGAGTCATGATTACTTTTAATTTAAATAAAATTTCAATTTCAGTTTATAACCCTAATTTATCTCCCAACACAGTTATAATGGTATATATATATTTTTAGTGTCAAGTATTAACTATCTCCGTGTTCCCTTTATATAACTTCCATATCAGTTATGTATTAATTAATTATGTTACATTTGTAATCTAAGTCGGTATATATATTTAGTTAAAGTGCAATTTAAATGCCAACGAAGTTCAACAAGTTTAATAGATTTTACTGATCGCCGAAAATATTATAACCTATACTATACTAACGCTATCTAGGTTCGATATATAACGATCGTATGACAAAGACAAAGGCGGGAATTTACGAACGGTAATCTATGGACACTTAAGTATTAATTAACTTTCAAATCTCGCTGTCTCGATTCAGAATAAACTAACGATCCTTAAGTCTCGTCTATAAGCTACTTACAAAAAATAATTTGATGTAAAAAATATTCAATAAGCGGCTAAATATGGCTAAAAAAACTTCTCGTTCAGCGGAGTTGCAACTTGTAACACGTGGATTTGATACCCTTACCGATACTTTTATGCAATTACAAGGCCGAGTAAAGAATACATACACCAGATTAATCAGAAATATCACAAAATAATGCTATACTACTAAATTTAAATTAAAAGTTTTAGAAAAACAATAATTTCAAATCAATAAATAAGAAAAATCCACTTAGCGGCTTTGAACACGTCTGGCCCCTACTAGCCTCTTCGATTCTCGAGGATTGTCAGTAATGAGCACTTTTTTCAAGAAAAGGGTGAACAGAAAGTGGACATGGAAGAGACCAAATGGATAAACAACAAATGAAATCGACTTCATCCTCACTAACAAAAGATATATTGTGAATGATGTTTCTGTCCTGAACAAGGTAAATGTTGGAAGTGATCACAGAATGGTAAGATGCACAGTTGTAAGAAAAGAAAGAAAAAAACTGACTCGAGTAAATAATATGAAGGTCTTTGAGATAACAGAAAAGGAGAAAAAGCAGTATGTACTGGAACTTAAGAAAAGGTTTGAGCTTCTGCAGACAGTTCAGGACCAAGATATCAATGAGGAATATTACAACTTTCTGAAAGTGATAATGCCCAAGAAACGTATAGGTAAAAATAAATCCAAAGAAGAAAA
Organism: Mastigoproctus giganteus; assembly: GCF_048544385.1. Classification (NCBI taxonomy): domain Eukaryota; kingdom Metazoa; phylum Arthropoda; class Arachnida; order Uropygi; family Thelyphonidae; genus Mastigoproctus; species Mastigoproctus giganteus. The sequence continues at coordinate 1,731,658 of NC_143586.1, forward strand.
AATTAGTCAAGAAACACTTGTCATGATGAACTGAAGACAACAAATGAAGAGCAAGATAAACACTAACAAGGAGAAAATTGAGTATACTGAGTTATGCAAAGCCATTAGAAAGAGACTCAGAGAGGACATAAGAAAATTTAAAATAAGAAAAGTAGAACAAGCATTAAGGGAAAACAAAGGACTTAAATCGGCAGCCATTGGAAGTAACACACATAAAGACAAATGATACTGAAACTGAAGAACAGCAATGGTGTACTTAGAAATAGCAGAGAAGGCATAATTCAAATAGCAGAAGACTACTATAAAGAATTATACAAGGAGCGAGGGAATGATGGCAGCAGTGGGGAATATGGATTTATGGATTTATATGGAATATGGACTTTCTGATTCTTCATTTTCTTCAACATGCCTTGAAGAAAATGAAGAATCGGAAAGCCCCAGGGGAAGATGAAGTTACTGTAGAGTTGTTAAAATTGGGAGGAAGAGACATGACAAAAAAACTGGCAAGACGCTTCACAAAATGCATTAGAAAAGGTGTGATGCCTAAGCAGTGGAATAATGCAATCATAGTTTTGCTGTATAAGAAAGGATATAAATCATAAATTTGAAATTATAGACCAATTAGCTTGTTATCCCACATCTACAAGTTGTTCACAAGAGTCATTACTAAGAGATTAAAAAGAATACTTGATGAGAATCAACCGAAAGAGCAAGCTGGCTTTAGGATGGGATTCTCAACTATGGATCACCTTCACATAATATCACAGCTAATGGAGAAAGCAAATGAAGGTAAAACACCATTATGCCTGGCATTTGTGGATTATGAAAAGGCATTTGACTCCATACAGCATAAGGCAATGTTTCGGGCACTGGAAAGACAAGGCATAGATACCCCATATATTATGATTTTGAAGAAAATATATGAGAATGCTACCTCCTTTATTAGACTAGACAAAAACAGTAGCAAATTTAAAATTGAGACAGGAGTTTGACAAGGAGACACAATATCTCTGAAGCTGTTTACTGCTGCCCTTGAGGAAGCTTTTAGAAGATTAGGCTAGTTGCAGAAAGGAGTCAATGTGAATGGAGAGTACCTAAACAATTTACAATTTGCAGTTGATATTGTGGTCATAAGCGACAATCCCAAAGAATTAGAGGAAAATCTTAATCAGTTATGCAGAGTTAATAAGGATTATGGACTAAAGATAAATATGGCTAAAACAAAAGTAATGATGAACAAGTATGCCATAGAAAGGGATATAAAGATTGAATGAGCAGTGATGTAAAAGGTGGAGTCATATACTTATCTGGGACAAGTCATTAGCTGGCTGGAAGTCAAAGAAGAATAAATTTTGGATGGATAGCATTCAGAAAATATGGTCACATACTGAGGAGCAATATCCCAATTTGTTGTTGCTGTTGTTGTTGTTATTTGGTTTTTAGGAGCATTAGCAACTAAGGCCATATTGCTCCGGGGATATGCGGTGGTCATTCCCTGACCTTTCTGCATCCTCCATATTTGGTGGTCACAGGTTCGAACCCTGGTCTAATCAAGAAGTGTTTGCTATGCACTGCTGCTACTGCCCATCCCAATTTGTCTGAAATGTAAAATAATGAACCAATGTATACTACCCACCATGACTTATGGAAGTGAAACTTGGGCACTCACCGAAAGAATGGAAGAGAAGTTGAAAACTGCACAGCGAAGAATAGAATGAATTATATTGGGAATCAGACTGTTAGATAAGAAGAGAAACACATGATTACATGGATTAGGCAGCAAACTCAAGTAAAGGACATTCTTAGAAAAACTAAAGAACTAAAATGGCCTTGGGTAGGTCATATAGCTCAAAGACATGGTGATTGATGGACTAAGAAAATAACAGAATGATATCCAAGAGGAGCTAGAAGAAAACCTGGAAGACAAAGACGGAGATGTACAGATGAAATTCATGAGTTTGTGGGTTGTAAACGGATGGCCATTGCACAAAACAGAAAGAACTGGAAAGTTGCTGGAGAGGCCTTCATCCCACAGTGGATTGAAAGTGGCTGATGATGATGATGATGACGTCTGCCAGGGGAGCAAAAGTTGATGTTGTAGAGCAGATATCATCTTTTAAGGACACAAAAGGTGATATTGTTGTATGCATTGGCAGACTCACTTAACAAGTACATGCCAACATTGAAAAAAAAGTTGCAAGTTAGGGTTAAATTTGAAAGTGTCTGAAATTTTGCCCAGGCACGATAGGAGGGAGTATATGATTAGAGCCTTGTCAGTCAATTTGGCCCTGGAGAGATTGTACAAGTCTCATGTGGTAGAATTTTTTGCATGGTCTGTGCTTGTTTTCAGGAGAGACTGCTTCTATAGGGATGGGATACACTTAAATAGAAAGGGTGCAAGAATATTTGCTGATGCTATCAAGGCAGTGTTAGAGGTGGGTCAGAAAAACTGCTAGCTTGGGTTGGGGGGGGTTACACAGATTAATAAATTAACAATAGCTGCAGGCAGAGATGAAAGTGATCGTGGCACTGCTTCTACTTTGAAATCCAGAGCATTGATTTAGCTCTTAGTGAAATGAACTTGCTGTTTACTTTGAAGAGAAGACAATTTCTTAGCTTTTATCATTATAATCACCAAATCAAAAAGCCAGACTTTCAACAAAGTTGCCATTTTTTCTCAGACAAATTTACATCACAGTTTCCAGGTGCAGATAATTTTTTGCAATAATTGTAATATCTTAAAGGACAATATAATCATACATGTAAAATATTATAACTTTTATAATTATTTCAATATTAATCCTTACTACTTCTCCGATACGGGTTTGGCAAAATATTGAGCATGGGTATTATAGTTACCTCATAATTTATATGCATCCTATTCATTTTTCTTCTCTAGAACAAGTTGCATCAGTTCATTTGACATCCATTTTGGTCTAAGCCCTAATATTTTTTCTAATGTCCAAACTATGTCACTTTTTGCAAAATTTTCTGCACCATCACTCTTTTGATGTGATACCAAGGCCTTTTCTTTAAAGCTAGTTTTATGGATTTACTAATCAGAATTCTGCATCGTCTTTCTGGCATGAACCTGCAGCCATAATGCACTGTCTATTATCTTTAATTTTGACTTCTTTAAAGTGAAACAAGACCGTTAATTACTTTTGCAAACTAAACTAAATGCAAAATCCTTCTAGATTATTTTTTATTTTTTTTCTAATCTTTTGCCGGTGTTGCAGGTTTCCTAATCTTGCCAACAAATTCAATAGCAATTTTTTTTTTGGTGTCTTGCTGCCACCACCACCTAATTCAATAGACTATTGAAACAATATTCTATCAACATGAAAGTTGATACCCATATTAAAATAAAGAAAAGAAAATTTTGTATATTTGAATTTACATTTATAAAAAAATTCTATTATCGACAAAAATTCTTTTGTCCTGTGTTTGAAAAACTTCCTTTACATATCACATCATACCTAGTATTCTAAAAATGACACCACTGAATTAATTATTTTTGGCTTGGAGTGATACAAGTAAAATACACGTATATGTAAATGTACAAAATGGTAAAATTTAGATAACATTATAAGAGAGAGAGAGAGAGAGAGAGAAAAAAAAACAATGATCATGTCAAGTGAAAGCAAGGGCAAATAAAAATAAAAAATTTTGAACCCACCACTATGTAAAACTAAACTGTCTTCAAAACTTAATTATCTACAGGTGTAACAAGTCAGTCCACTGCCAGATCAATGCTAATTACATTCTTTCCCTTAGATGTAGATTGCCCCAATTATCATACTTTAATGGCTGTATGAATTTTTAAATAATTACCCAAATTTAAAAACTAATCACAGCTATGTGTAGATAATACAAATAGAGATAATACAACTATGTTGTGACATTGTTATCTAATAAACAATTTAATCTAATCTGTACAAACAAAACTAAAGCAAAAGAAAGGTTTTTCTCTTTGCTTACTTTTTTGATCTGCTGTTGAACCGACAAGTAGCTGATAAAACATGTGAAAGCATCTTTCATCCTTCGCTTGTCGTATAGCACGGGATTTTTCAAGTAAATCTTACCACAGTTAAGCCTTTTTTATAATTTAATTCAGAATCTACTGCAAAAAATCTAGTTTATAGTACAAGTATTTGTTTATATGTTATGTGAATAACCAAATGCAGAAGTTTAGAAATAAAAAAAAAATCAAACATAAATCAGTCCATCCAAGGAAAACTTTTTAAAAATATTAAAAAATCCAAAAGAATAAAAATTATTAGCTAACTCAGAATTAGGTACACAAAAATTTGAAATTCCTGTGTTGTGTGCAAAAATAATTCAAAATTTTGTTAAATTTTTTTGATACCACCATGTTTCATATTTTCATCTTTTCTGAACACAACTGTGAAAAATCATGTTCAATATTAAAAACATATTTTTAATACATTTTTAAAAATTAAAACTCCCTTCAGATATTTCAGTGAGCATATTCAAATTTAAAAATCACATGTTGCAATGAAAGCTTTGATTAGACAACAACTTGTCAATAACAGGAGCACTCGCTCACTGCATGAAATGTGAAGCATGTGCATCAACAATTTGATTTAAGAAACTTTTGAATCCATTTTCGTGACAATGCATCAATGTCATGAAACTAGAGAACATAACCAATTGGAAGAAAGCACTCAGCAATAAAGAGAGCATGCTACCAATAACTTAACATGACTGAGCAATCAACATATGCACATAATTATCTTAACTTAATTACATGCATGTGTTAATAATTACCTTATAACTTAATCATAAATTTTTCCTAATTGTGCAATAACTAACAGACATTTCTAAATTTTCTGTGCAGAATTCAAAGAAAACATTTTCAACAACAGCTATTGGGAATTTAAATTGCATGTACAAAGTAGATGCAGCAGAAAATGCTGAAATATTCTCAGGTTGGATCACCTCCATGTGACTGATTCACAGTTAATGACCACAAAATAAAATAAATAAATAAATTTTAAATCTCACCTTACTTTTAACTAAAAAGATGCTTACAAATGCTATTTTGGTTGTAAAATATTAAAAGCTAAAATATCTTTTCTTGAAAATTTAGATTTAAAAATATCTCAAGATATGATAGCTGCCTTTGAAAACTTGGTGTATTTTTTAAAAGTGTATTTGTACACCTTTTGACATAGATTCTCACACAAAAAATTCCTTAAAACCTTTAACCTGGTGGCGGTGGTGGTGCTACTGAACAGACAGGTGTAGCTCGAAAATAACATTCAAGCTTACCCTTTAATTAGTGTAAGAGAGAACTGGAAGAAAAATCTTAAATTTTTTCTGGCTTCCTAAATATATTCATCACTGAATTGGTTCTGTTTTTTTTTAATGGTTTGTGTAGAATAATTAAATGCAAGTACCTATCAGGCTGTCACACCACTTTTCAACTTGCGTGCATATAAAGAATAGAGCAGAAACTCATAGGCACTGACATTGCTGAAAATTTTCAAATTGTGTGTTTAAAGTTCAACATTTCTTCTCTTGTTAGTTAAGTAAACATCACGGTCTACAGTGAGTTGTTTTGAAAGATTTATTATTGCTTTCATATAAACAAATACAAGAAAATGAAATATGGTATTCAATCAAAATGGACACCACTCTGCAAGAAGTGAGATATATGTTTCAAATATTGTATGCTGTCAAACATGTCAAATTTTAAATAATTTTAAAATTTATTTGAAATTCAATTCATGTATTAAATAGAAATAAGTTTAAAATATAGACATGATTAAGAGAATCATGTCTATATTTTATGCCTAAATTTTTGTTTTTAATTTTACAGAACACTTAATACTTCTTTTATTTTTTGAAAATAACAAGAATAAAAACACAGCATACTTAAAATATTTAATTTTTTATTAAAAAATAAAAAGTTACATACAACAAGAGTACTGCAATCCATTTAGAAAAGATGAAATAATGGCAATGGTTAAGGTAAAGAAAGCCAACACGAGAACCACGGCAAACTATGGGAAATTTACTGAACAAACTGGTTTGCCATTACTGCAGTTTCTCCCTACATTCTCAATAAACAGACAGCATGTGTGTTGTTCGTCTGGAGCAGAAGTAGAGAATGATATACTGATTGACACATAGGCATGACAGACAATATAATGTTTTCACTATTAAAAAAAACATATTACTGATTTCTTTATACGTTTTTAAGGTTAGGTTAGGAAACCTAAGTTAAGTTAGGAAACCTTATTTAATAACCTAACTTTAAAGGTTAGGTTAGGAAAAAAGGAAAAGGTTTCTTTAATTCATTATATTTCCTAACCTTTAAATTATTATGAAATTTGAAATTATGTATGTAGCTTCTAGTCTCTTAGGAAGCAATATTTGTAATTTTGGGAGAATATCAGGTTTTGGGTTATCATATTTGGTTTGAGCAGACTCCATGCTGACTGGATACTTCTGCCTGCTCAGATTAAGAACCTGAGGTAGATGACATAGAGTAAGCAGCAGGTAATAATATAATTTAAGAAGAAAAGCTTCAAAGCCACAGAAGAAACCTCTCGTGTTGAAAAGGAACAAGTTGAAAAACATGGAGAACAAAAAAAAAAATGCAGACTTTAATAAAATCTGTAGATTTTATTAAAGAATATTCTTTCACACAAGACCATTTCATTGCTTAAAATTTAAATGGCTTTGATTCAAGAATGCAACAATAAAACAATCACTTCAACAAACATTAACTTCTTGCAATAGTTTTTGGCTATCATATTAGTCTACAAATGGATTTTGCTAACTATTGAATTGTAACAATACCTATAAAAGTTTTTAGAAAATGGCTAAAACTCCAGTTGAGGGAAATCGAAAGAAGTATACAAGAATAATAGTTTCAAAACCACCGAAGAAGCTTCCCATGTCGACAAAATAATTGTTATACTAAAAGGGATGGTTGAGTAAAACAACAAGTTCAAATACATACAGAAAGAAAACAAAAAGGAGAGTTTAATAAAATCTGTTTCTCAAGATTTTGGTCAACATCACCCTTCTACATTGAGTTCTCATCAAGAAACTGAACCGTCAACATCACCATATTATATTCAAAAACTTCCTGAAGATTTCGATCCAGAAGATTTGAGTTCAAAGGAATTACTTGAGGATTTTCAGTTGATTTCGAATTCGACCAGGCAGAGTATACTGCAACAACTAGCTTCGTTTGCACCATCCAAAAGGAAACGAAAGCATATTTCAGCCCAGTCACCTGTTGTAGATCTTCCACAGGCAGGGCCGGATTTAGGTATTGCAGGGCCCCTAAGTACAAAATTTTTTGGGCCCCCCAAAAAGTTTAATTTTAAAAAATCTAAAAAATGCACTTATTGTTATCTCTTTATATATAATAAATATAAATACATATGCGACAAAGAAAAAATTTACTTACAAAGTTAAAAATATATATTATATTTCCAATTTAAATACATTCATTCCCATCAAAAACATCAAAATCATTATAACATTTTTTTTCTACTTTTGACGGTGGAAAATTGGTCGATTATATCATTGAAGCAAAGAGTTCGCAGCTTATCGTGTTCCATACTCAGAATACTTAAGTCGATTAATTTTTCCTGAGACATAGTCGTGTGCATATAGATTTTTATTCTTTTCAGTTTACTGAACAATCGTTCTCCAGTGCAGTTTGATATCATCAAACTTAAATACAAACATAAAATCGTTTCAATGTTCGGAAATGATAGAAAAATGTTGTCCTGGCATATAAGATGGTACAGCTCTTCGTGATTGAACTTGGTATTAGGGTATGTGTCTTTCACATACGTAAAAAAATTTAAAATTTCAACAGTAAAATCATTATTTAGATCTTTTGGATATTTCTTAAGCAGCTGATTTACATTATTTCTCACAACAGATTCTTTTGTTTTCAAGTCAGTCAAAAATGAAAACGTGTCCGAAATACTATTGTAATCTACAGACCGTGTTTTCAAGTTTACCAATAACGAATCTATTATTGGAATGAAAGATGTTATTCGAAAGTTTTCTTTTGGGGTCATATTTTCAATAACATCAGGTGCGTTGCCATCATTGACTTGTTTCTTCCGTCACTTTCTTCTAGATGTTGCAGGTTAATAATCAACATTTGGTAAGACTTCTATTGCTTTATGTTCAATACAATCAAACTTATTTCGAGTATCTGGTACAAAGGTTGTAAGTGTGGAGTACAGTTTCGAACATGTAGTGATGGACGTCATTGGATCTTGAAGAGTTTTAGATACTTTATGGAATTCATCTAAATTTAATTTCCAGAGCTTCAACATAAAAATGAATTCCAAAGTCTCCATTTTATCGGCTATAGATGCAGCTTCATGTCGTGTTTCTCCTTTCTCATCTTTCTCATTTTGCCAAATAAAATCTAAAGTAATCGACATCTTTTCATGGGAAATTATGGAATTTTCTTCAAGGGGGCCCCCGATGGGTGGGGGCCCCTAAGCTACTGCTTATTTTGCTTATACATAAATCCGGCCCTATCCACAGGTTTCAACGGTAGTCAAGCATGAAATCATTTACAAGAACATCAAAGAGGACCGTAACTCCTATAAAGAATTTGAATAATAATTTCTGAAAAATACATATGGAGCTGTTTGTGATATCTGCGATCGATTATGGCATGAAAATGATGTAAAATTATGCACTTCAGGAAGTTACCTGTTACTACTCCTAGAATTTCCAACTGCAGATGTAATGACTATGAAGGCGTGTAATACTTGTTGAGCATCTGTCAAAAATGATTCCATTCCAACGTTTTTGAAGAGCAATGGTTTTGTTTATCCTGCTATTCCACCTCATCTGCCTCAATTGGATTTAGTAACTGAGCAACTCATTTCTCCTCATATACCATTCATGCAAATTAGAAGACTAAGACATGGTTTCAGCCAATACTGAATTTTGGGCCAAATTACAAATGTTCCTGTAAATGTTAATTCGATGGTCAATCAAATGCCTCGGAGAACAGATGACGATTATTACATTAACATTCATATCAAATGTAAAAAAATACACAAATCGAGTTATTTAATAGGCTTGGTTCATAAAGGAGATGTAAGGGTTTGGTTAAAGTATCTACTTACAACTCCTTTGTATCTTCTGTATGATATCAAGATTGATGAAGCATTCTTCGATGAAAAAATGAAACACGATGATGCTCCTACATATGATGAAATGAGTGAACCTATACCTATTGAAGAAAATTTAGTCGCTCAACAACAAATTCTTTTGTGGAGTGATGGAAAATATTTACGAATAGTTCCTAGCGAACGGAATGTTCCACAAAGTTTGCTTTGTTGACGAATATGCTGAAGAATTGTCCTTTCCTAGCATTTACCTTGGTCAGTTTCGAGAGTTTACAAATAATTTAAAAGTTACACCGTTTATCAGTATTAGTAATGGCCACATGGTTTGTTTGTTTGTTTGTTATTTGGTTTTTAGGAGCATTAGCAACTGAGGCCATATTGCTCCGGGAATATGCAGTGGTCATTCCCTGACCTTTCCGCATCCTCCGTATTTGGTGGTGACGGGCTCGAACCCTGGTCTAATCAAGAAGCGTGTGCTACGGACTGCCGCTCCTTCCCACCTGGCTACTGAGGTGCCTGGCCACATGGTGCAAGGAAGCCTATGGCTTATGCTGCACTAGCTAAAAAATAATAATAAATAATAATAATAAAATAAAATAACAAAAAATACATAAAATAAAATAATAATAATAATAATAAAAATTAATAAGTGAAAATGAAATGGACAACCTATGCATTTCCCTCCTCCCTTAGGTAATTATCCAGCTGACCTTTGAATTTCCCCAGACTGTCAGCCTCTACCACCCATGTAGGTAACTTATTCCAGTAATTTATAACTCACTGGCTAAAATAAAACTTCCTGCAATCCAGTCTAAACAACTCCCCCAGTAACTTGAAATTATGTCCCCTAATTCTAGAATCATTTATAACCGTGAAAATTTCATCCTTGTTCATTTTGCTTATGCCTCTCAGAGCATTAAACATCTCAATCAAGTCTCCTCTAAAGTGTCTAGTATCCAAGCTCTGCATCTTTCCAAGCTTCGATATTCAAAGTCTTTTGTCATATGGACACCCTTTTACCGATCTCACCAGGCGAGTTACCCATCTTTGGACCCTTTCAAGAAGAACAACATCTTTCTTTAGGTGCAATCTCCATACTTGAACACAGTATTCCAAGTGTGGTCTAACAATAGCCTTATATAATGGGATTATGAGGTCCTTATCTCTACTAGCAATTGTTCGATAAATCATCGATAGGACACCATGGTCCCTCTTTGCAACCAGTCTACAATGCTTGGAGAACTTCATATCTGACCGTATCATAATATCCAAGTCCCTTTCCTGCACTACCAGCTTTAGTTCAACTCTGCCAAGTGTATAAGTTATTTTGGGGTTATTGTTCCCCAGGTGCAATACCTTATACTTTGCTGGATTAAAGCATGGCTGCCATTTATCTGACAATCTCTGAAGTCTACCTAGGTCATTTTGAAGAAGCTCTGCTTGGCGGCAATCATTCACTACTCTACCAATCTTTACATCATCTGCAAATTTAGACATCACGCCCTCTATCCCTCCATCGATGTCATTTATGAAAATCGAAAACAACAGTGGTCCTAATACTGATCCTTGTGGAACCGCACTTCTTACATCAACCAAACCTGAGAAATAGCCATTTATTATAAACCTCTGCCTCCCCTGAAGCCACCTTGCTATCCATCTAAGGATTTTCCCTGTGATTCCAACCTGTTCCAGCTTATAAAGTAACTGCTCATGTGGGACTGAGTCAAATGCTTTGCTGAAATCCAAATAAATAATGTCAAAATTATTCCCTAAGTCCAACTCTTGAGTGACCCTGTGAAAATAGCTAACCAGATTAGTTGAACATAATTTACTCTTAACAAAACCATGCTGAGTATCCTTCAGAATTCCATTTCTATCTAAGTGATCCTAAATTCCACCCTTGATCATAGTCTCCATGATTTTTCGTACTACTGAAAAAAGACTAACCAGCCGGTAATTTCCCACTTCACTCTTAGAACCGCCCTTATGTATTGGAGATACATTGGTTTTCCAATCCAACGGAATCACTCCCAAGTCCAGTGATGCTCTCACAATTAGCCTCAATGATTCAATGCACTCACTTGCCACCTGCCTTATAGGGTAAATGCTATCAACCCCAGGAGCCTTACTGGCCTGTAGGCTCGAAAGTTTTTTCATTAAATAAATGTGTGAAATTTCAACATCATTAATTACATTTTTTTTTTAACTTTACTCCCAGAATTTCTCATTGATGTGAAGGGTATTACTTCTGTAAAAAATTGATGCAAAGTAACTGTTGAGTTCATCTACAACTTCAACTGGGGTATCTAATACTAGCCCACATCCATTACATAAGGGTTCGATCTGGTTTGTCCTTCTCTTCTTTGAATTTATATATATGTGAAGATTTCCTTATCCCCCTCTTTGCCAGTGAATTTCTCATAATCTGCCTTTGCCAGCCTAACCTTTTCAGTGGCATTATTACAGATCAATTTGTAGTTGTTGTAGGCTTCAGTACTTTTTATTGCTCTGTAACTTTTCCATGCTATATTTTTCTGCTCAAGTAATTTGGCAACTTCATTATTCATCCAACTTGGAATCCTCCTTGTGGAGCATTTTTTTAATGATGGTATCGAGTGAACTTCGTCGTTCAGATTGGTGTGGAATGATGGCTTATCATCGTCTTTATATGGCCATGAAAATAATGAGACTAAGAACTTGAGATTCGTTAACAGTTGATTTTAAAACGTTGGAAAAGTCACTAAGCTCAAACAAATCCAAATCCAACAAATCCAAAGAACAAATCCAATCTCAAGAATACATCAATAACTGTATTGAAAACAATTTGGCATTTTGAAATTGATTCCTAATTCAATTTATTACCAGACACAACATAAAAGAGATCTGTTTGCAATGATCAGATAATTGGGTAAACCTACGTTCTTCTTAACTTGGGTGCAAACAAAATCAGTTGGCCTAAATTGCTAAAAATTTTATACAAATTAAAACACAACAGTTTGGATATCCCTGACGAGCAAGCAGAAGCTCTTCATTTTATGGAAAAGGCAACATTAGTTAATGAAGATGCGGTAATGTGTGTGATTCATTTTAATAAACTCGTGGATTGTATTTTAACTTTACTTCAGTCTAAGCATTTCAGTCCATTTCAACAATATTACGTTGTCAACTATTTTAAATAGATCAAATTTCAACATTGTGGCAGTCCACATGCTCACATTCTTTTCTGGCTTAATAATGCTCCTAAAGAACCTATACAATAGCTATGTTAAATCAACTCATCTCCATTTCTACTGCAAAAGTCTGTGGTAATATCAAACTCCAAACTCATAAACATACTTTTACTTGTTACAAAAGGATCCAAGCTACTGACAAACTGGTTTGTTGTTTTTAAGCTCCATTTATCCCATCACGATCTACAATGATTTTAATTCCCATGACACTCGACGAGTAAAATATAATGTTGAATACAAGAAATTATGGAAGAATTGAGAGGACAACGAATGTACTAGAATTGATCACTTCTTTAAAGAAAATCATATTTTTGGAATCATATTATGTCGATTTACTTTGAGCCGGTATTACTCAACCAAAAGTCTTTCTGAAATGAGAACCCCATCAAAAATGGCATAACCCCTTCAATCCTTTTGTGTTTAGTGTTTTAAAATCTAACATGGATATTAAACTCATCACAGAAGTATATTCTTATGCAGCTTGTGTCATCAAATACATAAAGAGGACAAAAGGATCCAAGCTACCAATCACAGGATTAGCAATATACTATGTAAAATTATTGAAATTATGAACGAATATTCATCATTGATATTACAAGAAAATTAAGATTGACATGCTCAACTCTGTCAAAAATTACTAGTCAAGAGGCTGCTTGGTATTTGCTTCATCAACGAATGTCTGAGGGTTCAGTTGTTGTAACTTATATACCTACCATGTGGCCTATCGAGCGACAGAGTAATAGAAAATCGAATGATGAAATATAATGAGAAAACCTAGGTGACAATTGTGCCGAAATTTGGAAATAAAATTAGTTTAATAAGTATGAGAAAAGACCTGCAGAACTAGAAAATGTTACTTTAGCTGACTTCATTGCCAATTATACTTTGGGATGTGAATATCAACTTCATCAATATCCAATAGCCAATGACTTGAATGAATATAAAAGAGATAGTTACTCTTCATTTACCTTTTCAAAGTGAAGAAGAGGAAATACTTTCTGAAATGAAATTTCTCGCTTTGTATGATAAACACGAACAAGTTATTTTAGAACATCAAAAAAATTATGAATCTGATTTAGATATTCACAAAACTATGGAGATCTGCTATGAAATATACCATACTGACAAGCCAATGCAGTGTCATCAGTGATATTCAAAACTTTGCAATGTTGATTCGTGAAGATGCCGATCCATTTAAAGATTTCTATGAACACCCATACAGGTGAAATGAATAGCGATCTTCAACTAGCAACTTTAAATCAGCTTGCTACAATAGCAAAGAAATGAGAAAATTTAATGCCAAATGATCAGTTTTGGGATTTAATGCAAAAAGCTAATTTAAAACAGGAAGGAATTTTATTGCATGTCATTTATACTTTACTTCAACCTAAGCGTCAACCTATCCAAATATTCCTAGCCCTGTTTGCTGTGGCAAGACGTTTGTGATTCGATTATTGAGGAAGTTTATAATCGCTTTACTAGCACCAATACTTATATAACTTGTGCTTCTACTGGAAAAGTTTCTGTAGCTATTAATGGTACTACTGTGCACACTGCATTGAAAATTTTGATATCAAAGAATTTACCTCTGTCTTATGAAGTTGCTCAACAATATTGTACTCTTTTCAAATATGTACATGTTTTAATTATCGACAAAGTTAGTATGATTGGAGCTGAACTTTTATCTCAGATAGATGTTCGCCTGCGACAAATTATAAGCCGTGTAGTTCATAATTTTGGTGGATTAGACATTTGTTGATTGGTGATTTGCAACAGCTGTCCCCCCCACACACACCCAATACAAGCAATGCCTATTTATTAACAGATAAAGCAACACATTGCAGGCCTCAATCTTTGGCATGGGTTACAATATTATGAACTCAATGAAGTGATGAGATAGTCGAATTCAGAATTCTCGAGAGTGTTGACTAAAATTGGAAATGGTGTTCAGTTAACCAACAATGAACAGGAACTTATCAAGTCAAGATTTGTGAGCAAAGAAGAAGTGGACAATTTGTGTTCTGATGGTGTTCATTTATTTTTGAAAAATAAATCTGTGAACAATTATAACAATTCTGTGTTAAATTCATCTTCAGATACCATTATGTCGATTGCTCAAGACATATTTGTCGGGTGCAGAGATGCAGAATGTGAGATTCACGTGTGATAAAAACTTAATAAAATGGCAATATTAGACACCGGCGGATTACCGCATCAACTTCCTTTACTTACTGGCAAACCATACTTGATAACCACTAATATTGATGTCCGATGGTCTGGCTAAGAAGCTTTAGGAAAACTGGCATGTATTTGAATATAATGAAGAGACTAATTGTATTAAAGGCCTTTGGTTGAAATTTCCAGGATCTTCTGCTGTGGGTCAACTTGCTAGAATGAAGGCTTCTCAGTTTGCTATGGCTAGAGAAATCGATTTAAAAGCCATACCGATCGCAAGAAGTACAAGTGTTTCATTGAATAACAACAGAATGACCTTGGCTAAACGATATTGTTTTCCACTAATACCGGCTTGCGCTATTACCATCCACAAATCTCAGGGAGATACTTTCGATTTCATAGTTTATGAATACGAGAAATGTCATGAACAACAACTAGTTTATGTTGCATTATCTCAAGTTACTGATATCAAATGAGCTTTATATTATTGTTGCATGGAGAAAAGAAATTTTATCATGGACTGAGAAATGCTACATCCACTCTTGCACTTCAAGCTGAAATGACCAGGTTGTTGAGTAATCCTCTATTTACCATGCAAGATACTTTATACGAGTTCATCAGTAAACGACAAGATCTTTCCATTCTAATGTTAAATTGTCAAAGTTTACGTGCTCACAGTGACAATCTCACTGATGCGGTTACACAACAATCCAATTGACTTCTACTTTCTGAAATGTGGCTAAATAACAAAGAAGAAGTAAGCATACCTAATTTTGATTGTGTCATTCAATTCAAATGAGAAGATCAACAAGCTGGTGGTGTAGCAGCTTATCATAAGAGAAAAAATCATACTCATATGGAAGTGATTTATCGGCAAACTGTTGGCAAATCCATGAGGTTAGACCTCTTGGTGACATTTGTGCAGCCGAATGCCTTCATTTTGATGGTCAAACAATACTGTCGGTAGTCATTTACATTTCACCTAATCAAAAGATCAAACACATCATTGAAGTCATCCATTTTGTTTTACTTCCTTACATGATTAAAGGAGCTGCATTGGTATAACAATTTTCTCACAAGCAATGCGACTGAATACCAATGATACTTAGTGGAGATTTCAATGTTAATTTTGCAGATACTCAATCCAAACCTTTGACTGAGTTCTTAGAAAATAAATTTGGACTAATGTTAAATACCTCTAGATATGTATCGACTACTAATCACGGAACTATAATTGATGCTGTGTTTCAAAGACATTTACACTCTTTACAATCTCAAGTGTATGCATCATATTTTAGCTATCACAAACCCATTGTAAGTAAATTACTTGTTGAACATGTATTACAACCTCAAATTCATGACACCGTCAAAAAAATAAATAAATGCTTTAAAATGTTAAATGTGTTTGGATTCTTTTCATACTAAACCCCTTTAACCTCGCCAAGACAAGGATGTTTCCACAGTGCTTTTTTATCCTTTTTTTTTAATATATTGTAGTTATAAATATTTTTTGTAGCTTCTATACCTTGAAATTAAAAGACATATATGCCTCAAAAAAGTTCTTAGCAAATTTAAAGTGCTGGGAATAAGTTTTTCCTTAAGAATTATTATATTCATTAATATTATTTTTTACCTTGCTTCTTTTTAGCCCTGATTATTTTCAGTGTATTAAAAGATTGAAAGTAACAATCAGATTGCTTTGTTCATTTCCCGTAATTTACACTTTTCTGCAGTTGAACCACCTTTTTTTTAACAGTCCTCTAAAAAAAACCATAAATAAGATTTTACAGAATATGAATTAATTCTATTAATTTGAAATGCATTCCATAAAAGGATACAGGTTTCAATATTTGCACCTGATATATAGCCAGAAGTATCAAAGTTGATTCGAATGAATTTTCCCTGTTCAAAATAAAAGACTACATTAAACATATGAACATAAAATATACCTGCAAATACTGGATCAATAATTGTGTATGTATGTACATATACAATGCATAAAAATGAACATAACTCCTGTAATTATTCAACAGAATGATCTCTACCTCAAGTATTCAATCAAATGTTTATTTTAACTTAATTTATAACATTTGAGAAATCAAATAACAAAGTACACTGAGTGGCCAATTTATTAGGTATGCTGACCTAATATAATAGTGAATAAAATCTCATTTAGCCCTCAAAAAAAGCTTCAGATTTTTTGGGGGATGGTATCAACAATGTTCTGAAAGTGCTCCCATAGGGATGCTGGCTCAGAAAGACTGGACTGCATCCCACAGTTGTCCTCAGATTGGATAGTGGTAGATTCCTGTCAGAGACATTTTTTCCACCTTACCGCACAGATGTTCATTCAGGTTGAGATCCAATGAATCATCAAGTCAATGGCAAAGTTATCATATGATGCTCCTGGAACCATTTTAAAATGATCCATGCTTTTTGATATGGTGCATTATCCTAATGGATGTAACCACTACTAGACATATGAGTTGTGGTGAAAAGATACAGAAGAATAGGGAAATACTGCCAAAACCCACCATCCAGAGCTGGTTAAAGGAATGAGCCAATGTGGCATTAGTTCAAGGTATTGAAGTTTATGGAGAACCAAAAATAGTAATAGAAACAAAAAATATCACTCTCAATCAACATGAAAGAAGTGAACAGTTTGTAAAAGGAGTTCTATATAAAAAAATTAGGGTCTGAATTCTTGAACATTGAAAAAAAAACTTTTAAAGCAAAATTTATCTGCTACCTAACTGTTTGGTTTGACATTTTGAGCCAAATAAATATCACAAACAATTCCCTCCGTGGGGTCAATTGTAATATGTCACAAGCTGTCTCCATGCTTTCAGAATCAGTCAAAAAATATAAAAATTGAAGAACAGATGATAAATATTTAAATGGTCTCTAGACCAGTGTTTCCCAACTTGTGATCCGCAGGACTTGGCAATAAAACAGAGCTTTTTTGCAACAGCCAACAGTCCTGTTAACAATAATGAGAAATAAAGGCATCCAGTTCACTGCCAGAGTTTACTCACCTCTGGCATTCCCCTCCCTGAATAACTCCTCATTGGTGAATGTAGATGCAAAATACTCATTTAGTTTGTTAGCCACCTGAGCAGGATCGTCAACAGTTGAACCATCAATATCCAGTGGACCAATCTGATTCATCCCTTTACTTCTGGAGTTTACATAGGTAAAGAACTCTCTGTGTTTTTCTTTGCATCCTTTGCCAAGGATTTCTCATAATCTGCCTTTGTCTGCCTAATCTCCTTTGTGACTTGGTTACAGATCAGCTTATATCTATCATAAGCTTCCATGTTACCCATTAATTTATATGTATTCCATGCATTTTTCTTCTCTGCCACATGTCTCATTAGTTCATTTTACATCCATTTAGGCCTAAACCTTGAACAATATTCTTAGTTGGTATGTAGAGCCTAGTAGCTTCCAAGATAAATTCTTTGAATGCTTCCCATTTTGAATTTGCTTTTGGTAACATCATCAGTTGTTCCCGCCGTACAGAATTTAAATACTGTCTCAGACCACCGTAGTCACCTTTACGAAAGCAAAAACCCTTCTCTTTACCCCTGATGTGAAGACCTTAGGCACCAAGTCAGCATTCTAGTGGGCTTATGTGAAGGCTTGAGGGACAGAGTTGATGCTCTCAAATAAATAATACAGAGCTCTTCAAGCACTCATCTGGCCAGCACAATACTGGAGACTACATTCATGTAGCACAGAACAAAATGAGATCCTTGACAGTAGGGTGCAAAGTAGGTCACAATATTCAATCATTGGTCCTGCAGGAGGTAGCTGTCATTGGTGAATCTATTATCAGACAAGAGGGAAATAAGTTCAGTAAAAAGGAAAGGAGGAAGAGAACCAGGGTATGTCTGCCAGGGGCAAAAGTTTATGAAATTGTAAAGCAGCTGTCACCTTTTAAGGGCACAAAAGGTGATACTGTTGTACACTTTGCTACCAAATGTTCAGAGCAGGAGATATGGGTATTTACTCAACAAGTACAGAAAATGTTTTGAACTAGAATTAAATTTGAAAGTATCTGCAATTCTACTCACACACACAATAGGGGGGGTAGGACATAATAAATTTGTCAATAAATTTGGCCCTGGAGAGACTATGCAAGGTTCATGAAGTAAAAGTTTTCACAGTGCGAATTAGCAGGAAAACTGTTAGCTGTGGGAATACACAGATTAACAGTAGTCGCAGTTAAAGGTAAAATATGCAGCAGTCTGGAGAAAAAGAATCAGGAATTTTAAGTCTGCTGGTGTTCCACATGGAACAAGCAAATACATTGGCTATGTTAGAGTTACTAAGAATAAGAATAGGTGCATGTATACTCACATGTACACTAATGCTAAAAGCGTAATGAATAAATTTGAAGAATCTGAAGTACTCATTATCAAATACAAACATTGTAGAGATAAGGGAGACTTGGTGTCACTCAGGATATGAGATGCAGAATTTGAATATTAGCATTAGCATTAGTAGAGGCATTTGATGCAAGAAAGCAAGCTTATGCAGCATCAGCCAAAAAAAAAAATAAAATCAATAAAAAAATAAAAAATAACCACTTCCACATCACCCCTCTGTTCGTTCGAAATACCTGTCCAGCTGAGCCTTAAACTTATTCAGGCTATCAACCTCCACGACAAGGGATGGAAGTCTGTTCCACCAACCAACCACCCGCTGGCTAAAGGCAAATTTCCTCACTCTATCCTATATCTGTCTTTCCTCAATTTGAATTTATGCCCTCTCAGGTGATTATTCTGAGCAAGAGGAAGAATCCCATCAGCATTGAGCATGCTCAAACCATTCGAGGCTTTATACACCTCTATCAGATCACCTCGCAGAAGCCTGTCAATATGGGGAATACAATGTTTACAGAAAGGACTGCCAGAACGGGAGGGGGAAGGAGAGAGGGAAGTAACATGCTTAGTTAAGAAGCACATAAAATATAAGGAAGTGTATCCCATCAACACGACTGGCCAGTGCAATGTTGAGTCAGTTTGGTGCGATACAAGCATTTTAAAAACAAAATGAGGGTAGCAATATGTTGTAGGCCTAATGATTGTGATGAGTATAATGAAAAACTATATTAGTAGACCAGAAAATCAGATGTCTTATAAAGCTAAAACAAGATTTTAACTTTCCAAATATTGAGTGGAACTTGTAGATTGGCAACTCACGCAATAGCAAGATATTTGTGAATTTAATGAATGACTGTTTTCTACACCAATGTCAGAGAGGTAATAAGAGAAAGCAATACTCCTGATGTGATTTAAAAATCTGCAGAGAAAAGAAGCACTAGGAGGCAGTGTGGGATTAGTTTACAGTGATCACAGTATATTAATCTGGGATTACATTGACAATGAATACAATTGTATTCATTGTCAAAGTAATTAATTGTAAAATCCTCAAGCCACTAGTGGTCAAGCTGAAGTATATACAGGATCATTATTTTTACTCAGCAGACTACTGTAAACTGATCTTAATCTCAAACTGTCATTAACAGAATACAGAAACAAAACACAATGAAATTATGTAGAAAGATATTTAAAATTATATCTAATTTTTATTCTTAGTATAAAAATACATAAATATCCCATATACTAAAGGATATGAGATATTTATTTATCCTGCATAAGTTAAAATTTATCAATAGTCAGAAATAACATGACCTCATTTCACAAAAATGTCTTAATTCTTTTGAAAATCTGCATACTGCTATAACGTTATGAGCAACTTAAAGTAATTTAGCTTGAAATGGAAAACAAACTGAAATTCAATGTAGTGAAATCTTTAATCTCAATTCTCAAAAAAAAATAATAATAAATAAATAAAAAGAAATAAATCTCATTCTTTCTTCCTGGAAAAATACTGAAAGTCTATGATTAACTTAAGGTAATTTACTTAAAATTAGAAAAAAAGTGAAATTCAAAGGCATCAAAGAAACTTTTTCAATCTCTTTGAAACTAATAATGTCTAGTAGTATACTTTGAAAAAAATATGCAATGAATGCACTTACAAATCTTGATGAATTATCATTCTTCACTGTCTTTGCATTTCCAAATGATTCAAGTATGGGATTGGCTTGTAATAACTGCTGTTCTAGTTCACCCTAAAATTTAGAAATACACAGTTAAAAAATTTTATTAATGCCAGTTCTTCACAAAACTGAATAATTTACCAAAAAAAAAAAACAAAAAGAGCTTTTCATTCTTTTTTCCTGAAAGGGATTAAAAATTAAAAGAATGAATAAATAAAAGAAAAAGAAAAAATTAATTTTTTTTTGTTTTTGAAAACTTTATATACTGCTGAAAGGTCATGAACAATTTCAAGTAATTTAGCTAAAAAAAAACTGAAAACGTAATTAAATCATATGATCCCAATTCTCAAAAACATAAAGATCTCATTCATTCTGGTATGCAAGTGAAAGGGTATGATCAACTCTAATATACAGACTATTGAAGACAATGCCAATGCATTGTCTTCAATAGTTTGTATATTGAAGTTTCAATATACAAACTATTGTATATTGAAGTACCATACAATTATGGTACTTCAATAGAAAGAAAAACCGATCATAATTTCAAATGAAACAATTTCCATGATGAAAAAAAGTGATGAGAAATGAAGCAAAGTGGTAACATAAGAAACATGATAGAATATGTAGAAATGTCCAAGACCATAAGAAAGTACATAAAAGAAGAAATGCACAAGTTCAATATTTATCTCACTAGAAGAACACTAGAAGAAAATCAAGAGATAAAGAAAGCAAAATGAAAAACGGTTACACACAAGAGCCAAATGTTTGCCTATAGAAGCTTGATGATGGCACAATGACAAAAACCCAACAACAATTACTAAAATGAGTGGAAGAATTTTATTCAAATCTTTATAAGGTTAAAGAATGACAACAGGATCCAACTCCAGATGCAGAAGCTCTACCAGAAATTTTGGTAGAAGAAGGTCAAGGTGCCATAAAGGTGTTGAAATGTTGAAAGCTGGAGGCCAGCCAGTATGTACAGCTCTAGCTGACTATTTTCAAAATGCTTTCTATTTAAGAAAGTACCTGAAGCATGAAAAAATTCAGAAGCCATCCTACTGCACAAAAGGGGTGACAAGGCAGATCTGAAAAACCATCGACCAATTGCCAGTTGTCTATAAGGTTTTCACAAAGATACCTTTAAGAAGAACAGACACAATACTTGATGCAGCACAACCAAAAGAAGAAGCAGATTTCAGAAGCAGCAGTTTCAGTACAAAGGATCACATCCAAACAGCGCAGCAAGTTTTAGAACAGCACAATGAATACAACCTTCCATTAGGTATAGATTTCATCGACTATGAAAAATCATTCAACTCAGTCACAAAACAGGCAGTAATCAACACCTTAATCAATCAAGGTGTAGGCAGAGCTTACATCAATATTTTCCGATCAATATATGAAAGGGCAACTGCATCAATGATAAAGTTCAGATAAAGTACAACAATGATAAAGTTCAGATAAAGTACAACAATGATAAAGTTCAGATCAGCACAGAAAAAGGCATCCAACAACAATCTCCTCAAAACTATTTTCTGCCTGTTTAGAAGAAATATTTTGCAAGCTACTTGGGATAATAAAGGACTCAAGGTAAATGGAGATTACCGGAATCACTTATGATTTGCAGATGATATCATTCTCTTTGCCAATGATATGGAGGTATTGCAGCAAAACATTGAAGAGCTGCAGCTTGAGAGCAAGAAGTTCAGTTGGAAGATGAATATCAAGAAAACACAGGTTATGTTCAACAAATTTGCTGGACCACAGAAAATCATGGCTGATTGACAAGAACTAGAAGAAGTAGAAAAATATGTTTACCTTAGACAAGAAATTTCAACATGGAAACATCATGATGGAAGTTGAATGGGGCATAAAATTGGGATGGCACGTATTTGTAAAGCTTAATGTAGTCTTCAAGACAAACTTGTCGCTCTGTCTGAAATGAAAAGTTTTTGATTAAAATATCTTCCCTTTCCTAACATAGTTGTGAAACATGGACATTGAATGCCAAAGCTTTACAAAGACTAAGGGTCACACAGAGAGAATGGAAGGCCAAATTTTGAACATAACCAAAAGATACCAAAAAAAAATGTGCAGGGATTCATCTGTGACATCATTGAAAGAACAAAGTGCTTAAAATGGAAATGGGCAGGTCACATATCAAGAAGAACTGATGATAGATGGACCAAACAAATTTTGGAATGGATACCACTTGACTCTAAATGCCCAAGAAAAAAACAAAAGATGAGGTGGATTGATAAAATTGTGAAATTTGCTGGTATACAATGGCAACAGAAAGCACAAGATCACAGTTGCTGGAAAAGTGTTGAGGAGGCCTTCATCCTGCAGTGGATTGACAATAGCCGAAGATGAATAAATGTCATGCATTTTTTTTTCTTATTTTTATTCATTACAGAGTTGCATTGAAATCTTCTTGGACTTAGATGTTTAAGGATTTGAATGAGCTCAATGCTGATGGAATCTTTGCTCTTGCTCAGACTGTGCATAGTCTGTGCATAGTCTTTGCTCTTGCTCAGACTATGCACATGAGAAGGCATAAATTCAAACTGAGGAAGGACGGTTGCAGAATAGATATGAAGAAGTTTGCTTTAGCCTACAGGTGTTTGATTGATGGAATAAACTTATGTCTGATGTTGTGGAAGTGGATTGCCTGAATAAATTCAAAGAAGAACTAGAAAAAATTGTTGAATGGTTGGATAGGTGAAATGGGAAGTTTTTTTATTGATTTTTTTTTTTTTTTTTGCTGATGCTGTATAAGCTTGCTTTCTTGCATCATTTGCCACTACTAATATGAATGACTGGTGCCTCTGTAGCCAGGTGGGCAGGAGCAGCAGTGTGTAGCACACGCTTCTTGATTAGACCAGGGTTCGAGCCCATAACCACCAAACACAGAGGATGAGGAAAGGTCAGGGAATGACCACCACATATCCCCGGAGCAATATGGCCTTAGTTGCTAATGCTGCTAAAAACCACATAACAAACAAACAAAACTAATATGAATACTAAGATCATGTTGTTTGGAAAGACAGCAGCAGATCCCACGGATCCTTCTGACTTCAAAGCTTCTGTGTAGACTGGCAAGAAGTGAGAACAGTTCAGCTCAGTGTGCTGAGTAGAGCTGCAGGTAGAAAAGATAGAGTGTTAGGCTTCCACCAGTTGTTAAGGTAGAAGTTGCAGGTAGAAAAATGAGTAAGCCAGGGTGGAGGGGAGACTTCTCTAGTGTTGGAGCAACTTGGATGCCTCTTATACCAATTTTCCCATTGGTTTAAAAGTGGATCTTCACATGGAGTCTGATGTTCTGGCAAGGATTTCAGTTTAAAAGCATATTTGTTCATTTGCTTTCACTTATAGACTTTGGACAGGAGATGTTCTGAATGATTCAGTAGCAATACTAATAGCCTGATGTTGGATGGAATCAAGCTACCAAAGGAAACTAATTCTAGTAGACAGATATACCTGAGACCTCTAATTTTGATTACACAAGTGTATGATACAGACAGAGTAAAGTGCACTGATCTGCATCCCATAAAGCAGAAGAGGGGAATGAAGAACATTCAGTCCTTTCAATCATTTTGTGTGCAGTCAAATTCCAAAAATTTCATCTCCACCACTACGGGAATAGCATTTTGTCAAAGACTCAATTTAGGTTCAGAATGATGGTTGTCTGTGACAAAAACATATACAAATGGTCTTCTGCAGTGAGAACTTGAAGCCATTAGTCATTGTCCAGGAGTTGGGATGATTGAAAGCTTGTTTCAGTTGTCTTTCAAAGAGCCACATGCGTGACTAGGAAAGAAAAGTCATCCACAAAGAGGGCATGTTCAGTAACGAAGTTTAATTTAATGCAAAAGAGCATAACACTTAAAACAGATCCTTGCAATACTCCCAACTCTTGGAAAATAGGATGAGAATGTACACAAACTTGGAAGAATCAAAGGAATAAAAAGTTTTTAATAAAAATGAGAAGGTGACCTTTTAAACCTTTTAAACCAAGGTTACAAAGATATTTTTAAATGCCAGATCTTCAAGTTGTGCCACATTCTTTTCCATACTGAAGAATACAGACACCAGGAATTCTCAATCTCAACAGATGTTTCCATTCTAAGTGATCCAAAGTGGCTTACTCCTTTGTAAGCTGTATTGAATGGTGAAGAGGAGATCATTTGATTCTAAGTACCATATAAGATGAGTATTAGCATTAGTAGAGGCACATGATGCAAGAAAGCAAGCTTATACAGAATCAGCCAAAAAAAAAAAAAGGTCCTGTTACACCCATCCAGTCACTCCAAAAGTTTGTCTAGTTCAGCCGTGAATTTATTTAAGCTGTCAACTTCCACAACAACAGATGGAAGCTTATTCCAGCAATCAACCACCTGCTGGCTAAAGGCAAATTTCTGCATATCTATTCTACAACTGTCTTTCCGCAATTAGAATTTATCCCCCTCAGGTGCAGAATCTGAGCAAGAGGAAGAATCCCATCAGCATTGAACTTGCTCAAACCATTCAATGCCTTATAGACCTCAATCAGATCACCTCGCCGTTGCCTAGTCTCCAGATGCAACATGCAGAAATTAAGCATATGTTGGTAACAGCAACCCTTTGTTCCACTCACTAATCTCTCTGCCCTTCTCTGTACGCATTCTAGCAGCTCAACATCTTTCCTAAAATGAGGCCTCCAGACCTGTATGCAGTACTCAAGGTGTGGCCTGACCATTGCCTTATACAAGGGGATAATCACCTCCTTATCTCTGCTAGCAAAATTCCTATATATCATTGACAAGACCCCATGAACCACTCTTTTAGCCACTCTTCATATCTGACTGCAAAATTATCCCCAGGCCTTTTTCATACTCCACCACCCTGAGTGTAGCACCACACAGTTGGCATGTTACTCTGGGGTTACTGCTACCCATATGCAGTACTTTCCATTTGTCAATGTTAAACTTCAGTTGCCACCTCTCAGCCGTTCTGCTCAACTTTTCGAGATGCTGTTGCAGTAGCGTACTATCATTACTGTCATTAACAACCTTTCCAACCTTTGTATCGTCTGCAAACTTACACAACTCTGATATACCTCCATCAATATCATTGATAAATAATGAAAACAACAATGGGCTCAAGTCCCCTAGGTTTGGTGTTGAGTCCACTTGGGGGACCCCGGGGGACTCCACTAATAACATTAGTTCATGAAGAGCAGTGTCCAGTAATAACCACTCTCCGTCTTCTCCCCTCAACCATCCTTTTATCCATTGTATCAACTTTCCCTTAATGCCATTCTACTCCAATGTACAGTAGTCGTCCGTGAGCCACATGGAAAACTACTGTAGAAAAATTATACTTTTGATACTGTTCCACAATATCAAAAGCATTCCTAAAATCCAAGTACTAAAATTATTCTTTGCATCCAGTTCCTTTGTGACCATAACATAGTATCCAATGAAATTTGTGAGACAAGACTTCTGCTTAACAAACCCATGCTCTGTCTGAACTAAAACTGAGTCTTGTCTAGATGATCCTGTATTGCTTCCTTACCCAGTGACTCCATTATATTCCTTGGAACAGAAGTTAGATTAACAGGTCTGTAATTAGCTGTGTCACCCTTTGATCCCCTTTATACATTTGCACATCTCCAATTCATGGGGACCTTCCCTGAGTCCAAGGATGCTTTCATAAATATGGCTAAGGGTTTGCTTACTTCCTTTGCTGCCTCCTTTTATATGACTGGATAGATCCCATCCACCCCAGGGGGGGGGTCTTCCTTAGGTTTAACTTCAACAATTTCATCCTCCACTTTGTTCTCTGTTACTACAAATTCACAAATTCACTCAGTTTATTCTACCTGAGCATGATCATCAATAGTCAAACCATCTATGTTAAGTGGATCAATCTGATTCATTCCTTTCCTTCTAGAGTTTAAAAAAGTAAAGAAATTCCCAGACTAACAGATTAACAGTACCCACAGGGTAGAAATGATTCTTGCACTGCTCCTATTGGAATGAGCAGAAGTCCAGAAAGCCAATTGCTGGGGAATTCAAGAATTGCAGGAGGTCATGAAACAAGTAAATACGTGGGATGTGTTAGAGTAACTAAGAGTAAGAACTGGTGCAATGATACTTGAATGTACATCAATGCTAGGAGTATAGTAAATAAATTTGAAGTGCTGGTTTAGACATCAAAGGGGGATATTGTTCGGATATCAGCGACGTGGTGCCACTCAGATATAAGGGATGCAGAATTGGAATTTGGGGAGTACAATGTGTACAGAAAGGATAGCTAGGATAGGAAGGGAGAAAGGGTTATGCTATTAGCTAAGAAACATAAAATCTAAGGAAGTGCATCCAGTTGACATAGATGGACAGTGCAATCTTGAGTCAGTCTGGTGTGATAAAAGCACTGGAAAGCAAAAAAGAGGGTAGGAGTGTGTTATAGGCCTAATGAATCTGATGAGTACAATGAACAATTATACAAAGAAACAGAGTGGGCCAGTAAATCAGAGTGTCTTATAATGGGGGATTTTACTTCCCAGATATAGACTGAATCTTGTGGGTTGGTCATTCACACACTAGCAAGGCCTTTGTGGATTTATTGGATGATTGTTTTCTACAGCAACATGTTAGAGAGGCAGCAAGATGGAGATAGCATTAGCATTAGTAGAGGCATTTGATGCAAGAAAGCAAGCTTATGCAGCATCAGCCAAAAAAAAAAAAAAAAAAAACACTTCCCCTTCACCCCTCTGTTCATTCAAAATACCGGTCCAGCTGAGCCTTAAACTTATTTAGGCTATCAACTTCCACGACAAGGAATGGAAGTCTGTTCCACCAACCAACCACCCAGATCTAATTATCAGCAGTGATTATTTATTATTCATGCATTAAGAAAATTTATAGATAAAGGAACCACTAGGTAGCAGCAACCACAGTGTACTGATGTGGGATTTACTTAAAGATGTAACTAACATCAGGAGTGAAGGAAAGGGCTTTCATAAAGGCAACTACAGTGGTCTCAGAGATTTTTTAGGTTATATAAAGTGGGACCAATTGAGGATGTTACCACAGTAAATACTAAATGGGAAGCATTCAAGGAAGTAAATTTGGAAGCTACTAGGCTTTTTGTTTCAACTAAGAAACACTGCTCTAGGTTTAGGTCCAAATGGAGGTCAAAGGAACTAATGAGACATGAGGCAGAGAAGAAAAATGCATGGGATACACATAAATTGTCATGCGACACAGAAGCTTATGGTAGATAGAAGCTAGTCTGTAATCAAGTCACAAAGCAGGTTAGGTAAGCAAAGGCAGATTATGAAAAATCATTGGCAAAGGATGCAAAGAAAAACAGCAAAGACTTCTTTTATTATATAAACTCTAAAATGAAGAGAATGAATGAGATTGGTCCACTTGATATCAATGTTTTGCTTGTAGATGATCATTCTCAGATAGCTGCTGAACTAAACGAATATTTTGCATCTACATTCATGCACGAGTAGTTATTCAAGGAGGAGAGGGCCAGATGTTTATCAAACTCTAACGGGGAGTTAAATGAGTTTGTAATAACTGGGAGCAAAGCGGAGGAGAAATTGTTGAAGTTAAACATAAGAAAGGGACCTGGGATAGATGGAATCTATCCAGTTATATTAAAGGAGGCAAACCCTTAGCCATAATTATGAGAGCATCCTTGAACACAGAGGAAGTCCCCACAGACTGGAGATGTGCAAATGTATCTCCAATTCAAAAAGGGAAATCAAAGTGTGACATGAGTGATTACAGACCTGTTAGTTTAACTTCTGTTCCAGGGAAAATAATGAAGTTACTGGTTAAAGAAGCATTGCAGTATCATTGAGAAAAGACAGCAGTAATAAAGCAAACAAAATCAAGGGTGTCTTGTCTAACTAATTTGATTGGATACTATGATGTGGTCACAAAAGAACTGGATGAAAAAAAATAATTTTGATATCATATACTTGGATTTCAGGAAAGCTTTTGATACTGTTGCACATGGAAGACTACTGTACAAATTGGAGCAGTATGGCATTAAGGGCAAGTTGCTACAATGGATAAAAGGATGGTTGAGTGGGAGAAGACAGAGTGGTAATCAATGTGTATTGCTCTACGTGGACTAATATTATTATTGGTGTTGCTCAGGGTTCGGTGTTGGGCCCATTGTTGTTTTGTATATTTATCAATGATATTAATTAATGAGGGTATATCAAGCTTAATGTCAGTTTGCAGATAATACAAATGTTGGCAGGGTTGTTAATAACAGTATGCTGCTGTAAAAGGATCTGGAAAAGTTGGGTAGATGGGCTGTGAAGTGTCAACTGAAGTTTAACATTGACAAATGCAAAGTACAGTAACCCCAGAGAAATGTACCAACCAAGTAGTGTTACACTCAGGGTAGTGGAGAATGAAAGAGACTTTGGAGTAATTGCGCAGTCAGATATGAAGTTTTCTGACAGTGGTGCGGACAGGCTGCCAGAGTAGGTCATGGGGTCTTGTCAATGATATACAAGAATTTTTCAAGCAAGAATAAGGAGGTGATTATCCTCTTGTATAAGGCAATGGTTAGTCCACACCTTGGGTACTGCATACAGGTCCGGAAGCCTCATTTTAGGAAGCATGTAGATTTGCTAGAATAAGTACAGAGAAGGGCAACAAGGCTGGTGAAGGGAACAAAGGGGTGCTCTTATGAAGAAAGGCTTAAGTTCTGAAAATTGCAGCTTCTGGAGACTAGGCACCTGTGAGGTGATCTGATTGATGTGTATAAGTCCTTGAATGGATTGAGCAGGCTTAATGCTGAGGGGACCCTTCCTCTTGCTCAGATTACAAACCTGAGATGGCATAGATTCAAACTGAGGAAAGACATAGAATAAATGTGTAGAAGTTTGCTGTTAGCCATTGGGTAGTTGATTGTTGGAACAAACACCCATCTGTTGTTGTGTAAGTTAAAAGCTTAAATAAATTCAAGATAGAACTAGAAAAATATTTGGAATGAATGGATGAGCGAAATGGGAAGGTTTTTTTTTTTTTTGTTTTGACTGATGCTGTATAAGCTTGCTTTCTTGCATCATGTGCCTCTACTAATACTAATGCTATTGCTAAAATCTTTGTTGTTTTTCTTTGCATCCTTTGCCAAAGATTTCTCGTAATCTCTTTTGCCTGCCTAACCTCCTTTGTGACTTTATTCCAGACTAGCTGCTTATATGCTTGCATCTCATGCATTTTTCTTCTCTGCCACGAGCCTCATTAATTCATCTGACATTCATTTAGGCCTAAATCTTGAACAGTGTTTCTTAGTTGGTATAAAAAACCTAGCACCCTCCAAGATTAAGTCTCTGAAGGCTTCCTATTTAGAATTCACCATTTATAACATCATCAGTTGATCCCACTCTATAGAATTTAAAAACTCTCTGAGACCACTGTAGTCACCTTTACGAAAACAAAAACCTTTCCCCTTACCCCTGATGGTAATTACATCTTTCAGTAAATCCCACATCAGTACACTGTGATCACTGCCACCTAGTGGTTCTTTTATCTGAAGATTCTTAACACATGAAGAATCATTGCTGAAAATTAGATGAATCGT
Source organism: Mastigoproctus giganteus (assembly GCF_048544385.1). Lineage (NCBI taxonomy): Eukaryota > Metazoa > Arthropoda > Arachnida > Uropygi > Thelyphonidae > Mastigoproctus > Mastigoproctus giganteus. The sequence continues at coordinate 1,761,882 of NC_143586.1, forward strand.
ATTACTCCGTCTCATTGCCTTTCGAACATGTTGCTGGAGAAAACAATCATCCAATAAATCCACAAAATTCTTGCTAGTGTGCAAGTGACCAATCCACAAGTTCCAGTCAATATCTGAAAAGTTAAAATTCCCCTTTATAAGACATTCTGATTTACTGGTCCACTCTATTTCTCTGGACAATTACTCATTATACTCATCAGATTTATTAGGCCTATAACACACGCCTACTCTCATTTTCCCTTTCCAAGTGCTTATTTCACACTACACTGACTCAAGATTGCATTAATGTAAAATTAAGAGCTTCTTTTTCATTTTTCTTGAAAGGATCAGCAAATCCGAAGAAGACTATGCGGATCCTGAGATGTTAGAAAAAGAGTCTGCCATATCACATTCATTATATACCAGGACTGATGAAGGGTGCAATGTACTTTCCCTTCATTTTCTGGATTTTGTTCAAAGTGGCTAAGTGATGGTTGCCTGGTTAATAGAGCATGTAAAGCAAATCCAAGATTTCTTTCGAAATCTGACATCGAATATAGCATTCATAGTGCATGCACATAAAAGCTAATTTATTAAACATAACATTCTAGAATATCTTTAAAATATCCCCCAAGGTTTTTTTTTTTTTTTAGCCTTTTTTTGTTGCTTTTAGGGTAACTAAGAGGAAGAACAGGTGCATGTATACTTGCATGTACACCAATGCTAGGAGTATAGTTAATAAATTTGATGTGCTTGAAGTGCTAGTCAAGACATCAAAGGCAGATATTGTGGGGATTTCAGAGACGTGGTATCACACAGATATAAGCAGTGCAGAATTGGAATTTGGGGAGTACAATGTGTACAGGAAGGATAGACAGGGCAGGAAGCGAGGAGGGGTTATGCTGTTAGTTAAATCTAACGAAGTATATACAACTGATGTTGGTGGAAAATGCAATGTTGAGTCTGTTTGATGTTAAATAAGCACTGGGAAAGAAAAAATGGGAGTAAAAGTGTGTCATAGGCCTAATGCATCTAATGAGTATAATGAGCAATTGTGCAGAGAAATAGTGTGCCAGTAAATCACAATGTCTTATAATGGGGGATTTTAACTTTCCAGATATTGATTGGAACTTGTGGATTGGTCACTTGCACACTAGTCAGCTTTTGTGGATTCACTGGATGACTGTTTTCTACAGCAACATGTTCGAGAGGCAACCAGAGGGAGTAATACTCTATGGATGTCAGATGAATTAATGAGGCTCGTGGCAGAGAAGCAGAATATAAGGGATGCATATAAAGTATCAATCAGAAGCCTATGGCATGTATAAACTAGTCTGTAATCAAGTCACAAACGAGATTAGGCAGGAGAAGGCAGATTACAAGAAATCTTTGGCATAGGATGCAAAGAAAAACAGCAAAGAGTTCTTTACTTGTGTAAACTGTAGAAGCAAAGGCATGAATCAGATTGGACCACTTAACATAGCTGGGTTGACCACTGATGATCATGCTCAGGTAGCTGATAAACTGAATGAGTATTTTGCATCTACATTCACACAAGAGAAGTCATTCACTGAGGGGAATGCCAGAAGTTTAATAAATTCTAACAGGGAATCAGTGATTTTGTAATAACTGAGAGCAAAGTGGAGGAAAAATTGTTGAAGTTACACATAAGGAAGGCACCTGGGGTGGACAGAATCTATCCAGTTATATTAAAGGAGGCAGAAAAGGAAGTAAGCAAACGCTTAGCCATAATTATGAGATCTTCCTTGGACTCAGGGGAGGTTCCCGTTGACTGGAGGTGTGCAAATGTATCACCAATTCATAAAGGGGGTTCAAAAGATGACAGAAGTAACTACAGACCTGTTAGTTTAACTTTTGTTCTGGGGAAAATAATGGAATCACTGGTTAAAGAAGCTTTGCATTACTGCAGCCTTGGAATCACTGGTTAAAGAAGCATTACTGCAGCCTTGTCATCTAGACAAGGCTGCAGTAATAGTTAAGACACAGTATGGGTTTGTTAAAGGGAGGTCATTTCTGACCAATTTGACTGGATACTACAATGTGGTCACAAAGGAACTGAATGCCAAAAATAATTTTGATATTATATACTTGGATTTCAGGAAAGCTTTTGATACTGTTGCACATGGAAGACTGCTGTACAAATTGAAGATGTTGTTATTTGGTTTTTAGGAGCATTAGCAACTAGGGCCATATTGCTCCGGGGATATGCGGTGTTCATTCCCTGATCTTTCCGCATCCTCTGTATTTGGTGGTCACGGGCTTGAACCCAGTCTAATCAAGAAACGTGTGCTACACACTGCTGCTCCTGCCCACCTGGCTACAGAGGCACCACACACCCAAATTGGAGAGGTATGGCATTAAAGGTAAGTTGCTACAATGGATAAAAGGATGGTTGTGTGGGAGATGACAAAGAGTGGTAATCAATGGACACTGCTCTTCGTGGAAAAATATTATTAGTGGAGTTCCTCAGGGTTCGATGTTGGGCTCATTGATGTTTTGTATATTTATCAATGATATTGATGAAGATATATCAGGTTTAATGTCCAAGTTTGCAGGGTTGTTAATGACAGTAATAATAGTATGCTACTGCAACAGGATCTCGAAAAGTTGAGCAGATGGGCTGAGAGGTGGGAACTGAAGTTTAACATTGACAAATGTAAATACTGCATATGGGTAGCAATAACAAAAGAGAAATGTACCAATTGTGTGGTAATACACTCAGGGACATGGAAAGTGAAAAAGCCCTGGGGGTAATTTTGCAGTCAAATATGAAGTTTGCTGAGCAGTGCAGACGGGCTGCCAGGGCAGGTCATGGAGTCTTGTCAATATTATATAAGAATTTTTCTAGCAGAATTATACCATTATACAAGGCAATGGTCAGGCCACACCTAGAGTACTGTGTACAGGTCTGGAGGCCTCGTTTTTAGGAAGGATGTAAAGTTGCTAGAACGAGTACAAAGAAGGTCAACAAGATTAGCGAGGGGAACAAAGGGTTGTTCTTACAAAGAAAGGCTTAAGTTCTGCAAATTGCTGTGCCTGGAGAGTAGGCACCTGTGAGGTGATCTGATTGAGGTGTATAAGGCCTTGAAATGGGTTGAGCAAGCTGAATGCTGATGGGATTCTTCCTCTTGCTCAGACTAAGAACCTGAGGGGGCACAATTTCAAATTAAGGGAAGATAGTTGTAGAATAGAGGTGTGGAAATTTGCCAGCGGGTAGTTGATTGGTGAAACAAGCTTCCATCTTTTGTTGTGGAAGCTAATAGCCTAAATAAATTTAAGGCTGAGCTGGACAGGCATTTGGAACCAATGGAGGGGTGAAATGGGAGTTTTTTTTTTTTTTTTTTGGCTGATGCTGCATAAGCTTGCCTCTACTAATGCTATAATGGTTTTGATAATGGTGAAAACAATAGATGTTTTTGGACAGTATTTTTGTCCAAAAACAACATGTTTTTACAGCTGCATGGACAATATTTTGTGTGCTGTATGTCACTGCCTTATTGATAGGCTACTGACTGACTGTAGTGATGTCAAACTCTGTCAGATGATGAAGGGCATTCTAATCAGCCTGATCAATCAAATAGTAGGATAACCTAAAGGGAAGACACCATCTCCCACTAAGTAATGAAGCTATCACAGGGAAAATTACTTCTGTTGGGGGAGGGGGTCTCTGCCTCCCAAATAAGTGATGAGAAAAGAGAAAGGGAGCAAACAGAAAAATTGATGGCAGAGAACACATGGGTAAGCATGTGGAAAAAAAGGTGTTATTTCACACATTTAAAAGTGAGAGATTATTGTCAGTGAAAAGATGCTCTAGGACTCATTCTCTTCCATTAATGTCATCAGTATCCCAGAGGGTGTTATAATCCATTAAAATCCATGAAAAGTAAGAGAGGAAAAGGCAACTGCATAATGAAATCATCAGGGTCTGTCTGCAGATGTCAGTCTTAGGTGGCAAATAGACAGAGTACCCTATCAATGAAACCCTACTGTAAGGAGAATTGCTACTGTCTTCACATTGATGGTAAATGGTGCACACAAGTATAGCAATTGGTTGCTATCCTTGTGTTGCCCACTAGTTGCCCACAGGGATAGCAATCCACCATGGGCAGATTCATTCCAGGTTCTATGTTTATGGATGATGGTTATGTTATGCAAAATAGGGTGTTCATTTTGCTTGCATCAAGTTCCTCCTATGTAACTTTGCAGGAGGACTTTGATGTCATCTACATTTCACCAGAATCCATAGTAATTACAATATACATTTACATTTTCTGTTTACATTCCGGGACGATCACACATTCATAGGAGTTCAAAAGGTCGAAAGAATACAAGAAACAAAGAAACAGCACAGCCATCATTTGAGCTTGGAGGATCCATTGGCTGGTGTCCAAAGTGCTGAGGACTTGGCTTTCTCAGCCTTGTATTTAACCTTTTTGGGGAATTATGGATGCTGTCTGTGCCCATTTCTTTCATCGCAATGAATTCCAAGACTGAATCTTCTTCCTGCTGCACCTGTACCACTGGGTTTTGGTACAGGTGCAGCAGGATGTACTGATATAGCAGAGGCAGCTGACTCATTTTTCTGTGTGTGTTTTTTTGGGTTAATAAATAGTGTGTGATGGGAATAAATGACTCTTTGGGTGGAATAGTCATTTCGGTTTGTGTTCCAATGAAACATTTCCCTGAAACCTACTGAGCATGTGAAGGTTTATCACCATTTACAGGTTTCACCAATTTTCTTGCCCCCAGCACAATATGTTTAGTTCTGCCTTTAATCTTTGTGTCTCTTTTTGCTCTTTCTAGCCTTTCATGCTTGGAAGTAAGTGGATTGCTTTCCTTGACAGTTAATACATATCAGTTTTGTAGCTGAATGTATAGTAGTTTCTTGGTCCTTTGCTCCACACAGCACTTTCAAGAGCATCATAATAGGCCATTTGCAATTATCCATATTTCTGCCATTTGAAGCACCTTAGAGGATTTGTTATATATGGAAGTACTGGGCCGATATTAAGATCTCTAGCTTTGATTGAATTAGGAGACATTGGCAAGTCAAAGGTAAGGATGAGGGGTTTAATGGAGAACAGATTCCAATATTAGAATGCACAAACATTTATTCTGTTCAATTCAGAACACTCTTCAGGCAATTCAAGTGTTCCATTCCAACATTATCTGTTTCAGATAGGATAATGCCATTATCCTATCCTAACAGTAGGATAGGGTAATGGTAGGATAGGATAATTATCTGGTAGGATCCGTGTTGGCACCTCAGCAGAATAATTACATTATCAGGATTCACAGTATTCACTGATGAATGCTATAAATGGTCCCTGAAGCCATGAGGACAATGGTCCAAGGGACTATTGTCCTCATGGCTTCTGAACAGTTGACAGGCAAACACACTAGCTGATTGATCTTAGGTGAGCCATCCCAGGACCACCTGTCTTATCAAAACAGTGGCCAAAGTGTTGAAGAGTGGGGGAACTGGGCCCCTGGCCACCTGCTCTAGGATATCATGATATCATGATATCCTAGAGCAGGAGGCATGAGAATGTTAATAAACAACTTCACCATACAATTAATGATGGATCACTTATTTTAATGGTACAAGTTTTAATGATGTTTCAGTAACCTTCTGAAACATCATTAAAATTTTAAATAAAAAAAAGCAAAACTCTTGTATGCACACATGCGCACACACACACAATGCAAGTACAGCATAAAATATCATTTTGTTATAAAATTATAAATATACTAAAATATACTTACAATAATATTGGGTGAAGGCACTTGGTACTGCATAAAGCACATAAAAACAAATAACAACACATTAGTAGATCATTCCATACATTGACAATGACATAAGCAGTCTATTATTGCAAAAGACAGTAAATAGTACTCCCACAACATTAAACAGCTTAAACTAAGTGAGACCTCACTGGACTTTGTTACTACATTTTCAAAAAAATGTTCATGTGAAAAATTGTATATATGTGTCAACCCAGTAATTATTTGGCTAAAAAAACATAAAAGAAATAAAACTGCTAAATTTGAATGTTGCAATATTACTATTTAAGCCTTTAATAAAGTAAAGGACTGGGTTAAATTTCAATGCTAGTATTGAAATAATCTCAGAATAAATGCTTCTCTGTGTAATATTTTTCTGTCTTGGGTTATGCTTACTTTAGAAATGACATTGTTATCTGTGAGTCAACTTAAAATCATTAATGATATTATTTTTAATTGAATAATATCACCACAGGATGTATTCCATTATTCATTAAAATATGGTCTAACCCTAGGGAACACATCTGGTGAGTATCAGCTTGAACACACATCCTGAGTTGTATATCATCATTCTTCTCTTTCTTGGTGATTCCCTTCTACTGCTGACTTTTGTTCTCTCTCTCTCTCTCTCTCTCTCTCTCTCTCTCTCTCTCTCTCTCTCTCTCTCTCTCTCTCTCTCACATAGTGACTCAGAATTTTTTTTTTTGGCTGGTGCAGCAAAAGCCACAGGCTTCCTTGCACCTTATGGCTAATAATAATAATAATAATAATGATAATAGTAAGAGGTGGAATGCCCAATAAGGGAGAAATAATATAAGAGCAATAATAATAATAACTCAAAGACATTGCTAAGGCTAATTTCAGAGTGAGCTGGCTTCTCAGCAGATAGCAGGTGGCCTTAATTTGCAACCTTGATGAATAATGTATCAAGTATAAATGAGCAGCCAAGCAGTATGTGAACAAAGACTTCTAGAAAATGCAATAAAAGTCACGTGAATATAAAACCACTAGTACTGAACTGCACTGGTCCACGAAAGCTCAGTACCTCACTCAGACACTGAGCTCCAATTAGATCTGAAATTTGTAATTGTAGTGCCTTTTTTTTAATGAATTATAGATTTGCTCTTTTTGTAATGTTTGGTCAATTAAAAACAATATTAATACTGTCATTTCTAAAGTGAACATAAACCAGAGCTTGCTGCTGTCATGGGAGTGAACAAATAACTCCTAAGAAGAGAGAAAAACATAATAAGAAGTGTCACACTATTTCAGAATCTTCATTGAAATATACCCCATTCAATACTAGGAGTAATATTCATACTATGAGAGCAGCAGTGCGCAGCACATGCTTCTTGATTAGACCGGGGTTCGATCCCGTGACTACCAAATATGGAGGATGCGGAAAGGTCAGGGAATGACCATCGCATATCCCTGGAGCAATATGGCCTTAGTTGCTAATGCTCCTAAAAACCAAATAACAACAACAACAACATACTATGAGATTGGTCAGTGGATTTGAATCATTTTGCAAAAGCATTGACCAATCTCATAGTCTGAATTTTACATAGTTTGAGGCGTTCTGCCCTAAAATATTATTAGGGTAATATTCATGCAGCTTTTGTGCAATCTGATGAGGAGTAAGCTGGCTCACAAATCAGTCATGGAGCTGCCCTTGGGTTTTTAATCATAAAACCCTCAAGAATTACCTCTGCTAAAGTCTCAGGAAAATCCTCTACTACAACATTATGGCACTGATATCCTCACTACTCATCTTAATATGATGAAGGTTATTTATAGCCTTAAATCTCACTAACCATGGAGTATTAAATGTTTTTATTAGAATTTACATGAAATTTAGAGTTAAGATCATTATAGATACTTAAGCCTTTTCCTGAATTAATTTAAGGCATATTAGAATTCATTTCTAATTCTGAGTTTCTCACCAAAATTGAAAATTTTTCCATCTCGTCAGTTACTCTTTACGTATCCCTCATCTCTCATCCCCTCATCCTCAGTTCAGAGCTTTAACACGTTGCATGTTGAACGATAGACAGGACAGGAAGAGAGGAGGGATTATGCTGTTACCTAAGAAACACATAAAATCTAAGGAAGTGCATCCAATTGATGTTGGTGGACAATGCAGTGTTGAGTCTGTTTGGTGTGAAATAAGCACCGGAAAAGGAAAAATGAGAGTAGGTGTGTGTTATAGGCCTAATGAATCTGATGAGTATAATGAGCAATTGTGCAGAGAAATACAGTGGGCCAGTAAATCAGAATGTCTTATAATGGGGGATTTTAACTTTCCAGATATTGACTAGAACTTGGGAGTTGGTCACTCACACACTAGCAAGACTTTTGTGGATTTATTGGATGGCTGTTTTCTACAGCAAAATGAGGCAACCAGAGGGAGTAATACTCTTGATCTGATTATCAGCAGTGATTATTCATGCATTAAGAATCTGCAGATAAAGGAACCCCTGGATGACAGTGATCACAATGTACTGATATGGGAATTACTTAAAGATGTAATACCATCAAGGTTAAAGGGAAGGGTTTTTGCTTTCGTAAAGGTGACTACAGTGGTCTCAGACAGTTTTTAAATTCTATACAGTGGGATCAACTGATGATGTTACCAATGTTGAATTCTAAATGAGAAGCCTTCAGGGACTTAATTTTGGAGGCTACTAGGCTTTTCATTCCAACTAAGAAATACTGTTCAAGGTTTAGGCCTAAATGGATGTCAGATGAATTAATGAGGCTCATGGCAGAGAAGAAGAATGTATGGGATACATATAAAATATCAAGTGACACAGAAGCCTATGGCAGGTATAAACTAGTCTGTAATCAAGTCACACAGGAGGTTAGGTAGGCGAAGGCGGAGTATGAGAAATCTTTGGCAAAGGATGCAAAGAAAAACATGAATCAGATGGGACCACTTAACATTGATGGGTGGGCAATTGATGATCATGCTTCTTGTGATGATCAGTTCTCACTTTACGAATTTTCACTTTACGAGTTCTCGGGTTTATGAGTTTTTTTTCCCCAAGTATCAAGTATCAACAAAATCGAAAATATGAACATAAATACCGCATTCCAAACCATGTGCATAGCTATACAATACAGTGTACCCCACTTTACAATATTAATCAGTTTCAGAGACACCATCGTTAAAATATCATAATGTGAACCCAATAACGCATTGTTTTTTGGTAATTCGTTTCAAGATCTTGGAAGTTGAAATTTTCACTGTATAACTAAACTATTTATCTAAAATTTTATGTATTTATCTTAAATGTCATTTTTAAGGTCACGAACGTGACCTTAAGGTCATATAAAAGGTCTTGAGCATGGTTTGTAAATTGTATTAGTTACCAATTCAAATCATTAAAATGCATACACTTTCATCGTTATCATATGTTCCGTTATAAGAACCAATATTGAACGGCTTTGTGATATTTTACTAAAGCATTTTCTGGAGGTCACGACCATAAAACAATAAAAACAATTTGCACTTTCCAGTTTATTGGGCTTTTCTGTTAGTGCAATATATTATAAATGGGTAGTAAACTCTATCTTCTTGCATTTGCAAAGATGGCTCGAATTGTCTGGTTTTTTAGGTTATTATGGTGAAATGTGTTTCCCCTTTACTGAAATCTTCAATCGTATAAAAAACATAAAAAAATTTTCAGCATCTTCTCTTCATTCCTTTTTTTAAACTTCGTAAACTTGTTACTCCACGCGAATTGTGTCAGTTGCAATTTGTGTGTGCCATTAAAAAATGCTTATGCATGCAATTGTGAAATTTATAATTAAAAGAGAAGATTATCTTGGAAACAAATGCCTCTTGAAGCATTTCTGAAGATGATGACTCCTTGTGCAACAAATAAACGAGTGCCGAGTCAATAATCAGTGATCAACGAGTGTGCATTTAGTCAACAATGATGAAGAATAAACATTCTTTAACATTTGTAAGTCGTAAATAATTTCTATATTATTATAATTTGCTTGATTTTACAGACTACGTTTTCATTTCTTTCAACAAATCATTGTTTAAACATAATTTGGGCACAAAAGGTGATATAGTTGTACACGTTGGCACTAATGATATTAAGAGTAGGAGACCGGCGGAATTACTTAACAAGTACAGGTCACTGTTGAAAAAAAGCCGTGAATTAGGGTTGAATTTGAAAGCGTCTGCAATTCTGCCCAGACACGATAGGAGGGAGTATATGATGAGAGTCCTGTCGATCAATTCGGCCCTGGAAAGATTGTGCAAGGCTCAAGGGGTAGAATTTTTTTCAGCCTGGTCTGTACTTGTTAACAGGAGAGACTATTTCTACAGGGATGGGATACACTTAAATAGAAAGGGTGCAAGAATGTTTGCTGATGCTATCGAGGCAGTGTTAGGTGGGTCGGAAAAATGCTAGATTGGGGGAATACAATAGATTAACAGTAGCCACTGGCAGAGGAGAAAGTGATTCTTGCACTCCTTCTATTGGAATGAGCAGCAGCCTGGAAAATAAGATGCAGGATATTTCAGAGACTGCCGGGAATCATGGGAGTACAAGTAAACACATGGGTTGTGTTAGGGTGGCTAAGAAGAAGAGCAGGTGCATGTATATTTGCGTATACACCAATACTAGGAATTTAGTAAATAAATTTGATGAATTTGAGGTATTGCTCAAAACATCAAAAGCAGATATTGTTGGGATTTCAGAGACGTGGTGTCACACAGATATAAGGAATGCAGAACTGGAATTTGGGGAGTACAACGTCGACAGAAACGATAGACTGGATAGGAAGGGAGGAGGGGTTATGCTATTAGTTAAGAAATACATAAAATCCAAGGAAGTGAAGCCAGTCGACATAGCTGGACAGTGCAGTGTTGAGTCAGTTTGGTGTGACATAAGCATTGGGAGATCAAAATTGAGAGTAGGAGTGTGCTATAGGCCTAATGACTCTGATGAGTATAATAAGAAACTGTACAGGGAAATAGAGTGAGCCAGTAAATTAGAGAGTCTTATAATGGGGGATTTTAATTTCATAGATATTGACTGGAATTTGGGGGCTGGTCACTCACACACTAGCAAGGCTTTTGTGGGTTTATTGGATGATTGTTTTCTACATCAGCATGTTCGGGAGGCAACTAGAGGGAGTAATACTCTTGATTTGATTATCAGTAGTGATTCTTCATGCATTAAGAATCTGCAGGTAAATGAACCACTAGGTGGCAGTGATCACAGTGTGCTGAAGTGGGATTTACTCAAAGAGGTAACTACCATTAGGGGTAAAGGGAAGGGTTATTGCTTTCGTAAAGGCACTACGATGGACTGAGACTGTATTTAAATTCTATACAGTGGGACCAACCGATGATGTTACCAACAGCAAATACAAAATGGGAAGCATTCAAAGAACTTATCTTGGAAGCTACTAGGCTTTCCGTACCAACTAAGAAATATTGTTCAAGTTTATGCCTAAGTGGATATCACATGAACTAATGAGACATATGGCAGAGAAGAAAAATGCATGGAATACATACAAATTAACACGTGACACAGAAGCCTATGACAGATACAAGTTGAACTGTAACCAAGTTACAAAGGAGGTTAGGCAGGCGACGGCAGATTACGAGAAATCTTTGGCAAGGGATGCAAAGAAAAACAGCAAAGAGTTCTTTACTTATGTAAACTCTAGAAGGAAGGGGATGAATCAGATTGGTCCACTTGATATTGATGGGTCAACTGTTGATGATCCTGCTCAGGTAGCTAACAAACTAAATGAATATTTTGCATCGACATTCACACATGAGGAGTTATTCAGCGAGGAGAATGCCAGAGGTGTATTCAACTCAGGCAGTAAGCTAGAGAATCTTGTAATAACTGAGAGTAAAGTGGAGGAGAAACTGTTGAAGATAAACACAAGAAAGGCACCCGGGGTGGATGGGATCTATCCAGTTATATTAAAGGAGGCAGCAAAGGAAGTAAGCAAACCCTTAGCCATAATTATGAGAGCTTCCTTGGACTCAGGGGAAGTACCCATGGGCTGGAGATGTGCAAATGTGACCCCAGTTCACAAAAGAGGATCAAAGGGCGACACAAGTAATTATAGACCTGTTAGTTTAACTTCTGTTCCTGGAAAATTAATGGAGGCACTGGTTAAAGAAGCACTGCAGGATCATCTAGACAAGACTTCAGTTATAGCTCAGACACAGCATGGTTTTGTTAAGGGGAAGTCTGGCCTGACCAATTTGATTGGATACTATGATGCAGTCACAAAAGAAATGGATGCAGGGAATAACTGTGATATTATATACTTGGATCTTAGAAAGGTTTTTGATACTGTTGCACAGGGAAGACTGCTGCACAAATTGGAGCAGTGTGCATTGGAGGCAAATTGCTGCTATGGATAAAGGGGTGATTGAGGGGGAGAGAAGACAGATAGTGGTAATCAATGGACACGGCTCATCGTTGACTAATGTTATTAGTGGAGTCCCTTAGGGCTCAGTATTGGGTCCATTATTGTTTTCTGTATTTATAAATGATATTGATGATGGTATATCAAGCTTGATGTCCAAGTTTGCAGACAATACAAAGATTGGCAGGGTTGTCAAGGACAACAGGATCTGGAAAGGTTGAGCAGATGGGCTGAGAGGTGGCAAATGAAGTTTAACATTGACAAATGTAACTACATATGGGAAACAGCAACCCCAGAGCAACGTATCAACTCTGTGGTACTACACTGACAGTGGTAGAGAATGAAAGGGACCTGGGGGTGGTTGTACAGGCAAATATGAAGTTCTCTGAGCAGGGCAGATGGGCTGCAAGAGTAGCTCATGGTGTATTGTCAATGATATATAGGAATTTTTCTAGCAGGGATAAGGAGGTGATTATTCCCTTGTATAAGGCAATGGTCAGGTCATACCTAGAGTACTGTATACAGGTCTGGAGGCCTCATTTCAAGAAAGATGTAGAGATGCTGGAACGAGTACAGAGAAATGCAACAAGATTAGTGAATGGAACAAAGGGATGCTCTTATGAAGAAAGACTTAAGTTTTGCAAATTACAGTGTCTGAAGACTAGGCACCAGCCAAGTGATCTGATAGAGGTGTATAAAGCCTTGAATGGTTTGAGCATGCTCAATTCTGATGGGATTCTTCCTCTTGCTCAGAATAATCACCTGAGAGGGCATAAATTCAAATTGAGGAAAGACAGATGTAGGATAGACGTGAGGAAATTTGCCTTTAGTCAGCGGGTGGTTGGATGGTTGGTGGAACAGACTTCCATCCCTTGTCGTGGAAGTTGATAGCCTAAATAAGTTTAAGGCTCAGCTAGACAGGTATTTCCAACGAACAGAGGGGTGAAGTGGAAGTGGTTATTTTTTATTTATTTATTTATTTACTTTTTTGGCTGATGCTGCATAAGCTTGCTTTCTTGCATCAAATGCCTCTACTAATGGAAATGCTAATAAACTAATTAGCTAACTAATTGCATTGTTGAGAATTAGATAGTATGAATCAGAGCTGTAATACTCAATATGTTCTACATTTGTTATTGGTTGGTTTTTTTTTTTTTTTTTTATAGAAGCATTATCAACTAAGGCCATATTGCTCCGAGATATGTGGTGGTCATTCCCTGACCTTTCCGCATCCTCCGTATTTGGTGGCGACAGGCTCGAACCCCGGTTTAATCAAGAAGCGTGTTGTTGTACGTTGATAATAATATTATTAAAATAATAAGAGGAGTTTACCTCAATATTGTACGTAGAACACTCCCGTATGATCCCCTCCAGAAATTAAAATGGAAAAACCGAAAAAATCGACAATTTACCGGTACATTAGAGTAAAATATAAATAATCAAATAATCAATTTAACACAATTCAAATCAATTTAAAACAATTAAAAATCAAATTAACACAATTAAAAGATATTCAAATTAAAATTAAAATTAACATCTTTTAATTAACGCAATTAAAAGATATTAATATTCAGAACGATTTTCCTTCCTTAAGGAAGGAAAATCATTTTGAATATTTTTGTTAGATTCTTTTAATTGCGTTATTTTGATTTTTAATTGTTATAAATTGATTTGAATAGTGTTAAATTGATTATTTAATTATTTATATTTTACTCTAATGTACCGGTAAGTTGTAGATTCTTTCGGTTTTTCCGTTTTAATTTCTGGAGGGTATCATACGGGAGTGTTCTACATACTATATTGAGGTAAACTCCTCTAATTATTTTATTAATATTGTTGAGAATGCAACCCCTATTTTTAACTTTGTCTATGGGAAATAGATTCCCGCTTTGCAAGTGTGTGCTATTAATGAATTAACTCGTAAAGTTGAGAACTACCTGTATTTTGCATCTACATTCACACATGAGGAGTTATTCATGGAGGGAAGTTCCAGAAGTTTATCAAATGCTAACAGGGAGCTAAATGATTTTTTGTAACTGAGAGAAAAGTGGAGGAGAAATTGTTGTAGCTAAACATAAGGAAGGCATGGTGGACTGGATCTACCCAGTTATATTAAAGGAGGCAGCAAAGGAAGTAAGCAAACCCTTAGCCATAATTATGAGAGCTTCCTTGGACTCAGGGGAGGTCCCCATGGACTAGAGTGTGCAAACGTATCATGAATTCATAAAGGGGGTTCAAAAGGTGAGACAAGCATCAACAGACCTGTTAGTTTAAATTGCGTTCTGGGGGAAAATAATGGAATCACTGGTTAAAGAAGCATCGCAGGATCATCTAGACAAGGCATGCAGTAATAGCTGAGATACAGCATGGGTTTGTTAAAGGGAGGTCTTCTCTGACCAATTTGATTGGATACTATGATGTGGTCACAAAGAAACTGAATTCCAAAAATAATTTTGATATCGTATACTTGGATTTCAGGAAAGCTTTTGACACTGTTGCACATGGAAGACTGCTGTACAAATTGGAGATTTATGGCATTAAGTGTAAGTTGCTACAATGGATAAAGGGATGATTGAGTGGGAGACGACACAGGGTGGTAATCAATGGACACTGCTCTTCATGGACAAATGTTGTTAGTGGAGTTCTCCAGGGTTCAGTGTTGAGCCCATTGTTGTTTTCTATATTTGTTGTTTTGTATATTGATGAAGGTATATCAGGTTTAATGTCCAAGTTTTCAGACGATACAAAGGTTGGCAGGGTTGTTGTTATTGACAGTAAAGACAGTATGCTGCTCCAACTGGATCTAGATAAGTTGGGCAAATAGGCTGAGAAGTGGCAACTGAAGTTTAACATTGACAAATGTAAAGTACTGCATATGGGTAGCAATAACGAAAGAGAAATGTACCAATTGTGTGGTACTACACTTAGGCGCCTCCGTAGCCAGGTGGGAAGGAGCAGCAGTGCGTAGCACACGCTTCTTGATTAGACCGGGGTTCGAGCCCGTCACCACCAAATACGGAGGATGCGGAAAGGTCAATGGAATGACCACCGCATATTCCCGGAGCAATATGGCCTTAGTTGCTAATGCTCCTAAAAACCCAACAACAACAACACTCGTATGAACATATTACAGTACGTATTAATTATTCCGATTACCACGTATGTTCTTCTGATTTTTACGTATCATTTAGCATTAGCATTAGTACAGGCATTTGATGCAAGAAAGCAAGCTTATGCAGCATCAGCCAAAAAAAAAAAAAAACCACTTCCACTTCATCCCTCTGTTCGTTCAAAATACCTGTCCAGCTGAGCCTTAAACTTATTTAGGCTATCAACCTCCAAGACAAGGGATGGAAGTCTGTTCCACCAACCAACTACCAGCTGGCTAAGGGCAAATTTCCGCACGTCTATCCTATATCTGTCTTTCCTCAATTTGAATTTATGCCCTCTCAGGTGATTATTCTGAGCAAGAGGAAGAATCCCATCAGCATTGAGCATGCTCCAACCATTCAAGGCTTTATACACCTCTATCAGATCACCTCGCTGGTGCCTAGTCTCCATACACTGTACAGTCGGTCCTCGTATAACACGTGTTTGCATTACACGAATTCGATCATACACGATTTATAAATAGGGGAACGTTATCTTATATAACACAAACCGAATTCGCTTATACACGATTCGCCTTTGTGTTTACAAGAAATGGCAGTCGAACGCGGAATCACCCCAACTGAACGCAACACGATAGGAATGAAGGAGATTCTGAAAATGTATTTATGTGTTTTATATCAGTGAAGGGGAAACACATTTCACCATAATAACGTAAAAACCAACCCAATTCCAGCTATCGATATACTGTAATCGCAAATGCAATTAGATCGAGTTTACTACCAGTTTATAACAGATTCCACTAGTAGAAACGCAACTGGAAAATGTTTTTATTGTTTTATGGTAGTAACCCCTAGAAATGTGCTTTAGTAAAATGTGAGGTGTTAATAGTGTATCTCGGGTTTTACAGTGTTGTTTATTCAGTTGCTACACGCGCGCAGCTTTGTTTATGTGTATCAAGCGTGCCTCCAAGTTTTGTAATTGTGCTTTATTCCCTAAAAATTAGTAAAATACTTAAAAGGTGTGAAAAGGAAGCGTCCTGGCGAAGACACTGCAGATTCAGAGAGAGAAAAAAAAGCAATATGGATAAACAGAGGCGGACTGGCTCAAAAATTCTTACCCGGGAAAATTTATAGTGGCCTCATACTACGGTTTATGGCCAAAATCACACCGGCCTCCGGCCCACCGTGGTTTCCCCCGTAAGGCTTATGGCCATTCCGCTTCTGTCGATAGAGAAAAAATATGAAATTGTGAAACGCTTTGAGCGAAATGAAAGACCATGTTATATTGCACGTGCTACAGACCTAAATGAGGCAACGCCGAGAATTACAAAGAATGCAGAGAAAATAAAAACAACTTTCATAGCGGGAACAACTCAGTGTAATTAAAATCCATTAGATTAAGACACAAAGAATTGGAAGAGATGGAACGGATGTCATCTCTTTGGATAGAAAATCAAACAAAAAGCAAGTTTGCTTACGATAGAAGCAAAAGCATTAGCAATATTTTATTACGACTTACGTATTACGTATTATAAAATACGTAAGTATTTTATTACGACTATTTTATTTAATATAATAAATTTTTTACGAATAAAATACTTTTTCAGTATTAAAAAATACTAAAAATACTTTATTATAATATAATATTATTTTTATTACGTATTTTAATCGTTATAAAATACGTAAGTATTTTATAACGATTAAAATTACCCGATTATTTATTGTGTTTGGTAATGTTTTGGTTCCAAATGGTGTTCAATTTTGGGTGGTCGGCACCCAACCCCACTTTTCTCATAGGGCCTGTTGTTTATATTGCACGATTTTGCATTGCACGAGGTTTTCTAGGAAAGCAACTATCGTGCTATACGAGGACAGACTGTAATTTGCAAAACTTAACCCTTTCTTCGTAAGAGCACCCCTTTGTTCCATTCACTAATCTTGTTGCCCTTCTCTGTACTCGTTCCAGCAGCTCTACATCCTTCTTGAAATGAGGCCTCCAGACCTGTATACAGTACTTTAGGTGTGGCCTGACCATTGCCTTATACAAGGGAATAATCACCTCCTTATCCCTGCTGGAAAAATTCCTGCATATCATTGACAATACTCCATGAGCTACTCTTGCAGCCCGTCTGCACTGCTCAGAGAACTTCATATCTGCCTGCACAATCACCACCCCCAAGTCCCTTTCATTCTCTACCACTGTCAGTGTAGTACCACAGAGTTGATACGTTGCTCTGGGGTTGCTGTTTCCCATGTGTAGTACTTTACATTTGTCAATGTTAAACTTCATTTGCCACCTCTCAGCCCATCTGCTCAACCTTTCCAGATCCTGTTGCAGCAGCATAGTGTCAGTAGTGTCCTTGACAACACTGCCAACCTTTGTATCGTCTGCAAACTTGGACATTAAGCTTGATATACCATCATCAATATCATTTATAAATACAGAAAACAATAATGGACCCAACACTGAGCCCTGAGGGACTCCACTAATAACATTAGTCCACGATGAGCAGTGTCCATTGATTACCACTCTCTGTCTTCTCCCCCTTTATCCATAGCAGCAATTTGCCTCCAATGTCACACTGCTCCAATTTGTGTAGCAGTCTTCCATGTGCAACAGTATCAAAAGAATTTCTAAGATCCAAGTATATAATATCAAAGCTATTCCCAGCATCCAGTTCTTTTGTGAGTGCATCATAGTATCCAATCAAATTGGTCAGCCAAGACTTCCCCTTAACAAAACCATGCTGTGTCCGAGCTATAACTGAAGTCTTGTCTAAATGATCCTGCAGTGCTTCTTTAACCAGTGCCTCCATTAATTTTCCTGGAACAGAAGCTAAGCTCACAGGTCTATAATTACTTGTGTCAGCCTTTGATCCTCCTTTGTGAATTGGGGTCACATTTGCACATCTCAGTCTATGGGTACCTCCCCTGAGTCCAAGGAAGCTCGGCTAAGGGTTTGCTTACTTCCTTTGCTGCCTCCTTTAATATAACTGGATAGATCCCATCCACTCCAGGTGCCTTTCTTGTGTTTATCTTCAACAGTTTCTCCTCCACTTTACTCCCAGTTTCAAGATTCTGTAGCTTACTGCTAGAGTTGAATACACCTCTGGCATTCCCCTCGCTGAATAACTCCTCATGTGTGAATGTCGATGCAAAATATTCATTTAGTTTGTTAGCTACCTGAGCAGGATCATCAACAGTTGACCCATCAATATCAAGTGGACCAATCTGATTCATCCCCTTCCTTCTAGAGTTTACATAAGTAAAGAACTCTTTGCTGTTTTTCTTTGCATCCCTTGCCAAGGATTTCTCGTAATCTACCTTCGCCTGCCTAACCTCCTTTGTAACTTGGCTGCATATCAACTTGTATCTATCATAGGCTTTTGTGTCATGTGTTAATTTGTAAGTATCCCATGCATTTTTCTTCTCTGCCATATGTCTCATTAGTTCATCTGACATCCACTTAGGCCTAAACCTTGAACAATATTTCTTAGTTGGTATGTAAAGCCTAGTAGCTTCCAAGATAAGTTCTTTGAATGCTTCCCATTTTGAATTTGCTGTTGGTAACATCATCAGTTGGTCCCACTGTATAGAATTTAAATACTGTCTCAGTCCATCGTAGTCGCCTTTACGGAAGCAATAACCCTTCCCTTTACCCCTAATGGTAGTTACCTCTTTGAGTAAATCCCACTTCAGCACACTGTGATCACTGCCACCTAGTGGTTCATTTATCTGCAGATTCTTAATGCATGAAGAATCACTGCTGATAATCAAATCAAGAGTATTACTCCCTCTAGTTGCCTCCCGAACATGCTGATGTAGAAAACAATCATCCAATAAATCCACAAAAGCCCTGCTAGTGTGTGAGTAACCAGCCCCCAAATTCCAGTCAATATCTGGGAAATTAAAATCTCCCATTATAGCACACTCCTACTCTCAATTTTGATCTCCCAATGCTTATGTCACACCAAACTGCATCAACACTGCACTGTCCAGCGATGTCGACTGGCTTCACTTCCTTGGACTTTATGTGTTTCTTAACTAATAGCGAAACCCCTCCCCCCTTCCTATCCTGTCTATCCTTTCTGTAGACGTTGTACTCACCAAATTCCAGTTCTGCATCCCTTATATCTGTGTGACACCACGTCTCTGATATCCCAACAATATCTGCCTTTAATGTTTTGAGCAATACCTCAAATTCATCAAATTTATTTACTAAACTCCTAGCATTGGTGTACACGCAAGTATACCTGCACCTGTTTCTATTCTTAGCTACCCTAACACAACCCATGTGTTTACTTGTACCGCAATGGCTCCCAGCAGTCTCTGAAATACCATGCATCTTGTTTTTCAGGCTTATATTAAAAGATGATATCTGCTCTACAACGTCATAAACCATTGCCCATCAAAGGTTGACGATGTTATCAAAATTTGCAGAACTTAAGCCTTTCTTGTTAAGAGGATCCCTTCCTTCCCCTCACCAATCTTGTTGCCCTTCTCTGTACACGCTCAAGTAAATCTACATCCTTCCTAAAATGAGGTCTCTAGACCTGTACACAGTACTCAAGGCGTGGCCTGACTGTTGCGTTATACAGGGGGATAATCACCTCCTTTTCCCTGCTAACAAAATTCCTATATATCATTGACAAAACCCCATGACTTGCCCTGGCAGCCTGTCTGCATTGCTCAGAAAATTTCATATCTGCCTGCACAATTACTCCCAGGTCTTTTTCATTTTCTACCACCTTAAGTGTAGTACCACACAATTGGTACGTTTCTCTGGGGTTACTTAGTGCAAAAATCACCTTCACCTCTGCCCGCAGCTACTTTTAAGCTTTTAGTCTGTGAATCTCCCCCAAGCTAGCAGTTTTCTGACCCACTTAACACCTCAACAGCATCAGGAAATATTCTTGCACCCTTTCTATTTAAGTATATCTCATCCCTGTAGAAGCAGTCTCTCCTGTTAACAAGCACAGATCATGTTGAAACAAATTCTATCCTTTGAGCCTTGCACATTCTCTCTAGGCCGAATTGATTGACAAGGCTCTCATCATGTACTCCCTCCTATCGCGTCTGGGCAGAATTGCAGACACTTTCAAATTTATCCCTAACTCACGACTTTTTTGCAACATTGACCTGTACTTGTTAAGTAGGGGCGCCTCCGTAGCCAGGTGGGCAGGAGCAGCAGTGCGCAGCACACGCTTCTTGATTAGACCAGGGTTCGAGCCCGTGCCCACCAAATACGGAGGGTGCGAAAAGGTCAGGGAATGACTACAGCATATCCCTGAAGCAATATGGCCTTAGTTGCTAATGCTCCTAAAAACCAAATAACAAACAAATTTGTTAAGCAAATCTGCAGATCTCCTACTCTTAATATCATTGGTGCCAACATGTACAACAATATCACCTTTTGTGCCCTTAAAAGATGATATATGCTTACAATGTCATCAACCTCTGCCCCTGGCAGACATACCCTGGTTCTATTCTATCTATCCTTTTTACACAATATATTCCCCATCTCCCTGACAATAGAATCACCAACAATAACTAACTCCTGTGGGACCAGTGCATTCTGCCTTGGAGATTGCTGCTGTGTTGCCTGATGCTCAGGAGTGAGCTCTGGCGTTGAGTTGCACAGCTGAGAGCTTGACAATCCCTCATATTAATTTTTTCGAGGACATCTACCCTACACCTCAAGCTGTCATTGACACCCATTAGAACGCTGAGTTGATGCTTAATTTCTAGACACGTTCTGCACCTGGCACACACACACAAAGAAATCCTCCTTGGCAAGATCATGTTCTGTTCCAGAGAATTCGGCAAACATTTCACAAGTTGCACATGTTTTTTTAGGCTTGATGCATTGGAGAATTTGCCCCCTCAGTTCTCCCCAAGTCACAGCACTCTTGCCACTTTGTGCCCATTGTTTTGCTGCTCTAATCTGGGGCATGATATTTTAAATTAATAAGATCAATAAATTTAATCAATTAGTTGTCAATATTACACTATCTAATAGAATCCTAAATGCAGTGATGCATATTACGCTATATAATTTTACGTTAAAGCTACCTAGTTACCACAATTAAAAATTTGAATTACCTACCACTCTATACAGAAACAATGGCTGCAAGATTTGAATGAAACAACGGTTTTACGTATATTAAGTAGTAATCTACAAAAACTCTTATCTAAATTAAAAATAAAAATAACCAGCATAACTAGAACTATAAGACTACGTATAAAGTACAATATAAAATAACAATTAGGTAAATAAAATGGCAAACACATCGCTTTTTCGGAGCCTGTAATTCACAGTTGTAATTTTTAAAAAGAGTCCAACATGATGTGAAATCTTAAGAATTGTTTTTGAAATCTATATATAAAAATTGACTACTAACAGCTGATATATTAGTGGAGGAAAAATCACGTTGGCCAGTGTAATTTAACACAGATGGAAAGTGGAGACTAAAAATGATTTCAGGCATTATAACAGATGTTCTCAAAGACAGCATCCATGCCATAAAATAATCTGACTATTTCAGAATAATTGGACCTAATAACATTTTGAGTTTGACCTGTAATTCAGCAGGTTGCTTGCTATTGGTTAAATGTCAAACAGATATTTAACCAACAGCAAAGGAAACAGCTGACTTTTAGTACCATTTATAGAGAAATTAAAGAAATCACTTTCTAATTGTGTGAGTTACAATTGGATGCATAATCTAGTTGAAGAGTGGCAAAAAATCATTTTACAATGCAACTTGGAAGGTCCCATATCCAAAAGGACAGTGTTTGAACCACTCTACAGCAGGGAACACCGTATATGAGATGACAATTAAATATTTAAAATAATAATGGAATTATGTGGCAATCTAACAGGGATGAGCAAGTTATTAATTCCGTTTCCATACATACTACAGTATGATTTGGATTGGACCTGTATTTATAGAAATACGTGAACATTTCTATAAATTAAATGAAGCAAATATACATTAATTATATGCTGTCACCAGAAAACATTAATGATAGTTCACATTAGTAAAAAATTTTTAAAAATTTACTCGCAGTAATTCTAATGACAGTTGGTGTGATTTATTTTCACTTAAAGTGAAAATAAATGGGCCCATATTTTATTTCCATCAAATCTGGAAGTAAATATAACTAAACAAAAAGCTGCCCAGTCCTGACCTATAATATAAACTTCTTTGGTTTTCATACACTGAGTGTGAAAAAGAACATGGTGACAATAAACTTACACCGTGTGAACCAGCATTAGCACAGCGAGGCTTGGAAGAAGCAACTGATGCCAAGAACTGGATAACCTTTTTAGTATTCTCTGTTTTTCCAGCTCCAGATTCACCTCTAAAAACAAAAAAAGATCAGTAATGTAAAATCATTAAGAGCTTATCATTGAAATCATTATTAAAATCACTACATAGCATATCAGTACAGCATGATATGCTGTGTTATAACATTAATGAAAAGGTTTTCTTTTATTTTTTTATCAACTGTGGATCCAGAAAAAATCTAGTTTTAATGAAGATTAAAAGAAAAGTAGGTTTTGTGTGTTTTTAGAATATGATGTTTAGTGATTCTTAGCAAATAAGTACTGACTTCGCTAAGATATGAATTTATTATAATTAAAAAGATTTATAATTTCAATGAATTTATTAGACAACATATTATTATTTAATTATTGGAACAGCTCTTTATTAGGATTAATTTGACCACTAATTATAAAATGGAATATTCCAGTAATGTCTACCATTCATTAAACTTGAAAGAAATTAAATATGGTCACTGAAATTGATAGAATGTTATAGAAAAGGTACTGTACATGAAATAAAAAATTAAAAACTTGATGCATTTTACTTTACTTACCAGTTGTGTTGAGTAGAAAACCGTGAAATTTTGTCATGTTGCATATAGGATGTAATGACAAAATTTGGCAAAATTTTGTCATTACATACTCAGCACTAAAATTTGGGAGAATGTTCAACTTAGAGATAAATACCATTATTAACAATTCTGCCTTTAAGTTATACATCATCACCAGAATAGGGGAATATGCTAGACATTTAAAAAAATTAGACCAGGCAGTAGTTTTGAACATTACTGTCTTTTCATCAGCTGGAGACTAGTCTCAATTTGCAAACACATCTTAACTGTAAATAACATATTTTGTTAAGGTAAACTGTCAAGCTGTATATTCAAAAGAAAATAAAACAAGCACTTCCATTTAAGAACATCACATCTGTTTTTTTTTTTTTTTTTTTCTTTTAACACTATAATTGGGCATGTGTGTCTTATTATAGGCAAGCATGGCCTAATTCATGGCCTAATTCAGGATTGAAGGGTTATTCAGCACAGTACTGTAATAGAAATCAAATCAAAATATGTTAACTGCATTCGATTTTGATCGTGGAGTGCTGTGTGTGGCAAAGATGACCTAATTCTAGGGGATGTCATTTGTCAAGCTCTCACTATATAGCCACCTAGGCCATATAGTGAGAGCTTGTATGCCAAATATGCCAAATTCTAGGGGTTAAAGGAAAACACAACACTTGTTATGTTTTTAGTCTTAGCAGAGGCATATGATGCAAGAAAGCAAGCTTATAAAATATAAAAAAAAAAAAAAAAATTTTAAACTGCCATTTCACCATCAATTTGGTCCAAAAGTTTCTCTAGTTCTGCCTTGAATTTATTTAAGCTGTAAACTTTCACAACAACAGATGGAAGTTTGTTCCAGCAATCAACCACATGCTGGATAAGGCAAATTTCTGCACATCTATTCTATAACTGTCTTTCCTCAATTTGAATTTATGCCTCCACAAGTGTGTATTCTGAGCAAGAGGAAGAATTCCATAATATTCAGCTTGCTCAAACCATTCAAGGCCTTGTACACCTCAATCAGATCACCTTGCAGCAGCCGCATCTTCATATGCTACAATTTGCAGAACTTAAGCCTTCTTGGTAAGGGCAACCCTTTGTTCCTCTCACCAGTCTTGCTGCCCTTCTTTGTATTATTCCAGCAAATCCACATCCTTCCTAAAGTGAGTCCTCCACAGTATGCAGTACTTGAGCTGTGGCCTGACCATTGCCTTATACAAGGGGATAATCACCTCCTTATCCCTACTAGCAAAATTCCTATAATATCATTGACAAAATTCCATAAGCTGCTCTGGCATCCTGTCTGCACTGCTCAGAAAACTTTATATCTGACTTCACAATTAACCCCAGCTCCTTTTCTTTCTTCACTACCCTAAGTGTAGTACCACCCAGTTTGTAGGTTACTCTGGGGTTACTGCTACCCATGTGTACTACTTTGCATTTGTCAATGTTAAACTTAAGTTGCCATTTTTCGGCCCATCTGCCCAACTTTTCTAGATCCTGTTGCAGTAGTGTACTGTCTTTACTGTCATTAACAACCCTGCCAAACTTCGTATCATCTGCAAACTTGGACATTAAGCCTGATATACCTTCATCAATATCATTGATAAATACAGAAAACAACAATGGGCCCAACACTAAACCCTGGGCGAAGTGGACTAATAACTAATAATTTCATGCATTAAGAATCTGCAGATAAATGAACCACTAGGTGGCAGTGATCACAGTGTTCTGAAGTGGGATTTACACAAAGAGATAACTGCCATTAGGGGTAAAGGGAAGAGTTTTTGCTTTCGTAAAGGTGACTACGATGGTCTGAGACAGAATTTAAATTCTATACAGTGGGACCAACTGATCATGTTACCAATAGCAAATTCAAAATGGGAAGCATTCAAAGAATTTATCTTGGAAGCTACTAGGCTTTACATACCAACTAAGAAATATTGTTCAAGATTTAGGCCTAAATGGATGTCAGATGAACTAATGAGACATATGGCAGAGAACAAAAATGCATGGGATATATATAAATTAATGGGTGACATGGAAGCCTATGATAGATATAAGCTGCTCTGTAACCAAGTCACAAAGGAGATTAGGCAGACAAGATAGGAGGGAGTATATGATGAGAGCCTTGTCGATCAATTCGGCCCTGGAAAGATTGTGCAAGGCTCAAGAGGTAGAATTTTTTTCAGCCTGGACTGTACTTGTTAACAGGAGAGATTGCTTCTACAGGGATGGGATACACTTAAATAGAAAGGGTGCAAGAATATTTGCTGATGCTATCGAGGCAGTGTTAGGTGGGTCGGAAAACTGCTAGCTTGGGGGGAGACAAAGACCAATAGATTGACAGTAGCCACTGGCAGAGGTGAAAGAGATTCTTGCACTGCTTCTATTAGAATGAGCAGAAGCCTGAAAAACAAGATGCATGGTATTTCAGAGACTGCTGGGAGCCATTGCGGTACAAGTAAACACATGGGTTGTGTTAGGGTAGCTAAGAATAGAAACAGGTGCAGGTATACTTGCGTGTACACCAATGCTAGGAGTTTAGTAAATAAATTTGATGAATTTGAGGTATTGCTCAAAACATCAGAGGCAGATATTGTTGGGATATCAGAGATGTGGTGTCGCACAGATATAAGGGATGCAGAACTGCAATTTGGGCAGTACAACGTCTACAGAAAGGATAGACAGGATAGGAAGGGGGGAGGGGTTATGCTATTAGTTAAGAAACACATAAAAACCAAGGAAGTGAAGCCAGTCGACATCGCTGGACAGTGCAGTGTTCAGTCAGTTTGGTGTGACATAAGCATTGGGAGATCAAAATTGAGAGTAGGAGTGTGCTATAGGCCTGATGACTCTGATGAGTATAATAAGGAACTGTACAGGGAAATAGAGTGGGCCAGTAAATCAGAGAGTCTTATAATGGGAGATTTTAATTTCCCAGATATTGACTGGAATTTGGGGGCTGGTCACTCACACACTAGCAAGGCTTTTGTGGATTTATTGGATGATTGTTTTCTACATCAGCATGTTCGGGAGGCAACTAGAGGGAGTAATACTCTTGATTTGATTATCAGCAGTGATTCTTCATGCATTAAGAATCTGCAGATAAATGAACCACTAGGTGGCAGTTATCACAGTGTGCTGAAGTGGTATTTACTCAAAGAGGTAACTACCATTAGGGGTAAAGGGAAGGGTTATTGCTTCCGTAAAGGTGACTACGATGGACTGAGACAGTATTTAAATTCTATACAGTGGGACCAACTGATGATGTTACCAACAGCAAATTCAAAATGGGAAGCATTCAAAGAACTTATCTTGGAAGCTACTAGGCTTTACATATTGCCTAGTAGCTTCCAAGAACAATAAGAAATATTGTTCAAGGTTTAGGCCAAAATGGATGTCAGATGAACTAATGAGGCATATGGCAGAGAAGAAAAATGCATGGGATACTTACAAATTAACACATGACACAGAAGCCTATGATAGATACAAGTTGATATGCAACCAAGTTACAAACGAGATTAGGCAGGCGAAGGCAGATTACGAGAAATCCTTGGCAAGGGATGCAAAGAAAAACAGCAAAGAGTTCTTTACTTATGTAAACTCTAGAAGGAACGGGATGAATCAGATTGGTCCACTTGATATTGATGGGTCAACTGATGATGATCCTGCTCAGGTAGCTAACAAACTAAATGAATATTTTGCATCGACATTCACACATGAGGAGTTATGCAGTAAGGGGAATGCCAGCGGTGTATTCAACTCTAGCAGTAAGCTACAGAATCTTGAAATAACTGGGAGTAAAGTGGAGGAGAAACTGTTGAAGATAAACACAAGAAAGGCACCCGGGGTGGATGGGATCTATCCAGTTATATTAAAGGAGGCAGCAAAGGAAGTAAGCAAACCCTTAGCCATAATTATGAGAGCTTCCTTGGACTCAGAGGAGGTACCCATAAACTGGAAATGTGCAAATGTGACCCCAATTCACAAAGGAGGATCAAAGGCTGACACAAGTAATTATAGAACTGTGAGCTTAACTTCTGTTCCAGGAAAATTAATGGAGGCACTGGTTAAAGAAGCACTGCAGGGTCATTTAGACAAGACTTCAGTTATAGCTCAGACACAGCATGGTTTTGTTAAGGGGAAGTCTTGCCTGACCAACTTGATTGGATACTATGATGCAGTCACAAAAGAACTGGATGCAGGGAATAACTTTGATATTATATACTTGGATCTTAGAAACGCTTTTGATACTGTTGCACATGGAAGACTGCTACACAAATTGGAGTAGTGTGACATTGGAGGCAAATTGCTGCTATGGATAAAGGGGTAGTTGAGGGGCAGAAGACAGAGAGTGGTAATCAATGGACACTGCTCATCGTGGACTAATGTTATTAGTGGAGTCCCTCAGGGCTCAGTGTTGGGTCCATTATTGTTTTCTGTATTTATAAATGATATTGATGATGGTATATCAAGCTTAATGTCGAAGTTTGCAGACGATACAAAGGTTGGCAGGGTTGTCAAGGACACTACTGACACTATGCTGCTGCAACAGGATCTGGAAAGGCTGAGCAGATGGGCTGAGAGGTGGCAAATGAAGTTTAACATTGACAAATGTAAAGTACTACACATGGGAAACAGCAACCCCAGAGCAACGTATCAACTCTGTGGTACTACACTGACAGCGGTAGAGAATGAAAGGGACTTGGGGGTGGTTGTGCAGGCAGATATGAAGTTCTCTGAGCAGTGCAGACGGGCTGCAAGAGTAGCTCATGGAGTATTGTCAATGATATACAGGAATTTTTCCAGCAGGGATAAGGAGGTGATTATTCCATTGTATAAGGCAATGGTCAGGCCACACCTAGAGTGCTGTATACAGGTCTGGAGGCCTCATTTCAAGAAGGATGTAGAGCTGCTGGAACGAGTACAGAGAAGGGCAACAAGATTAGTGAATGGAACAAAGGGGTGCTCTTACGAAGAAAGGCTTAAGTTTTGCAAATTACAGTGTCTGGAGACTAGGCACCAGCGCGGTGATCTGATAGAGGTGTATAAAGCCTTGAATGGTTTAAGCATGCTCAATGCTGATGGGATTCTTCCTCTAGCTCAGAAAAATCACCTGAGAGGGCATAAATTCAAATTGCGGAAAGACAGATGTAGGATAGACGTGCGGAAATTTGCCTTTAGCCAGCAGGTGGTTGGTTGGTGGAACAGACTTTCACCCCTTGTGGTGGAGGTTGATAGCCTAAATAAGTTTAAGGCTCAGCTGGACAGGTATTTTGAACGAACAGAGGGGTTAAGTGGAAGTGGGTTTTTTTTTTTTTTTTGGCTGAGGCTGCATAAGCTTGCTTTCTTGCATCAAATGCCTCTACTAATGCTAATGCTAATGAGAAATCCTTTGCAAATGATGCAAAGAAAAACAGAAAACAGTTCTTTTCCTATATAAACTCTAGAAATAAAGGGATGAATCAGATTGGTCCACTGGATATTGATGGTTCAACTGTTGATGATCCTGCTCAGGTGATTAACAAACTAAACATGTATTTTGCATCTACATTCACACATGAGAAGTTATTCAGGAAAGGGAATGCCAGAGGTAAAGTAAACTCTGGCAGTGAGCTAGATGATTTTGTAATAACTGAGAGGAAAGTGGAGGAGAAATTGTTGAGGATAAACATAAAAAAAAAGGCACCCAGGGTGGATGGGATCTATCCAGTTATATTAAAGAAGGCAGCAAAGGAAGTAAGCAGATTCTCAGCCATAATTATGAGAGCTTCTTTGGACTCAGGGGAGGTACCCATTCACTGGAGATGTGCAAATGTGACCCCAATTCACAAAGGAGGATCAAAGGCTGACACAAATAATTATAGACCTGTGAGTTTAACTTCTGTTCCAGGAAAATTAATGGAGGCATTAGTTAAAGAAGCACTGCAGGATCATCTAGACAAGACTTCAGTTATAGCTCGGACACAGCATGGGAAAGTCTTGCCTGACCAATTTGATTGGATACTATGATGTGGTTACAAAGGAACTGGATGCAGGGAATAACTTTTATATCATATATTTGGATCTTAGAAAGGCTTTTGATACTGTTGCACATAGCAGACTGCTGCAGAAATTGGAGCAGTGTGGCATTGGAGGCAAATTGCTGCTATGGATAAAGGAATGGTTGAGGGGAGAAGAGAGAGAGTGGTAATTAATGGCACTGCTCATCGTGGAGTCCCTCAGGGCTCTGTGTTGGGTCCATTATTGTTTTCTGTATTCATAAATGATATTGATGATGGTATATCAAGTTTAATGTCGAAGTTTGCAGATGATACAAAGGTAGGCAGGGTTGTCAAGGACACTACTGATACTATGCTGCTGCAACAGGATCTGGAAAGGTTGAGCAGATGGGCTGAGAGGTTGCAAATGAAGTTTAACATTGACAAATGTAAAGTACTACACATGGGAACAGCAACCCCAGAGCAACGTATCAACTCTGTGGTACTACACTGACAGTGGTTGAGAATGAAAGGGACCTGGGGGTGGTTGTGCAGGCAGATATGAAGTTCTCTGAGCAGTGCAGACCGGTGCAAGAGTAGCTCATAGTGTATTGTCAATGATATAGAGGAATTTTTCTAGCAGGGATAAGGAGGTGATTATTCCCTTGTATAAGGCAATGGTCAGGCCACACCTAGAGTACTGTATACAGGCTTGGAGACCTCATTTCAAGAAGGATGTAGAGCTGCTGGAACGAGTACAGAGAAGGGCAACAAGATTAGTGAATGGAACAAAGGGGTGCTCTTACGAAGAAAGGCTTAAGTTTTGCAAATTACAGTGTCTGGAGACTAGGCACCAGCGAGGTGATCTGATAGAGGTATATAAAGCATTGAATGGTTTGAGCATGCTCAATGCTGATGGGATTCTTCCTCTAGCTCAGAATAATCACCTGAGAGGGCATAAATTCAAATTGAGGAAAGACAGATGTAGGATAGACGTGCGGAAATTTGCCTTTAGCCAGCGAGTGGTTGGTTGGTGGAACAGATTTCCATCCCTTGTCGTGGAAGTTGATAGCCTAAATAAGTTTAAGACTCAGCTGGACAGGTATTTTGAACGAACAGAGGGGTGAAGTTTAAGTGGTTTTTTTTTTTTTTTTTGGCTGATGCTGCATAAGCTTGCTTGCTTGCATCAAATGCCTCTACTGGCATTTGATGCAAGTCCTTTGGTCCTTGAGTTTGTCACAGACATTCTCTCAGATATGCCAGACAAGCTGTTCTTGCTACCTGGGAGTCTAAAACGCTGATGGAACTGATATTCGGGTGACACTTAAGCCAAGTGGAACCAATTTCGGTGAAGTCCGGACGGTCTATGACAGCCAAATCCTCTGCTTGCACCTTCACGATGGTGGGACTGTTAGTAATCCTGGGTATAACCTCCATGCACAAGTACATGGTGGGTGATCACCCAGGTGTGAACCAACGTAAGCAGGGGTCGAAGTGTGGCGCCCACACCACATGGAGGAACGCTGCCCCTCTATGTTACCAGGCAGTACTAGGTGGTAGATGACTCTCATCAACCGGTGAAATACCACCACTTTGCTTATTGGAGGCTCGAAGTGGTGGAACCCATGTTTAGTCTCTAGAGCTAAGTTCCGACCAACCCTTCCCTATCTCTTCCATCATGCAGTATGATTGATGATTTTTGAGGTTATGATGAATGTCGTGGCGAGATCCAATATTCCTTACATTTCGAGGGTACAGCTCTAAAACGGTATTCGCAGGCCGGCCGCTAGATAGTACACCGGACCAAACCTATTGGTAACTCTCTAGGAGGCTTCTGGATCAGCTATTGTATAATCTTGCTACCTCTACTCTGCCAGATAGTGACTGGGGGGAGTCCGAGTAGTGTGTATGCGGGGAGCATTGTCGAGGCCACGTTATGTCAAGGATCTGGGTATATTCTTACCACATGTACGCCATATCCAAAAATTTCATTACTTCATACAGCATGTCCCACCCACTTTTTCTTACCATTGAATACACCATGAATTGTCAAAATAATAGAGCAAGCTTATCTGCGAAAAGATCTAAACCTCCCAAGGACTTCCTAATTCATTTCACAAATATACGTGGTCTCAGTTCCAATCTCAACGATGTCCATTTCCACTTGCAGTCTTCCAAACCCCATGTACTTTTTCTGACTGAATCTCAGTTATCAGTTGATTCAACTACTTCTCATCTCAGATGTCCAAATTATTTGCTGTATGATTCCTTTCGCCTCAAAGGTGGTACTTGTGCATATGTCCGTTCTGATATTCCCTGTCAGAGACTTGGCAATTTGGAATCTCCTCTCTTTGATCTTCTCTGGCTTAAAATCCCTCTACCTCATTGTGTCAAATTCATCTGTTGTCTCTACCGTTCTCCCAACTCCACTAATCACTTGGAGCTCTTTGACTTCCTCTCTTTGCAACTTGACTTTCTCCAGTCCAAGTTTCCTAACAGTGAGGTAATTTTCCTTGGTGATTTTAACGTTCACAACTCCAGCTGGCTTCCGTTTTCTAGTCACACCGACCCAGCAGGTCGAAATGCTGAGGCTTTTGCAATTACTAATGACCTAGCACAGATTGTTCATTTACCTACAAGAATACCGGACAATCCTAATCATACAGCCAATACACTTGATCTTTTTCTCACAAACAACCCTTCTAAGTACAAGGTCGAAGTGAGAGGTCCTTTAGGCACTTCAGATCACAACTTGGTGATTGTCTCTTCTCAAATAGAACCTTTATCTCATGGCTATTCCCAACCTCGTATTGTTTGGCATTACAAGAATGCAAAATGGGATGACCTGCGAGACTTCTTTTCTTCTTTTCCTTGGTCTGATTACTGTTTCAAAACTTCTGATGTCAACGTTTACTCAGATCGTGTTAGTGAAATTATTCTTGCAGGAATGGAATCCTTTATCCCACACTCCACTTTAAAATCTCATCCTTTATCTAAACCTTGGTTTTCCAATAAATGTGCTAAGGCTGTCGAAGAGAAGAATGTTGCATATCGTAATTGGCTTGTTTCTAATTCTTCAGTTTCATTTTCTGCCTACACCAAAGCTCGCAACAATTGTAAAGCAGTTATTAATCAGTCCAAACTAGAGTTTGAACAGGCTAAGAGTAGAAAACTTGCTTCTTGCCCTAATGGTAGCCGAGCATTCTGGTCTCTTGCCAAAGCTATTGGCCGCAACTTTTGCCCATCTCTGCTCCCACCTCTGTCCAAACCAGATGGTTCTGTTGTCACTTCAGCCAAGGATAAAGCTGACCTGCTAGCATCCCATTTTTCTTCCAGCTCATGTATTAATGATCTTGGTAAAACACCTCCCACCATTCCTAACACGTTCCATTCAATGCCTCCTGTGGTCTTCCGTCAAAAGGATATCAGAAGGATTTTGATGAATCTTGATGCTAAGAAAGCTCCAGGTCCTGATGGTATTTCTCTGCTTGTTCTCAAAACCTGTGCTCCTGAACTTACTCCTATTCTTTGCCGCCTTTTTTCGCTTTCTTATTCCAAAGGTGTTTTTCCTTCTGCTTGGAAATTTGTTCATATCTAGCCAGTTCCTAAAAAGGGTGACAAATCCCTCCCATCCAATTATCGTCACATTGCAATTACTTCTACTCTTTCTAAAGTAATGGAGAAATCAATTAACTGCCAACTCTTAAACTACCTAGAAACCTTCCGTCTGATCAACGATCGCCAGTATGGATTCCGTCAGTGTCGATCCACTGGTGATATTCTGGCTTATGTTACCCATTTATGGACTAATTCAATGGAAAGGTTCAGTGAAACACAAATAGTTGCTCTTGACATCTCAAAGGCTTTTGATCGTGTTTGGCATAAAGGTCTTCTAAACAAGCTTCCATCTTATGGTTTGCCAACCGTTTTTAGTAATTGGTTATCCAGTTTTCTCTCTGATCGCTCACTGAGGGTGATGGTAGATGGCTCTCTGTCTTCTAACTTCTCCACTAATGCCGGTGTCCCCCAAGGTTCAGTTCTTTCCCGCACTCTTTTCCTCTTGTATATCAATGTCCTTCTTCCATTGACTGGAAATCCTATCCATAATTTTGCCGATGATAGCACATTGCATTCAACTTTCCATTTTGAGAAACCTTGTCCTGCTCAATCAGCTTCAAGTTCTCGAAAATCTGCTGCCAATTCCTTAAATGCCGATCTTCAGGTAATTCTCCAGTGGGGCAAAGACAACTTCGTTGATTTCAACCCTTCTAAAACTCAGTATTGTCTTATATCTCGCAAAAAGGATTTTTCTGCTCCCATGCTTATCTTTAGTGACGCTCCGATTTCTAGGCAAAATGATATATCTCTTTTGGGGATTACCCTTACTTCTAATCTCTCTTGGCACAAGCACATTACAAATATTGCTTCCTCTGCATCTAAAAAACTTGGTTTTCTCTTTCGCTCTCGGCGTTACTTTTCTTCCAAACAGCTGTTCCCTCTGTATAAATCGCAAATCCGCCCTGCCATGGAATATTGTTCCCACATCTGGGGTGGTGCCCCCAAAACCTCTCTCAGGCTTCTTGATTCCATTCAGAAGAGGGCAGTTAGGTTAATTAATGATTCATCTCTAACAGAGTCTCTCCACTCGCTTTCTCATAGACGTACTGTTTCTGCTGCATGCCTCTTCTACAGATACTTCCATGGGCACTGTTCTTCTGAATTGGCTTCTATAATTCCTGCTCTCTCTTTCAAAACAGTCCGAACACGTGCCGCCACCAGCCAACATCCATTTACTGTCCAACTTCAAACCCACAGAACCAACTTTTCATCTTCCTCATTTATTCATTCAACTGCCATTTTCTGGAACAACCACCCTTCATAAGTATTTCCTGAAAATTACAATCTACAGAAGTTCAAGTCCAATGTCAACAAATATCTTCTTTCGTCTTCTCCACCTCCAACCCAAGCATGGTACTAAGTACTATAGGTTCTAATACCTCTCGTGTTTGGGGTTCTCATAAAAAAAAAAATAAAAAACTAATGCTAATGCTAATGTTATTAGTGGAGTCCCTCAGGGTTCAGTGTTGGGTCCATTGTTGTTTTCTGTATTTATAAATGATACTGATGATGGTATATCAAGTTTAATGTCCAAGTTTGCAGACGATACAAAGGTTGCAGGCTTGTTAAGGACACTACTACAGTATGCTGCTGCAACAGGATCTGGAAAGGTTGAGCAGATGGGCTGAGAGGTGGCAAATGAAGTTTAATATTGACAAATGTAAAGTACTACATATGGGAAACAGCAACCCCAGAGAAACGTATCAACTCTGTGGTACTACACTGACAGTGGTAGAGAATGAAAAAGACCTGGGGGTAATTGTGCAGGCAGATATGAAGTTTTCTGAGTAGTGCAGACCGGCTGCAAGAGTAGCTCATGGTGTCTTGTCAATGATATACAGGAATTTTTCTAGCAGGGATAAGGAGGTTATTATTTCCTTGTATAAGGCAATTGTCAGGCCAACCTTGAGTACTGTATACAGGTCTGTAGGCCTCATTTCAAGAAGAATGTAGAGCTGCTGGAACGAGAACAGAGAAGGGCAACAAGATTAGTGAATGGAACAAAGGGTTGCTCTTACGAAGAAAGGCTTAAGTTTTGCAAATTACAGTGTCTGGAGACTAGGCACTGGTGAGGTTTGTTTGTTTGTTATTTGGTTTTTTAGGAGCATTAGCAACTAAGGCCATATTGCTCCGGGATATGCGGTGGTCATTCCCTGACCTTTCCGCATCCTCCGTATTTGGTGGTGACGGGCTCGAAACCCGGTCTAATCAAGAAGCGTGTGCTATGCACTGCTGCTCCTTCCTACCTGGCTACGGAGGCGCCACTGGCGAGGTGATCTGATAGAGGTGTATAAAGCCTTGAATGCTTTGAGCATGCTCAATGCTGATGGGATTCTTCCTCTTGCTCAGAATAATCACCTGAGAGGGCATAAATTCAAATTGAGAAAAGACAGATGTAGGATAGATGTGTGGAAATTTGCCTTTAGCCAGCAGGTAGTTGGTTGGCGGAACAGACTTCCATCCCTTGTTGTGGAAGTTGATAGCCTAAATAAATTTAAGGTTCAGCTGGACAGGTATTTCGAATGAACAGAGGGGGGAAATGGGAGTTGGTTTTTTTTTTTTTTTGTTTTTGGTTTTTTTTTAGTTGATGCTGCATAAGCTTGCTTTCTTGCATCATATACCTCTACTAATGCTAAAAAAATGCTAATAACAGACTTTGTGTATTAATGTTATTAGTCCACGAAGAGCAGTGTCCATTCATTACCACTCTCTGTCTTCTTCCATTCAACCATCCCTATATCCATTTCAGCAACTTGCCATTAATACCATACTGCTCCAATTTGTATAGCAGTCTTGCACATGCAACAGTATCCAAAGCTTTCCTGAAATTAGCATTAGCACTCAAGATGTGGCCTGACCATTGCTGTCTGCACTGCTCAAAAAACTTCATATTTGCCTGCACAATTATCCCCAGGTCCTTTTCATTCTCTACCACTGTCAGTGTAGTACCACCCAGTTGATACATTACTCTGGGGTTACTGCTTCCCATATGCAGTACTTTACATTTGTCAGGTGGGAAGATCGCTGAAGGGATTCTATCTTTCTTTGTTTTTGGCTTCTGACTCTACTGGGCAAATAATTCTTGGTAAGAAGTTTGTACTGCATAGGACCATGGTCCTTCATTCAATCCAGCAATAAGCAAGTTTAGAGAATACTGATATGCAATGTCCCTTGGTTGCTTTGGATATCAGTACCCTGTGGTTCTTGATGAAATGGGACCTTACAAATGAAAACCTTATTCTTTTGTATATTTCAATTGTATCCACCATTTATCTTTTTACCTTTGAGTTTACAGATATAGCAATGCAAAATCACACACACACACACATCAAAGTGGACAAGGTCATTTCAGAAGCACTGCATACTTTCATAATGATTCCAAAAATCATTTCTTTCTATTTCAATGTAGAGAGCAGTGTTTTAAGTGGTTTGAAATTACTGCACATTTATTCCCTTTGCTTACATAGTTCTGAAACTGTTGTAACAGAAATTTCTTAAAGTGATGGCCGATAGTTGTTTTCCATTAATAATTTTGATTCGTTCTTGAACATATAATAAAATATGAATAAACTTTAAGCCAATGTAGAACCATAAGCCCATAAAAGAGATTGAAACTTTTAGTGATTTAGATTCTGTCTTTATAAAAATATCCTTTTTCACAATTTTTCTCTATTGGATATCTCCATATCCAATTTTGGCTGAATGTAATTAACATTATGTAGTAGGTCACCAGAGGAATAAACTAAACTGCACTGAAAAATTATGTAACAACATGCTAAAGTGCAAATTTTTGTAGAAAGTCTGCAAAGCAGAAGAATAGGAAGATGATACTTACGTGCACAGAATTGACTGATCTTCACGATCTAACATGAAAGAAAAAAATGCACACATATATATATATATATATATATATATAGATTGATAGCTATATGTAAATTAATGCATGTTTAGTATAGTATTATTAATAGTATTAGTAATGGAAAATGATGCAAGGAAATAAGATTATACAGAATCAGCCAAAAAAAAAAGTCAAAGACAGGACCAGCAATGGTAAAATCGAACAACCTTAAAACAGAAATTTGAAATAGAGAAAGGAGTCATGCAGGGATGCCCTTTATCTCCATATCCATTTAATATCTACCTAGAAGAACTAATGAAATCAATTGAAGAAAAATGAGGTGCACTAATAAATGGAAAAAATATAAACCACATAAAATATGCAGATGATATTGTGATTTTAACAGAAACCACAAAACAACTAAAAGAAATATTAACAAACATCAATAAAGCAAGCAACAACTATGGAATTAATATTAATATAAATAAAACCAAAGTAATGCAAATTGGAAAAAAACATAGGAGGCATAAACCTAAACATCCAAAATCAACAAATAGAACAAGTACAAAAATTTGTATACTTGGGCTCTCTAATAACCAGAAACCTAAGTAATATTGACCAAATTAATCACAGACTGAACATCGGATGGACAAACATGAACAAACCCAAAAACATGGAAGAACAATAGAATCTCAAATAGTTTAAAAATCAAACTATATGAAACTGTCATCAAACCCACAGCAACTAATTTCTTTCTTAATAAATAAGAAAGAAAAGCAAAGGCAAGAAAGGCATTTGAAATGAGATGTCTAAGGAAAATCAATAAATTAAAATGGAGCGAACATAAAACTATTGAACAAGTAAGGAGAGATCTAAATTTTGAATTCAGAAATATAGAGCAGATCTACAAAAATCAACTTCAGCGGTTTGGACATGTGAACCAGATTAAACAACACAGGCTGCCTAATGTAGTACTGACAGGAAGAATTGGAGATAAGAGACCACCAGGAAGACCTAAAAGAGAATGGCTGTGATGCCTAAAGGAAAACAAAGGCTTTCAGAGCTATCAACAAATGATGCAAGATTCAAGAGATTGACAACAATGGAGAACAATATCTAAATAGGGACTCAACCCATGCCAAATGGAAGAGTAGAATGATGTTGATGAATGATACTGTTGCAGCTGTCAAATAATTTCAGTACAATGAAATACAATGAATGGCAACTGAAATGGTAACTGAAATGAAATTCTATGGTAACTGAAATAAGATATATAATTTTGACACTCAAATGATTTTAATTCCCGAGTGAATACTTTATCGATTGTCGTTCCATTACGTGTAGTATTTACTAAAGTATTTGACTTAATATCTAAATTGAAGACATCGTTCATAAATTTACAAAACTTCTTTCCAGCCTCAGAATTTAATTCTAGATTGAAATCACCAGCGAGAACATTAGGTATACAATCCAGTGGCTCTTCCAATAATTTTGCACCTTCAATGGAATAAGGCATCAAATTCTTGTTTATGAACTTTGAATTATATCTAATGACATCCCTGGAGTGACGTATATGGCAATGATGAAAATCGATTCACTATTGAATTTGCATGAAGATCCACAAATGTCTCAAATTTGTGGTGTACTGATGATAGTTGAACCTTCACGTTGATATATCACAACACCACCACTACAAACATCCAACCTTTTAAATTGAGTCACACACTGGAATGGTTTAAGTAATATATGTTCATCATTATCCAACCATGTTTCACTTAATATCAATATTTTGGATTGCTGTAAGATTGTGTCCATTTTGATATTTCGAACATGGGCCCATAAACTTTGTACATTTATTGACGATATAGGTATACCACTTTGTATGAAATCTTGCAGTTCATCCTGTAGAGATGGTAGCTTATTATTTTTCAAGTGATCTAGTTCAGCACAAAGTTTTTATATTACTAGTAGCTTTGCCATGGTGAAATCATCATAGGAATTTGTAATATATAAACCCTGCAGTGAGACCACTTGAAATAACGGCATGTATATAAGTTGCCGTTCATGATCTTTCTCATAATCTCATAATTATACACAACTTTTGCATATACAACTTTTGCAACTATCTTTTGCATATTCTTTATAATGAGATTAAAGGTTATGTCCTATTTTTAACTCAGGAAATTTCATCCATACTCGTTTAACTGTTTCATTGTCCCCAAATTCGAAATATACTAAAGTACCGATTACTAATCCATCGACCACATCTATATTTGTAGTAATTGTGTAGGGTTTTCCTTTCAATAATGGTAGAATGTATGGAATTCCTGCAATATCAGTCACTGACATTTTATGAATTTAATTTTGCATATTTGCTAATTGTTCTTCAGAATGATTTTGTACTGAAATTGAAATTTTATTGAAAGTAAATCGAAATCATGACTCAAACCAGAACAGCAAAGCAAAAGGCTCAAGCTAATGGGAATGCTGTGGCTCAGGGAAGAACTGAGGGGGGCAGTTGCCCTCTGAATCACAGCCATTTAAGATGCACTATTTGCTTGATGTTTGCGGAGCAGTCAGGTATGGGACATGATACTGCCATGGGGGATGTCTTTGTATGTGCGCGATGCAAGGAGTGTAAGGAAATCAGGCAACAACTCAGCGTTGTTATGGGCCTATATGAGAGCTTGAAGGACAGGGTGGATGCCCTCGAAGGATTACAAGTGAGGGGCACATCAAGCTCTCAGCTGCCCACACCAATTCCAGAGCTTGCACTTGGTCATCGCACAACACAGCGACAACCCCCAAGGCAGAATGCGCTGGTCCCAAAGGAACTAGTAGTTGTTGGTGACTCTATTGTCAGGGAAATGGGAAACATGCTTTGCAAAGAGGATAGGTGGAACAGGACCAGGGTATGTCTGCCAGGGGCAAAGGTTGATGATGTTGTAGAGCGGATATCATCTTTTAAGGGCACAAAAGATGATATAGTTGTACACGTTGGCACTAATGATATTAAGAGTAGGAGACCGGGGGAATTACTTAACAAGTACAGGGTCAGTGATGAAAAAAAAAGCCGTGAATTAGGGTTGAATTTGAAAGTGTCTGCAATTCTGCCCAGACACGATAGGAGGGAGTATATGATGAGAGCCCTGTCAATCAATTCGACCCTGGAAAGATTGTGCAGGGCTCAAGGGGTAGAATTTTTTTTCAGCCTGGTCTGTACTTGTTAACAGGTGAGACTGCTTCTACAGGGATGGGATACACTTAAATAGAAAGGGTGCAAGAATGTTTGCTGATGCTATCGAGGCAGTGTTAGGTGGGTCGGAAAAATGCTAGATTGGGGGGATACAATAGATTAACAGTAGCCACTGGCAGAGGAGAAAGTGATTCTTGCACTCCTTCTATTGGAATGAGCAGCAGCCTGGAAAATAAGATGCAGGATATTTCAGAGACTGCTGGGAATCATGGGAGTACAAGTAAACACATGGGTTGTGTTAGGGTGGCTAAGAGGAAGAGCAGGTGCATGTATATTTGCATATACACCAATACTAGGAATTTAGTAAATAAATTTGATGAATTTGAGGTATTGCTCAAAACATCAAAAGCAGATATTGTTGGGA
Source organism: Mastigoproctus giganteus (assembly GCF_048544385.1). Lineage (NCBI taxonomy): Eukaryota > Metazoa > Arthropoda > Arachnida > Uropygi > Thelyphonidae > Mastigoproctus > Mastigoproctus giganteus. Next base: position 1,802,143 of record NC_143586.1, read on the forward strand.
TTTCAGAGACGTGGTGTCACACAGATATAAGGAACCCAGAACTGGAATTTGGGGAGTACAATGTCTACAGAAAGGATAGACAGGATAGGAAGGGAGGAGGGGTTATGCTATTAGTTAAGAAACACATAAAATCCAAAGAAGTCAAGCCAGTCGACATCGCTGGACAGTGCAGTGTCGAGTCAGTTTGGTGTGACAGAAGCATTGGGAGATCAAAATTGAGAGTAGGAGTGTGCTATAGGCCTAATGACTCTGATGAGTATAATAAGAAACTGTACAGAGAAATAGAGTGGACCAGTAAATCAGAGAGTCTTATAATGGGGGATTTTAATTTCCCAGATATTGACTGGAATTTGGGGGCTGGTCACTCACACACTAGCAAGGCTTTTGTGGATTAATTGGATGATTGTTTTCTACATCAGCATGTTCGGGAGGCAATTAGAGGGAGTAATACTCTTGATTTGATTATCAGCAGTGATTCTTCATGCATTAAGAATCTCCAGATAAATGAACCACTAGGTGGAGTGATCACAGTGTTATGAAGTGGTATTTACACAAAGAGGTGACTACCATTAGGGGTAAAGGGAAGGGGTATTGCTTTCGTAAAGCCGACTACGATGGACTGAGACAGTATTTAAATTCTATACAGTGGGATCAACTGATGATGTTACCAACAGCAAATTCAAAATGGGAAGCATTCAAAGAATTTATCTTGGAAGCTACTAGGCTTTACATACCAACTAAGAAATACTGTTCAAGGTTTAGGCCTAAATGGATGTCAGATGAACTAATGAGGCATATGGCAGAGAAGAAAAATGCATGGGATACATACAAATTAACACGTGACACAGAAGCCTATGATAGATACAAGTTGATCTGTAACCAAGTTACAAAGGAGGTTAGGCAGGCGAAGGCAGATTACGAGAAATCCTTGGCATGGGAATCGAAGAAAAACAGCAAAGAGTTCTTTACTTATGTAAACTCTAGAAGGAAGGGGATGAATCAGATTGGTCCACTTGATATCGATGGGTCAACTGTTGATGATCCTGCTCAGGTAGCTAACAAACTAAACGAATATTTTGCATCGACATTCACACATGAGGAGTTATTCAGCGAGGGGAATGCCAGAGGTGTATTCAACTCTGGCAGTAAGCTAGAGAATCATGTAATAACTGAGAGTAAAGTGGAAGAGGAACTGTTGAAGATAAACACAAGAAAGGCACCTGGGGTGGATGGGATCTATCCAGTTATCTTAAAGGAGGCAGCAAAGGAAGTAAGCAAACCCTTAGCCATAATTATGAGAGCTTCATTGGACTCAGGGGAGGTACCCATGGATTGGAGATGTGCAAATGTGACCCCAATTCACAAAGGAGGATCAAAGGCTGACACAAGTAATTATAGACCTGTGAGTTTAACTTCTGTTCCCAGAAAATAAATGGAGACACTGGTTAAAGAAGCACTGCAGGATCATCTAGACAAGACTTCAGTTATAGCTCAGACACAGCATGGTTTTGTTAAGGGGAAGTCTTGCCTGACCAATTTGATTGGATACTATGATGCCGTCACAAAAGAACTGGATGCAGGGAATAACTTTGATATTATATACTTGGATCTTAGAAAGGCTTTTGATACTGTTGCACATGGAAGACTGCTGGACAAATTGGAGCAGTGTGGCATTGGAGGCAAATTGCTGCTATGGATAAAGGGGTGGTTGAGGGGGAGAAGACAGAGAGTGGTAATCAATGGACACTGCTCATCGGGGACTAATGTTATTAGTGGAGTCCCTCAGGGTTCATTATTGGGTCCTTTACTGTTTTCTGTATTTATAAATGATATTGATGATGGTATATCAAGCTTAATGTCCAAGTTTGCAGACGATACGAAGGTTGGCAGGTTGTCAAGGATACTACTGACACTATGCTGCTGCAACAGGATCTGGAAAGGTTGAGCAGATGGGCTGAGAGGTGGTAAATGAAGTTTAACATTGACAAATGTAAAGTAGTACACATGGAAACAGCAACCCCAGAGCAGCGTATCAACTCTGTAGTACTACACTGACAAAGTGTATTTAGTGTCTAACGGCACCAGGGGTTTCCCCCATCTCCGCGTTGCTTTCATTGTGGGTGTACCAGTTCACTGGGAAGGCCAGAGATTTAAAAGTATGTGGGAATTGTTTCATGTGTTGTGTTCTGTACCGTTGTTCATCTGGCCATTTAGCCGCTGGACCCCTACTGAGGCCCAACGTTGCCCACACTTAGCCCCGTGGAGGCAGACCAGGTACACCAGTATTTTTAGATAAGTACTCTGGCAGGTCCTGCCACCTAATTTCCTGAGATTTCAGTGGCTAGGACCTATATAAAAAAAAAAAAAAAAGGGGGGGGGGGATAAACGCTTGAATTTAATTAGGCTGAAAGAGGTTGCAAGTGTGTCGAGTTTGGCATTTAAAATTTTTACGTTGTGTGGGGCATTCGCTTTTCGCTGGCGATATAGGTAGAGTAGGGGGAGAGATGGAAGGCTGGGGGGGAAAAGACAGAAGTATGGGGTCAATAGGGAAGGCGACCCAGGTATATCAGTGGGGCATGTCCTTGCCCCACCAGAGGGAAATGAGGGGGGTGGGTGGGGAGGGGGCAGAAAGTCCTTCTCCTCACACCACCAGGGATAGGGAGAGAAAGTGGGCTGGGCAAGGGAGCCCTGCCCAGTTCGCCATAGCGGCAATTTGCAGTGCCCTCCAGCAAGTGCAGTCTGATGACTCGTTGGTGGGGCTTGGTCCTTTTCTAGGTGTGTGGGTTCCTCCTGGGTGCGACGACATCCTGGCTGGAGCCACTCCCACTGGTTCCTAGTTCGATGCTGTTTCATTTATTCTGCTGCATATTACACCGTTTGTCTTTAGTATTTTGCTATCCTTTCCTCTGTGTTGATGTTTTATCAGTTTGCCTTTATTTGTTATTTGTGGTCATCTATTCGTTGTGGATGGCTATTTCTGTTCGTCGTCTATTGAAGACATCAAGTGCAAATCGGCTGAGGGCTTTGTATTCATCTTCTGAATCCTGTAGATGGTACTCTTGATTTTTCGGCAAGTATTGAATCTCAGTTATAAGTCTACTTCTGTGTTCTTCGTAGCATTCACAGTCGTGCATAATATGCTGCCAGGTTTCAGGTTCTCCACAGGTGCATGTGGACTCTTCTATTATTCTGAGTGCATTCAGTTTTGCTTTAAATGGGCCATGGCCCGTCAGGAGGAAGGTTGTATTTAGCCCAGGATAGAACCACGAAGGGCCTTTTGGGTACATTTTTGCGACTATCGGTATGAAGCATCTTGTAACATGTGAGCCACTATTCGTTGTTTCTCTACCGTCCGGCTGTTGGTTGGGTCCAAGGTAAAGTCATAGATGGAGGCAGGTATATCCTTTGACAGTAAACACATGAGTCCACATCTAGTCACCTTGAGGTCCAGCGGAAGAGCTCCTGCCAGGACCTGCAGAGCGTGGGTGCTCACCGTTTTGCATGCCCTAGTTATAGTTAGAAGTATGTTTCTTTGGACAGTGTCCAGCAGTCTTCTGTTGACCGCGGTTCCGGCCTTCCTGAACCAGATTGGCGATCCGTAGGTGATCGCTGGGATGAATATTGTTTTATAATACAGTGACAGGGTCTTCCTGTTGAGTCCCCAGTCCCTGCGAGATACTCTTGCTACAAGTGCTGCATAGTTCCTCAGTTTCTCTCTCAAGTAGGTGAGGTGAGGTGAGGTGTAAAGGACAGGTTTCCATCCAGGATAATACCTAGATACTTTATTTGCTTTGCTAGTTTAATGGTGGATCCCGCTATCTTTATTTGCGGTGGTCGTCTGATGTTTAGAGAGCCTTTTAGTAATACTGAGTTTGTCTTGGTTGGTGAAATCATTAACATATTTGTTTTTGCCCAGTTCTGTAAGGTTTGTGGTGCTTGGTTTGCTTGTGTTTCAAGTCCCTTTCTGGAGTCCGCTTCCACCATTAAAATGAGATCATCAGCAAAGGCCTGACTGGCCACATTTCCCAGGTCCAGAGCCAAGAAGTCATCAAAAACCATGTTCCACATTAGTGGCCCCAGGAAGATCCCTGTGGGCAGCCCCTTCGGACGCTTTTAACAACTCTTCGGAAAGTTGTGATGACCTCAATTTTCCTATCCGACAGATATGCCCGGACACTGTTATACAGGTTTTCTGGGAGTGCTGCTTTCCGGAGTCTTCCAAGGACACTGGGCCACCAGACGGTGTTGAAGGCCCCAGCAAAATCCACTGCTATTACCAGAAAATACTTCTTGTTACTTTGGGTTGCCTTGGTTATGAGGTTTTGGACTGCTTCAATGGTCGAGAAGCCCGGTTTGAATCCATATTGCCTGGGTGATTCCAGGTTGGCGGTTTTGTAATGGTTCATGATCCTTTTGTGGAGCAGCCTTTCATAGAGTTTGCTTAGGGTAGAGAGTAGGGCTATGGGGCGATATGAGGCTGGTTGGTCCGGTGGTTTTGTTGGGTTTTTTAAGATAAGTTTTAGGTGTGCAGTCTTCCAACTTGTCGGGAAGTTTCCAGTTTCCAGGCATTGGTTGAAGAGATTAAGTATCAGGTTTGGTATATATTCCACGGCTTTTTTGACCATCTCTGGTTCTATGCGATCCGGGCCGGGACATTTCCTGTTGCGCATTTGCAAGGCCGCACCCTGTAATTCATCGACTGTGTGGTAGAGACTGAAAGGGACCTGGGGGTGGTTGTGCAGGCAGATATGAAGTTCTCTGAGCAGTGCAGATGAGCTGCAAGAGTAGCTCATGGTGTATTGTCAATGATATATAGGAATTTCTCTAGCAGGGATAAGGAGGTGATTATTCCCTTGTATAAGGCAATGGTCAGGCCACACCTAGAGTACTGTATACAGGCCTGGAGGCCTCATTTCAAGAAGGATGTAGAGCTGCTGGAATGAGTGCAGAGAAGGGCAACAAGATTAGTGGAACAAGGGGGTGCTCTTACGAAGAAAGGCTTAAGTTTTGCGAATTACAGTGTCTGGAGACTAGGCAGCAGCGAGGTGATCTGATAGAGGTGTACAAAGCCTTGAATGGTTTGAGCATGCTCAATGCTGATGGGATTCTTCCTCTTGCTCAGAATAATCACCTGTGAGGGCATAAATTCAAATTGAGGAAAGACAGATGTAGGATAGATGTGCGGAAATTTGCCTTTAGCCAGCGGGTGGTTGGTAGGTGGAACAGACTTCCATCCCTTGTCATGGAAGTTGATAGCCTAAATAAGTTTAAGGCTCAGCTGGACAGGTATTTTGAACGAACAGAGGGGTGAAGTGGAAGTGTTTATTTTTTATTTATTTATTTTACTTTATTTTTTTTTTGGCTGATGCTGCATAAGCTTGCTTTCTTGCATCAAATGCCTCTACTAATGCTAATGCTATTGCTAATGATATCCATGGTATAAATCTTGTGCAACCACTTCCTGGGTTTCATCTTTTTTTTTTTTTTTTTTATGAAAACCCCAAACACGAAAGGTATCAAAACCTATAGTACTTAGTACCATGCATGGGTTGAAGGAGAAGTATGGGGGGAGGGGGATGCCGGAAACTTTACTCTAGAGACTAAACATGGGTGCAACTAAAGAATTTGTACTATAGGCATTTACATCACTATTTCTTAAAAATAGTTGAATCCCTTGTAGACATAAATTAGTAGCATCTTCTTTGGTAACAAATCTCAATTCTATAATTTTAAGTTGATCTGGTAATAACGCTTCTCCGTTGCCTATTTTTGTAAGAATTTTAGAAAATGTACTATTGGACTGTCAAATGACTTGCCCTAATTCATGAAATTGTAGTGAATGACATAATTCTGGAGCAATCAATGAGTTCTTCAGGCATTTATATATAGGTGTGGCATGCACTGGAGGAAATTGCCTCCAGTGCATGCTACACCTCCAATGAAGTATATATTCATACCTCTAAATGGTATTTTACAGATACCAGTTATCTGCTTTAAACGCATATCTATAATTGATAATAGTTCTGCACTAATCATACTAACTTTATTGATTATAATAGTATGTACATGTTGAAATGCAATTCTATATTGTTGAAGAATTTTATTACTAAGTTGAAGATTATTTGATAGACATATACGGAAAGCAGAATACACTGCTGTACCATCAATTGCCATAGCGGCGTTGCCCGTGGAGGCACAAGTAACAAATGCGTTGTGAATATTTGATACCTTTTTTTTTTTTTTTTTTTTGTTAGTTGTTGGCACATCAGCTTCTGTGGCCATAATGCACCTCCCAAAGTTTTTGCATTTTACTCTGATCCAAGCCCGAGGCAGGATTCAAACCCGCAACCTTTCGGTGCTGGGACCACTCCTGTGGAATATGGTGTTAGATGAGTTCTTAGTGATGGATCTGGGACCCGTCAGGACACAAGCATTCGCTGATGACCTGATATTGACCATGGGAGCGGATTCCCGGGCCCAGTTGGAAACCCAAGCAAACCAAGCACTGCAGCAACTCCAGCAATGGGCCGCAAAACACCAGCTAACAATTTCCCATAAAGACCTCTTCAATCCTGCTTAAAGGAACCCTGCGACGACCACCGCAAATAAAAATTGACAATGTCACCATTAAGTTTGTAAACCAACTTAAGTACCTAGGCGTGGTACTGGACAACAACCTCTCGTTCCAGCTGCACCTAAAGTACATAAGAAAAAAAATCAGGAGCTATTCTGCACTGGTAGCCAGAGTTACTAGGAAAGATTGGGGACTCAAAAAAAGAGCCCTGACGCTATATTACAGGACAACGTTTCTCCCAGCAATTACTTACGCCTCAGCAATTTGGTTCCCAAAAACTGCACTGGCAGTGAATAGAAGAATTCTGGACATGATCCAAAGGACCATACTCTTAACTACGACGCAGGCGTGTAGTACAGTGAGTACTCCAGCACTACAGGTACTCACTGGAGCGCTTCCTTTGGACCTGGAGGTCGTTCGCACAGGTCTGCTATACTTGCTATCCAGGGGAGTGGTGGCCACACATCTGGACTACACAACTGACCCAGCGAACAACCTAAAAACGGAAAAAACTAGATTACAGAACCACCTGCTAAAATTATGGCAGAGAAGATGGACGGAGACCACCAAGGGTGAGATAACCAGAAGATATCTACCTGACCTCCAGAAAATCTACCCAAAAGCCGACCTGGTACTTCCCTGGGTACCATTTGACATCTCTAATAACAGGACATGGACCCTACAATGAGAAGCTGCTCGGATTCGGACTCACTGAAGACCCAAACTGTACGTGTGGGGAGACAGAAAGCTGGAATCACATAGTGTACGAGTGCCCAAAATATGAAGACCTCAGAGGGGTACTTATAACAAAAATAAGATACCTACCAAAAGGATTGGCATCCCATTTCATAGATACTGAGGATGAATATAGAGCATTATCCCAGTTCGCACAAGACCTCTTCATCAGGAGAAGGACATTAATCACCATCTACAATGACTGACATCAAGTACCACTATTGAGACACCAGCCAGCACAATGTAAAGGCTGCAACTAAAGATGAGGGACACAAGCACAAGGACGGAGCTTGCCCCATGAGTAAAGAAACTTGAAACAATAGCTGCCAATAGCCATATGGCGATCTGAAGAGGGCACTCTAGCCCCCTTCACCTTTATACCTACTTCCTTGGGGGGAGGGGGAACATTTTCGTCCTCCCCTCCTCTCCACCCTATATCTTCTACTCGGGTGGGACATGGGCATGTCCCACTGAAAACTGGGGCTACCTACTCTATTGGCCCCATATTTCTGTCTTTCTCCCCCCAGCCTTCTTCCTCCCCCCTCTCTATCTATACGCTAGCGAAAGCCCTACATACCAAAAACTTAACATATCTAAATTACCTTACGCCCATAACTTGGCCTAGCAAAACTAAGCGATTCTACCCCTATGTCGACGCATTTCTTTCTTTCTTTCTTTCTTTTTTTTTTTTTTTTTTTTTTTTTTTCAGGTCCTAACCGCCGAAATCTCAGGAAATTAAGTGGCAGGACCTGCCAGAGTGAAACAGACTACTGAGTCCCTGGTCTGCCTCCACGGGGCGTAAGTGGGGCAACGCTGAGCCTCAGTAGGGGCTCAGCGGCTAAATGACCAGATGAACAACGGTACAAGGCATCACACATATACAAAGTCCATACACTTTTAAATCTCTGGCTTTTCCAGTCAACTGGTTCATCCACAATTTAAACTACGCGGAGATGGGGGGAACCCCTTGTGCCGTTTGACCCTAAACACACTTTACACTTTACACTTACCTTTGGGTTGCCAGTCAGGCACTTTACCCACCCGACTAACCCGGTCAGCATTTGATACCTTACAAAAGCGATTATACATTTCCATCAATAATTTAAGAGTAAATGTCTTTCCATAGCCAGCAGGTCCAGTGAGACATACTTGTATCGGCTCATGTATCTGATTATTAATTTGATGATAGATAACTTCAAGTAATAATGTGTGTTGTTCTTTATTAGTACTACTCATCAAACGACAGTATTTTTCAGATTTCAAGACATTCTCTCGCTTCCTAATGACAGATGATAATTTATCCATCGTCGCCATTCTCATTTCCTCATCAATAGTTTTCTTGTCAGTAAAGAAATCATCATCAATTTCTTTTGATTTAAGAAATTCTTCATCTTTTTTCCACCGCCAGTTCATTTTCATCATTGTCATCAAGTTCGATACAAAGTTGCCTACAAATTGCTAGCGTCTTTTCAATATCAATATCAGATTCGAACTCTTTTCTTCTCAAGGTAATTATCTCTTTGTTGGTTTCATAAAGTCCAAATCTGATTATAATAGTATGTACATGTTGAAATGCAGTTCTATATTGTTGAAGAAATATTTATTTTCATTCAAAATTTCATTCTCCTCATTGATAAATGGTATGTGTAAAGGTACCATTTTGGGTATATGTTCATGAAGACATATTGTATTATAATTCCAATACCAAATTATTTTAGTAAATTGTCTTTTCACCCATTTCCTATTTCCTTTTTGATAATGAGCAGTAAATTGTGCAAGAGTTATATCTTTTAATGCACAATTTACTGTTCATTTATCCAAAGACTCACTATCAACTTGTTGTTCATCCAATTCAGCTGTTGATTTATGTAATTTTGTAATTTCTGATGCTCATGTGGCCATACCGTTGGCACATATTCAATCGCAATTGAAGACACAGGCATTTGGCATTGTAATAAATAACAAGCTGCCTCTTGTGAACTCATCTCCACAGAATTCAATACATCTACACTTAATGCTCGTGTTAGATCAGTTATATCCATATCAGGATATTCTTCTTCTTGTAGCTCTAAAATTTTCCATTGCAGGTTGCTTATTCCTCTGTTAGTTTTATTCACATATTCAACTACATATGCTACACATGAATATTCTTCTATGATAAATTGTAAATCCAAATTAGACTTGAGCACTCCTAAAATCCAATGATTGTAATTATTCATAAATTTCTCTTCTATCTTGCATTTAAGAAATACACGTGGTCGTTTGATACCAGCTCTCAAAATATTTAGATATTCTTCTTTTGATTGGCATCGATTTGATTTAAGGAATCCTTCAAAATTAACATAATTATCCAATTCTAATGAGTAATGCAGTTTAAGATAAGCTGATCTTTGATTGTCATCTATGGCCATCGGTATCGATATATGAGTTTGCGACATTGGCCAAACAGGTGCTTCAAAATTTACATTCGCGTCGGTTTGCATTATTATTTTTATAACAAGTAAAATTATATTTATGTTGCTGTAAATTTGAATAATCTGAAGTTTTCTCTATAGAACATAATGCATCTATCATTTGGATTACTTCTTCCATCCCACCTTCTTTTTCTTTTAATGGTGCAGAGGGTGCATTGTTCATCCATAATAATATATGTGCATGTGGACTTCCTCAATATTGAAATTCAATGCGTTTAAAGAAATTCACAACAACATAATATTTCCCAAAAGGACTATAGGTTTTCAATTTTCAAATTCTGAGTATACTCTTGACAATTTTATTAAAGTATATGGCACACGTTATATCTTCATTTATTAATTAGCATTAGCAAGGGCACATGATTCAAGAAAGCAAGCTTATATAGCATCAGCCAAAAAAAAAACACACACCCCCTTCTCATTTCACCCATCCACTTGCTCCAAGTATTTGTCTAGTTCTGCCTTGAATCTGTTTAAGCTATCAACTTCTACAATGACAGATGGAAGTTTGTTCCAGCAATCAACCACCCGCTGGCTAAAGGCAAACTTCTGCACATAATGTAGCTCTTTCCTGTAAGGTAGATCCCTAACTTTGTTAGTTGTAATTTATTGTTTGTATCTGAATTTGTATAACATACATAGTAATATGGGCCATGTTGGTTCACATGCACTCAACGTCAAGAACATTGTAGGTTTTCCTAATTGATAAATCATGGCAAGCACATCTTGTTTACGTTGACTCCAATAATATGCTGAATTGGGAATTGATTTTAGAAATGCCAAGTTAGTCTCTAATCAGTTGTTTATAAATTCTTTCGATTCCAATATAGAACGAGTAATGTTAGCTGTTATTCCTACTAATTTAAATGCAATTTGCAAATTTTCTGCAGTACACATTCACATAATTTTCATTGCCATATATAGCAAATGTTGGGGAGTTACACCATGACGATCAGATCTACGAATTTCGCTCAATGCCATTATGTAAACTTATGTAAACTACTTATGTAAACTCTAGAAGGAAGAGGATGAATCAGATTGGTCCACTTGATATTGATGGGTAACTGTTGATGATCTTGCTCAGGTAGCTAACAAACTAAATGAATATTTTACATCGACATTCACACATGAGGAGTTATTCAGTGAGGGGAATGCCAGAGGTGTATTCAACTGAGAGTAAAGTGGAGGAGAAATTGTTGAAGATAAACACAAGAAAGGCACCCGGGGTGGATGGGATCTATCCAGTTATATTAAAGGAGGCAGCAAAGGAAGTAAGCAAACCCTTAGCCATAATTATGATTTGGTAGTTGTTGGCGCATCGGCTTCTGTGGCCATATTGCACCTCCCAAGGTTTTTGCAGTACTTTGATCCAAGCCCGAGGCGGGAATCGAACCCGCGACCTTTGGGTTGCCGGGCAGGTACTTTACCCACTCGGCTAGCCCGGTCGGCTCCATAATTATGAGAGCTTCCTTGGACTCAGGGGAGGTACCCATAGACTGGAAATGTGCAAATGTGACCCCAATTCACAAAGGAGGATCAAAGGCTGACACAAGTAATTATAGACCTGTGAGCTTAACTTCTGTTCCAGGAAAATTAATGGAGGCACTGGTTAAAGAAGCACTGCAGGATCATTTAGACAAGACTTCAGTTATAGCTCGGACACAGCATGGTTTTGTTAAGGGGAAGTCTTGCCTGACCAATTTTATTGGATACTATGATGCAGTCACAAAGGAACTGGATGCAGGGAATAACTTTGATATTATATACTTGGATCTTAGAAAGGCTTTCGATACTGTTGCACATGGAAGACTGCTGCACAAATTGGAGCAGTGTGGCATTGGAGGCAAACTGCTGCTGTGGATAAAGGGGTGGCTGAGGGGGAGAAGACAGAGAGTGGTAATCAATGGACACTGCTCGTCGTGGACTAATGTTATTAGTGGAGTCCCTCAGGGCTCAGTGTTGGGTCCATTATTGTTTTCTGTATTCATAAATGATATTGATGAGGGTATAACAAGCTTAATGTCAAAGTTTGCAGACGATACAAAGGTAGGAGGGTTGTCAAGGACACTATTGACACTATGCTGCTGCAACAGGATCTGGAAAGGTTCAGCAGATGGGCTGAGAGGTGGCAAATGAAGTTTAACATTGACAAATGTAAAGTAGTACACATGGGAAACAGCAACCCTAGAGCAACGTATCAACTCTGTGGTACTACACTGACAGTGGTAGAGAATGAAAGGGACCTGGGGGTGTTTGTGCAGGCAGATATGAAGTTCTCTGAGCAGTGCAGACGGGCTGCAAGAGTAGCTCATGGTGTATTGTCAATGATATATAGGAATTTTTCTAGAAGGGATAAGGAGGTGATTATTCCCTTTGTATAAGGCAATGGTCAGGCCACACCTAGAGTACTGTATACAGGTCTGGAGGCCTCATTTCAAGAAGGATGTAGAGCTGCTGGAACGAGTACAGAGAAGGGCAACAAGATTAGTGAATGGAACAAAGGGGTGCTCTTATGAAGAAAGGCTTAAGTTTTGCAAATTACAGTGTCTGGAGACTAGGCACCAGCCAGGTGATCTGATAGAGGTGTATAAAGCCTTGAATGGTTTGAGCATGCTCAATGCTGATGGGATTCTTCCTCTCGCTCAGAATAATCACCTGAGAGGGCATAAATTCAAATTGAGGAAAGACAGATGTAGGATAGATGTGCGGAAATTTGCCTTTAGCCAGCGGGTGGTTGGTTGGTGGAACAGACTTCCATCCCTTGTCGTGGAAGTTGATAGTCTAAATAAGTTTAAGGCTCAGCTGGACAGGTATTTTGAACGAACAGAGGAGTGAAGTGGAAGTGTTTTTTTTTTTTTTTTTTTTTTTTTTTGGCTGATGCTGCATAAGCTTGCTTTCTTGCATCAAATGCCTCTACTAATGCTAATGCTAATTATTTCAGCCCATGTTTTTTGGTTGCAGTTTTAGAAGTCCCAAGCATAACGAAACACTCTTGTTGAATTTCATCTGGAATCACATTTCTGTTCAATTTCCTTTTCTTTCTTTCTTTCACGATATTCCTTCATCTTTTGAGCTTGAGTTTTCTTGTGGGTAGTTCAGAAGTTCCAGGCACAGCAGAACACTGTTGTTCAATTTCATGTGGATTCACATTTCTGTCCAACTTCCCTTCCTTTCTTTCATGATATTCCTTTGAATGCCGGGCAGTAGATTTTGGCACAGTCACTTGCGTAATAATCATTATGCTGATATAATGGTATAATGTAGCGCATCACTGCTCAATTGTACTTGTTGTGTCACTGCAACTTGTTGCATACAATTGAGTTTTCTTGCGTGCATGCATTGTACTTGTTGCATCACTGCAAGTACAACGAGTACTTGCAGTGCAAGTACAAGCCCAAGAAAAGATGTTTTTAACATCAAGTACAATGCATGCGCATCGCGTTTTGTGACGATTTTATATAACAATTTCTAGGTAACGTAACACTTTTTTCCAAATAACACTGGTAAAGACGTTTTTAACGTCAAAAAATCAAAGAGAATAGGAGAATACTTAGACACACTGAACCAGAACCTCCTTCTGCTCAGCAAGAGACTACACTGATACAAAGAGAGCTTCCAGAGGAAAACAACGAATATTTAATGAAAACCAAACAGTCTTCTATAGGAGTATAGGACAAGAGGGAAAAGAAGGCAATGAAAAAAAAAACCCAAGCAGAAGACAACTGAGGAGATCTGGGGCAACATATGGAGCAGTGAAATAAGACATAAGTAACTGACCCTTCCAGATAGAACTAGAACTAGAATGGAAGAGAACCATGGACATACAAGAGATGACTGAATGGGATATACAACAGCCGAGCAGAAAGTCCCACAATAAGAAACTTTGCTGGCAAACCCCCAGGAATAGAACATCCACAATTACTGGTACAAGAAGATCACTTGCACATACAAGCACTTAGCAGAGCAGTTCACCAGGATAATACATCACCCAGAGACAATCCCAGAGTTTTTTACTCAAGGAATCCAGTACCTGAAGGCTCAAGACCAAGATAAAAGAAACCCAGATAAATACAGGCCGAACACCTGTCTTCCAACAATGTACAAAATCCTGACCAGCTGCACAACCAAGAAGATATCGGATCATATGGAGAGACAGAACATCATGACCGAGCAGAAAAAGGGATGTAAGTGGATGAGAAAAAGGATACAAGGGGCAATTAACTATTGATGCGGTAGTTATGGAACAAGCCTACAAGAAGCACTGCAACCTGTACACGGCCTACATTGACTATCACAAAACCTTTGATTCCGTGCCTCGTAACTGGCCAATAGAGACACTGAAGATCTACGTATGAAACTTGCTAGAAGCAACCATGAAGAAACGGAGTACTGCCATCAAGGTTGAGAACATCACAAGCAGGCTGATCATCAACAGGAGAGGAATCTTTCAGGGAGTTGCCCTGAGCCTACTGTGGTTCTGTCTAGCATCAACCCACTATCCATCAGTCTCACCAACAGCAAATATGGATATACATTCTCAAATAACCCCAGGGGCTCACATCTGGTGCGTATGGGCTTGGCACACCCAGTGTCCTAAGCTGGATATCATCATTCTTCTCTTTCGTGGTGATTCCCTTCTAAATGGATTCTTGTTCTCTCTCTCTCTCTCTCTCTCTCTCTCTCTCTCTCTCTCAGGGTAATTCAGAAATTTTTTTTTTTTAGCTAGGGCATCATAAGCCTTAGGCTTCCTTACACCATATGCTAATAATAATAATAATAATGATAACAATTTTGTCAGGGAAATGAGGAATATATTGTGCAAAAAGAATAGGTGGAACAGGACCAGGGTATATCTACCAGGGCAAAGGTTGATGACATTGTAGAGCAGATATCATCTTTTAAGGGCACAAAAGATGATATTGTTGTACACATTAAATTTTCGGTTTATACTCCGGCACGACAACCAAGTCAGTAGAGTTTACAATAAATCACCAATACAAATATTTATCGTATTTAGTAGTCGTGGGCTTGAACCCCAGTCCACTCAAGGAACTTGTACTATGCACTCTCGCTCCTGACCACTCGGCTACATCAGGTCGTTGATTTTGGCACTAATGATATTAAGGGCAGAAGAATGGCGGAATTACTTTACCAGTACAGGTCAATATTGAAAAAAGTTGTGACTTAGGGTCGAATTTGAAAGTGAATACAATTCTGCCCAAACACAATAGGAGGGAGAATATGATGAGGCCTTGTCAATAAATTTGGACCTGGAGAGATTGTGCAAGGAGAAGCAGTCTGCTTCTACAGGGATAGGATACACTTAAATAGAAAGGTGCAAGAATATTTGTTGATGCTATCAAGGCAGTGTTAGGTGGGTTGGAAAACTGTTAGTTGAAGGGGGATACACGGACAGATAGGTTAACAGTAGCCACTGGCAGAGGTGAAAGTGATTCTTGCACTGCTACTATTGGAATGAGCAGCAGCCTGGAAAACAAGTTGCTGGGGATTTCATGGACTGCTGGGAGCAATCGCAGAACAAGTAAATACACGAGCTGTGTTATGGTAACTAAGAATAAAAACAGGTGCATGTATGAATGCATGCACACCAATGCTAAGTGTTTAGTAAATAAATTTGATGAATTTGAGGTGTTGATCAAAAAATCAAAGGCATATATTGTTGAGATATCAGAGACATAGTGTCACACAGATATAAGGAATACAGAATTGGAATGTGGGGAATACAATGTGCACAGGAAGGATAGACAGGATAGGAGGGAAGGAGGAGTTATGCTGTTAGTTAAGAAACATATAAAATCTAGGGAATGCACCCAGTTGACATGGGTGGACAGTGCAATGTTGAGTCAGATTGGTGTGACATAAACACTGTGAAAGCAAAATTGAGAGTAGAAGTGTGTTAATAGCCTAATGACTTTGATGAGTATAATGAACAACTATACAGAGAAATAGAGTGGGCCAGTAAATCAGATTGACTTATGAGGGATTTTAACTTCCCAGATATTGACTGGGATTTCTGAGTTGGTTACTCACACACTAGCAAGGCATTTTTGGATTTATTGGATGATTATTTTCTACAGCATTTTTGAAAATCAACCAGAGGGAATAATACTCTGGATCTGATTATCGGTAATGATTATTCATGCGTGCATGAATTTGTGGGATTTACTCAAATTTATTCATTTGTGGGATTTACTCAAACGTATAACTACCATCAGAGGTAAAGGTAACAGTTTTTTTGCTTTCGTAACGATGACTACAATGGTCTGAGACAGTTTTTAAAGTCTATACAGTGGGACCAAGTGATGATGTTATGAACAGCAAACTCTAAATGGGAAGTATTCAAGGGAGTAATCTTGGAAGTTCCTAGGCTTTTTGTTCCAACTAAGAAATATTGTTCAAGAGTTTAGCCTAAATGGATGTGGAGCAATATGGCCTTAGTTGCTAATGCTTCTAAAAAACCAAATAACGACAGCCTAAATGGATGTCAGATGAACTAATGAGACTTGTGGCAGAGAAAAAAATGCATGGGATACATATAAATTAACAGGTGACACAGAAGCCTATGGTAGACATAAGCTGATCTGTAATCAAGTCACAGAGGAAGTTAGGCAGGCAAAGGCATATTGCAAAAAATCTCTGGCAAAGCATGCAAAGAAAAACAGCAAAGAGTTCTTTACTTCTCTAAACTCTAGAAGGAAGGGGATGAATCAGATTGGTCCACTTTATATTGATTGTTGAGGACCCTGCTCAGGTAGCTGAAAAACTGAATGAGTATTTTGTTTCTACATTTGCACACTCAGGGAGGGGAAGCCAGAATTTTATCAAATTCTCGTAGGGCGTTAAATGATTTCGTAATAACTGAGAGCAAAGTGGAGGAGAAATTTCTGAAGTTAAACATAAGAAGGGCACCCTGGGATGGGATCTATCCAGTTGTATTAGAGGAGGCAGCAAAGGAAGTAAGCAAACCCTTAGCCATAATTATGAGAGCTTCCTTGGACTCAGAGGATGTCCCCCATGGACTGGAGATGTGCAAATTTGACCCCACTTCACAAAGGGGGATGAAACACTGACACGAATTACAGTTCTGTAATTACAGATCTGTTAGTTTAACTTCTGTTTCGGGGAAATTAGTGGAGGCACTGGTTAAAGAAGCACTGCAGGATCATCTAGACAAGACTGCAGTTATAGTTCAGACACTGCAAGGGTTTGTTAAGGGGGAAGTCTTGTCTGACCAATTTGATTGATACTAGAATGAGGTCACAAGGGAAGTGAATGCAAAAAATTATTTTGATATCATATTCTTGGATTTCAGGAAAGCTTTTGATACAGTTGCACATGGAAAACTATGATTCACGTTGGGGCAGTATGGCATTAAGAGTAAGTTGTTACTATGGATAAAGGGATGGTTGAGTGGGAGAAGACAGAGAGTGGTAATCAATGGACACTGCTCTTTGTGGACTAATGTTATTAGTGGTGTCCTCCATGGGTCCATGTTGGGCCCGTTGTTTTCTGTATTTATCAATGATACTGATGAAGGTACAGTATATCAGGCTTAATGTCCAAATTTGCAGATGATACGAAGGTTGACAGGGTTGTTAATGACAGTAATGACCATATGCTATTGCATCTAGAAAAGTTAGGCAGATGGGCAACTGAAGTTTAACACTGACAAAGTAAAGTACAGTAAGTCACACGTTTCAGGACTTCTTACTTCTTACTTGCTACTATATCCATGATATCCCAGAATTACAATAACCACAAAATACCCTCAAAAGAATGAAGAAAATATTTATATTTTTTTCTATTAATTGGTAATATATTTTTTATATATTAGTTATATACATAGAAACATAGTTATATATTTTTAATTAGTTGAATTAAAAACTTTATCTAGCGACAGTGGTGAAGTAGCTGGTGTGGCACATAAGAAAGAAAAACCGCATGTTATTGTATTGTAAAACTGTTATGTATTTCTTAGCCTTGGTTATTACAGTTGACTTCATTGGTGCTGATCCCTTCACCACTTCTCATATTCTGTCTTTGCCCTTTATTATTGTGTTCACTGTTGACACTGACAAATCTCAATTCCGCAAGGTACTTGTTAATGTTTCACCATTTTCATACATCCTTATTATTTTAATTTTCTGATCCAAATCGATCGTTTTTCTTTTATGATAATGGTCAAATGCAATTTTCTGTAAAGAACTTTAGAGGGTCAAGGTGGAAACAATACATTATTATCACTTCACGCAAGCTCACATTTTACTAAAGCACATTTCTGGAGGTCACTACCATAAAACAATAAAGAAAATTTGCAGTTTCAGGTTTATTGGGCTTTTCTGTTAGTGCAATTCATTATAAATGGGTAGTAAACTCGATCTTATTGCATTTGCAATAATACTGATAGCTGGAATTCTGTGGGTTTTTATGTTATTGTTTTTAAATGTGTGTCCCCTTCACTGAAATCTTTAGCCATATAAAAAAAAAATAAATAAATTTTCAGAACCTTCTCTTCGTTCCTATTTTTAAGGTTGTTACACCGTATCTCACTTGTGCATGCTGTCTTTGTCGTTATTGACTGCTTTTCTTTTTTATTTTTTTTTTTTAGTTTTAAATTTTGCAATCCTAAAAAAAAAATAAAAACGTTTAGCGAAAAAAAAATTTAAGTAAGTCCAAAGTTATATATCTCGGGTTTACGTAAGTTGGGGACTTGAGCATTAGCAGTAGCATTAGTAGAGGCATTTGATGCAAGAAAGCAAGCTTATGCAGCATCAGCCAAAAAAAAAAAAAAAACCCACTTCACCCCTCTGTTCGATCAAAATACCTGTCCAGCTGAACCTTAAACTTATTTAGGCTATCAACCTGCACTACAAGGGATGGAAGCTGTTCCACCAACCAACCACCCGCTGGCTAAAGGCAAATTTTCGCACGTCTATCCTACATCTGTCTTTCCTCAATTTGAATTTATGCCCTCTCAGGTGATTATTCTGAGCTAGAGGAGGAATCCCATCAGCATTGAGCATGCTCAAACCATTCAAGGCTTTATACACCTCTATCAGATCACCTCGCTGGTGCCTAGTCTCCAGACACTGTAATTTGCAAAACTTAATCCTTTCTTCGTAAGAGCACCCCTTTGTTCCATTCACTAATCTTGTTGCCCTTCTCTGTACTCGTTCCAGCAGCTCTACATCCTTCTTGAAATGAGGCCTCCAGACCTGTATACAGTTCTCTAGGTGTGGCCTGACCATTGCCTTATACAATGGAATAATCACCTCCTTATCTCTGCTGGAAAAATTCCTGTATATCATTGACAATACTCCGTGAGCTACTCTTGCAGCCCATCTGCACTGCTCAGAGAACTTCATATCTGCCTGTACAACCACCCCCAAGACCCTTTCATTCTCTACCACTGTCAGTGTAGTACCACAGAGTTGATACGTTGCTCTGGGGTTGCTGTTTCCCATGTGTAGTACTTTACATTTGTCATTGTTAAACTTCATTTGCCACCTCTCAGCCCATCTGCTCAACCTTTCCAGATCCTGTTGCAGCAGCATAGTGTCAGTAGTGTCCTTGACAACCCTGGCAACCTTTGTATCGTCTGCAAACTTGGACATTAAGTTTGATATACCATCATCAATATCATTTATAAATACAGAAAACAATAATGGACCCAACACTGAGCCCTGAGGGACTCCACTAATAACATTTGTCCACGATGAGCAGTGTCCATTGATTACCACTCTCTGTCTTCTCCCCCTCAACCATCCCTTTATCCATAGAAGCAATTTGCCTCCAATGTCACACTGCTCCAATTTGTGTAGCAGTCTTCCATGTGCAACAGTATCAAAAGCCTTTCTAAGATCCAAGTATATAATATCAAAGCTATTCCCTATATCCAGTTCTTTTGTGACTGCATCATAGTATCCAATCAAATTGGTCAGGCTAGACTTCCCCTTAACAAAGCCATGCTGTGTCCGAGCTATAACTGAAGTCTTGTCTAAATGATCCAGCAGTGCTTCTTTAACCAGTGCCTCCATTAATTTTCCTGGAACAGAAGTTAAGCTCACAGGTCTATAATTACTTGTGTCAGCCTTTGATCCTCCTTTGTGAATTGGGGTCACATTTGCACATTTCCAGACTATGGGTACCTCCCCTGAGTCCAAGGAAGCTCTCATAATTATGGCTAAGGGTTTGCTTACTTCCTTTGCTGGCCCCTTTAATATAACTGGATAGATCCCATCCACCCCGGGTGCCTTTCTTGTGTTTATCTTCAACAGTTTCTCCTCCACTTGACTCTCAGTTATTTCCAGATTCTGTAGCTTACTGCTAGAGTTGAATACACCTCTGGCATTCCCCTCACTGAATAACTCCTCATGTGTGAATGTCGATGCAAAATATTCATTTAGTTTGTTAGCTACCTGAGCAGGATCATCAACAGTTGACCCATCAATATCAATTGGACCAATCTGATTCATCCCCTTCCTTCCTTCTAGAGTTTACATAAGTAAAGAACTCTTTGCTGTTTTTCTTTGCATCCCTTGCCAAGGATTTCTCGTAATCTGCCTTCGCCTGCCTAACCTCCTTTGTAACTTGGTTGCATATCAACTTGTATCTATCATAGGCTTCTGTGTCATGTGTTAATTTGTAAGTATCCCATGCATTTTTCTTCTCTGCCATATGCCTCATTAGTTCATCTGACATCCATTTTGGCCTAAACCTTGAACAATATTTCTTAGTTGGTATGTAAAGCCTAGTAGCTTCCAAGATAAGTTCTTTGAATGCTTCCCATTTTGAATTTGCTGTTGGTGACATCATCAGTTGGTCCCACTGTATAGAATTTAAATACTGTCTCAGTCCATCGTAGTCGCCTTTACGGAAGCAATAACCCTTCCCTTTACCCCTAATGGTAGTTACCTCTTTGAGTAAATCCCACTTCAGCACGCTGTGATCACTGCCACCTAGTGGTTCATTTATCTGCAGATTCTTAATGCATGAAGAATCACTGCTGATAATCAAATCAAGAGTATTACTCCCTCTAGTTGCCTCCCGAACATGCTGATGTAGAAAACAATCATCCAATAAATCCACAAAAGCCCTGCTAGTGTGTGAGTGACCAGCCCCCAAATTCCAGTCAATATCTGGGAAATTAAAATCTCCCATTATAAGACTCTCTGATTTACTGGCCCACTCTATTTCCCTGTACAGTTTCTTATTATACTCATCAGAGTCATTAGGCCTATAGCACACTCCTACTCTCAATTTTGATCTCCCAATTCTTATGTCACACCAAACTGACTCAACACTGCACTGTCCAGCAATGTCGACTGGCTTCACTTCCTTGGTTTTCGTGTGTTTCTTAACTAATAGCATAACCCCTCCCCCCTTCCTATCCTGTCTATCCTTTCTGTAGACGTTGTACTCCCCAAATTCCGGTTCTGCATCCCTTATATCTGTGTGACACCACGTCTCTGATATCCCAACAATATCTGCCTTTGATGTTTTGAGCAATACCTCAAATTCATCAATTTTATTTACTAAACTCCTAGCATTGGTGTACACGCAAGTATACCTGCACCTGTTTCTATTCTTAGCTACCCTAACACAACCCATGTGTTTACTTGTACCGCAATGGCTCCCAGCAGTCTCTGAAATATCATGCATATTGTTTTTCAGGCTTCTGCTCATTCTAATAGAAGCAGTGCAAGAATCTCTTTCACCTCTGCCAGTGGCTACTGTCAATCTATTGGTCTTTGTCTCCCCCCAAGCTATCAGTTTTCCGACCCACCTAACACTGCCTCGATAGCATCAGCAAATATTCTTGCACCCTTTCTATTTAAGTGTATCCCATCCCTGTAGAAGCAATCTCTCCTGTTAACAAGTACAGTCCAGGCTGAAAAAAATTCTACCCCTTGAGCCTTGCACAATCTTTCCAGGGCCGAATTGATCGACAAGGCTCTCATCATATACTCCCTCCTATCGTGTCTGGGCAGAATTGCAGACACTTTCAAATTCAACCCTAATTCTCGGCTTTTGTTCAACAGTGACCTGTACTTGTTAAGTAATTCTGCCGGTCTCCTACTCTTACTGTAATGTATATGGGTAGCAGTAATCCCAGAGTAATATATCAACTGTGTGGTACTACAATGAAGAGAATGTAAAAGACCTGGAGTAATTGTGCAGTCAGATATGAAGTTTCCTGAGCAGTGCAGGCAGTCTGCAAGAGTAGTTCATGGTGTCTTTTCAATGATATACAGGAATTTTTCTAGCAGGGATAAGGAGGTGATTATCCCTTTGTATAAGGCAATGGTCAGGCCACACCTTGAGTACTGTATACAGGTCTGGAGGCCTCTTTTTTAGGAAGGATATAATACTGGAACAAGTACACAAAAGGGCAATTGATTGGTGAACAAAGGGTTGCTCTTACAAAGACTTAAGTTCTGTAAATTACAGTGTCTGGAACTAGGCACCTGTGAGGTGACCTGATTGAAGTGCATAAGGCCTTGATTGGTTTGAGCAATCTCAATCCTGATGGGATCCTTCTTCTTGGCCAGATTAATCACCTGAGGGGATATATATTAAAATTGAGGAAAGACAGTTGTAGAATAGATGTGCAGAAATTTGCCTTTAGCCAGCAGGTGGTTGATTGCTGGAACAAACTTCTATCTGTCATAAAAGTTGACAGCTTAAATATATTCAAGACAAACATTTGGTGTTAATGAATGGGTGAAATGGGAAGGTGTTTTTTTTTTTTTTTTTGGCTGATGCTATATAAGCTTGCTTTCTTGCATCAAATGCATCTACTAATGCTAAAACTAATTTTTTTTGCTCATCTCTGAGCAAAATGAAGAATTACATCAGAATTCAGCTAACTCAATCTATTCAAGGCCTTAAACACCTCAATCAGGTCTCATCAGATCTCATCAGATGCTGCAATTTGAAACAGATCCATGTCCTTCCATTGTTAGGCCATATCAGGTCTGGAAGGAACCTGATATGGCCTAACAATGGGATAATCACCTCGTTATCCCGGCAAAATTCATGTACATCATTGACAAAACCCCAATGAGCTGAGCTGTCCTGTTAACACTACTCAGAGAACTTCATATCTGACTGCACAATTACCTCCAGGTTCTCCTCATTCTCCACTGCTCTGAGTGTGATACCACAGAACTAATATGTTAATCATGGATTACTGCTCCCTATATGAAGTAACTTGCATTTGTCAATATTAAATTTCAATTGCCACTTCTCAGCCCATCTGCCTATTTTGTCTACATTTTGTTGCAGTAGCACACCCTGATTACTGTTATTAATTACAATTCCAACATTTGTATTATCTGCAAACGTAGATATTAGACCCCACACCTTCATCAAAAGCATTAATAAATATAGAAAAAAACAATGGGCACAGCACTGAAAACCCTGGGGCTCACCTCCTAATGTTAGTCCAAGAAGAGCAGTGCATATTGATAACCACTGTCTCTCTGCTCCTCCCAATCAACTACTCCCTTATTCACAGCAGTAACTTTTTCTTAAAAGCCATACTGCTCCAATTTGTATATCAGTCATATCTGCAATGGTATCAAGAGCTTTTTTGGAGTCTAAGTATATGATGTTGAATTTATTTTTTGCAGTAATTCAGTCATATTACCAGTAAATTTTATTTGCAAGATGGGTCTGAATCATCGGCAATTCAAAAATTTTCTTGAAACCATTGAGGCTGAATACAATGATTTCTTGTACCACACTGAAGCACGATAGTTGAGTCACAGTGATGTTTTTAAGCGATTTTTTGAACTTAGGATCGAAATAGATCTATTTATGAATGAAAAATTTAAACCTGTTCAGGAACTGTCAGATCTCAAATGGTTGTAGAACCTTGCCTTTTTAACAGATATATGAGAACATCTGAATTTTCTTAACATGAAACTACAAGGACAAGACAAACTTGTCAATGGATTGTATTATAATGTCAAATCATTTGAAACAAAACTAGTTATTTAAAAGTCAACTACTTCGGAATAATTTTTCACATTTTCCATGTTATGATAATTTATCTAAAAATATGCCTAGTTGTAATTTTTCCACTGAAAATTTTGTTCAAAACATTAGTTTGTTGCAGGAAAATTTTTCAGATAAATTTTCTGATTTTAAAAATATTTCAAAGGTGTTTGAACTTTTTCAAAATCCCTTTGACGTACCCATCAACAATGTTGATGAGAATTTACAATTAGAGTTGGTAGATCTTCAATCTAATAATGCACTGAAGACAATATTTAAAAATGAAAATCTAATTCAATTCAACATTATCTGAGTCAGATTATCCAAAAATTAAAAATTTTGCAAGAAAGTTTACATCAGTTTTCAGAAGTACATATATATGTGAGCAGACCTTTTCAAAAATGAAATATGTAAAATCTAAAATACAATCATGTCTAACTGACCAGCATTTACATGACTTTTTAAGAATTGAAACTAGTACTTTAAAACCTGATATTATTAAAACCTGATATTATGAAACCTGATATTACGTGGTTGTAGTCACACTCTACAACCACGTTCATTGCATTAATTATGTATTTATATGATTACACAATAAATAAGTATTAATTAAAATTTTATGTAAACAAACTGGTATATTTTATACTACATATCCATTGATTTATTTTTGAATCTGTAGATATAGGGCTATACTAGACGGGTGCTTAAAATGCGGCACTGGAAACGCCTTTGAATGCCTGGTTTTACAGAAATAGAGGGAAAGGACATGCAAACTAGAAGGGGGGCTTCCAATGCCACGTTGGACAATGTTAGCTGGCATTCAATGCCTGCTGATGCATCAGAGGCATTGAAAGTGCCTTGGTATTTATAATGCCTGAGGAGAAATTCTCCCCATGAGTGGGGTGGTTGGTCTTCTTTCATATGTTTGTTATTATTTGGAGTAGATGATGTTTGATACCGAGAAATTTATATGTGAGGTGGAAAGGAGGCCTGCCTTGTACAACACAGCAGTAAATGATTACCCCAGAGGACTAACAGAGGGTTTTTATGAAATTTATTATATGTGAGGGAAAGTATTAAACAATTTAAAAATCTTTTGATTGCCACATACATTTAATTCAAATTCGTTGTACATAGTTTCTTATTTTTCAGAATTTTAATTTTCTACTAAATACTAATATTTATTTTTAAAAAATAGGATATATTTTATTGTAATTATATTCTAGTATTTTGCCATGAAAGGGTGCTGACACTGTTGAAATATGTAGAAAAAGAATCCATTATTCCTAAGCCTGAAGACCACCCTCCAACTGCTCTCATTTCCATCTCACAAGTTAATGTGTCTTCAAAAGCATATCCATCTCTTCTTCTCACAAAATTATGCAATATGCAACAATATTTTATTATGTCGATAGCAGAATGGGGATTCAGTAATAGGCTAGAGTGAAAAATGCTCAACTTATTGCTCAGTATTCGAAACTTGCATTCTACAAGTCGCCTTGCTCGAGTTAATCTATAACTGAAAATTCTTCGTTCACTGCTCAAATTTTTTGATGGGTATGGTAGTATTAAATTTTCAGTCAGACCAAATGCTTTGTCCCTTACAAAAACAAATGGTGTTGCTGGCTCATTTGTACCAGGAAGAGCTCTATTTAACATCAAATTAAGTTGTTTCATTAGCAATTTTCTTCCAAAATTAGAATTTTTAAAAATGTTCGAATCACCATCGTGTCCATAAGTACAAACATCTATTGCAGTGAAACAGTAGTTTATATTGATTTCCACATCACAATATCAAATTTTGCGATTTTTTCACTAATTAGAAGTTCATCAAAACTCTGTATCAACATTCTGTAAAATAAAAATAAAAACTTCTCTGGAAACTTCCTATGTGTTTCAAATATAATATAAAACTGTCCTGTTTTTAACCTATTTTAATTTGCAGAATGAATCAACCATCATCATTTTCTCTTTCTACTTCCAATCAACTATATGCAATATAAAAATTAGCATTAGTAGAGGCATATGATGCAAGAAAGCAAGCTTCAGCATCAGCAAAAAAAGAAGAAAAAAAAAACACACACATTGCCATTTCACCCCTCCGTTCATTCCAAGTACCTGTCCAGCTGAGCCTTAAATTTATTTAGGCTATCAACTTCCACAACAAGGGTTGGAAGTCTGTTCCACCATCCAACTACCCGCTAGCTAAAGGCAAACTTCCGCACATCTATCCTACATCTGTCTTTCCTCAATTTGAATTTATGCCTTCTCAAATGATTATTCCGTGCAAGAGGAAGGATTCCATCAGCATTGAGCATGCTCAAACCATTCAAGGCTTTGTACACCTCAATCAGATCACCTCGCAGGTGCCTAGTCTCCAGACACTGTAATTTGCAAATTTTAAGCTTTTCTTCGTAAGAGCAACCCTTTGTTCCATTCACTAATCTTGTTTCCCTTCTCTGTACTCGTTCCAACAGCTCTACATCTTTCTTAAAATGATGCCTCCAGACCTGTATACAGTACTCAAGGTGTGGCCTCACCATTGCCTTATACAAGGGAATAATCACTTCCTTATCGCTGCTAGAAAAATTCCTGTATATCATTGACAAGTCACCATGAGGTACTCTTGCAGACTGTCTGAACTGCACAGAAAAATTCATATCTGCCTGCACAATTACCCCCAGGTCTTTTACATTCTCGACCACCCTGAGTGTAGTACCACACTCTGGGGTTACTGCTACCCATAGGCAATACTTTATATTTGTCAATGTTAAACTTCAGTTGCCACCTCTCAACCCATCTGCTCAACTTTTCTAGATCCTGTTGCAGCAGCGTGCTGTCATTAGTGTCATTAACCACCCTTCCAACCTTTGTATCGTCTAAAAACTTAGACATTAAACCTGATATACCTTCGTCAATATCATTGATAAATACAGAAAACAACAATGGACCCAACACTGAACCTTGAGGGACTCCACTAATAATATTAGTCCACGAAGAGCAGTGTCCATTGATTACCACTCTCTGTCTTCTCCCGCTCAACCATCCCTTTATCCACAGCAGCAATTTGCCTCCAATGCTACACTGCTCCAATTTGTGCAGCAGTCTTCCATGTGCAACAGTATTAAAAGCCTTTCTAAGATCCAAATATATGATATCAGTTACCATTTATTAGTAATGCAACAATAATAAACTGGGCAATGTAATATAATATTATTTCTGGAAGCTTCCATTACAGCAATAACAATATAACCTGAGATCAAAGCTTAGTAATACAATGAATTTTAAAAGTAAATTTTATTTGTAGAGCATACTACCAGACTGCCAATGCAGTACTTTAAATATATTCTAAAACAAAAGTGATGTCAAAATAAAGGTTTTTTTTTTTTAACATAATCCTATTTAACTTTTTAATATTAAATAAATTTTAATTATTTAAAAAACAAGGAAATGTTTAATGGCAGTTTTAAACTTTAAAAAAATGTCTCTCTCAAGACTTAAACTATGCAATAGTGCCAATGACTAAGTTAAACTAAAAGGTTTTTCAAATTTTCCAGAGAATAATAAAATAAAAGTAACATTAATTGTGATGCAAAGGTAATTTACCTTGTAGCATGCTGCGATAAGCTGCATCTGTAATGGAAAAAATATGGGGTGGAACCTCATGTCTCTTTTTGCCCTTATACAGCTCAATAACTTTTTCAGTGTAAATTGGAAGCCTCTTATAAGGATTGACTACTACACAGAAAAGTCCAGAATAAGTCTAAAAAATAACAAAAATACACAATTCACTGTTTATAACATTTACTCAATTAAAAAAAAAATTAAACTACATTACAACTATGAATAAAACATCAAGGCATCTAGTTTTTAAACAGTTGTATTTGCAACAGATATTCCAATGAAAGTTTTGGGGAGCAATATTCAACAACTGATTATATATTCTGCTTTCTCTCTGTTACTTTAGGAACGGATCTGCTGGAACGGATCAAAAAAATTGTGTCTGGGGTTTTTAAAAAACTATATCCAAAAAAGGTTTCTCAAATTTTTAATAAAGTAAGGGGAAAAAAGTATCCTGAAAGGTACTGTGAATTACAAGATGCAAATATGCCTGATATAACTTCATCAATATTGTTAATAAACATAGAAAACAACAATGGACATAGCACTGAACCCTAGAGTCACCAGTGACAAATTTCAGGTAGTTATATTACAAACATCCAGAGAAAAAAAGTGAATGATATTGCATTTCTATACTGGAACTTATTGTATATACTACTGTACAAATGAATCCTGCTATGCTTATATCCATAAATATTTAAGGATGTGCCATGACCACCAAGTTCCACTGTTGATAAGGAGGCATCACCTTTGAAAGCTAAGGTGTTGTTTTATCACTTTTAATTTTATGTATTTTAATTCTATCTATATTTTTATCACAACTCTACAGTTGTCAGTGTATTTTATTTTTGCGTAAACTTTTATCCTTTTTTATTTTTATTATTTTAATAAAATTTTATTTATTAAAATAAAATATGACGTATTCCAAAATGATGTATTCCATTGCAGTTATTATAAGTCATAACTTTCCCAACCCCGGAGGCCTATTTAGCATTAGCATTAGCATTAGTAGAGGCATATGATGCAAGAAAGCAAGCTTATGCAACATTAGCCAAAAAAAAAAAACCACTCCCATTTCACCCCTCCGTTCGTTGCAAATACCTGTCCAGCTGAGCCTTAAATTTATTAAGGCTATCAACTTCCACAACAAGGGATGGAAGTCTGTTCCACCAACCAACTACTCGCTGGCTAAAGACAAATTTCCGCACATCTATCTTACTCTGTCTTTCCTCAATTTAAATTTATGCCCTCTCAGGTGATTATTCTGAGCAAGAGGAAGAATCCCTTTGGCATTGCGCATACTCATACCATTCATGACTTTATACACCTCTATCAGATCACCTCACCAGTGCCTAGTCTCCAGACACAGTAATTTGCAAAACTTAAGCCTTTCTTCGTAAGAGCAACCCTTTGTTCCATTTCTCTGTACTCGTTTCAGCAGCTCTACATCCTTCTTGAAATGAGGCCTCCAGACCTGTATACAGTATTCAAGGTGTGGCCTGACTATTGCCTTATACAAGGGAATAATCACTTCCTTATTCCTGCTAGAAAAATTCCTGTATATCGTTGACAAGACACCACGAGCCACTCTTGCAGCCCGTCTGCACTGCTCAGAAAACTTCACATCTGCCTGCACAATTACCCCCAGGTCCTTTTCATTCTCTACTACTGTCAGTGCAGTACCACAGAGTTGATACGTTGCTCTGGGGTTACCATTTCCCATATGTAGTACTTTACATTTGTCAATGTCAAACTTCATTTGCCACCTCTCAGCCCATCTGCTCAACCTTTCCAGATCCTGTTGCAGCAGCATAGTGTCAGTAGTGTCCTTCACAACCCTGCCAACCTTTGTATTGTCTGCAAACTTGGACATTAAGCTTGATATACCATCATCAATATCATTTATAAATACAGAAAACAACAATGGACCCAACACTGAACCCTGAGGGACTCCACTAATATCATTAGTCCACAATGAGCAGTGTCCATTGATTATCACTCTCTGTCTTCTCCCCCTCAACCATTCCTTTATCCATAGCAGCAATTTGCCTCCAAAGGAAGTAAGCAAACCCTTAGGCATAATTAAGAGAGCTTCTTTGGACTCAGGGGAAGTACCCATGGACTGGAGATGTGCAAATGTGACCCCAATTCACAAGGGAGGATCAAAGGCTGACACAAGTAATTACAGACCTGTGAGTTTAAATTCTGTTCCAGGAAAATTAATGGAGGCACTGGTTAAAAAAGCACTGCAGGATCATCTAGACAAGGCTTCCATTATAGCTCAGACACAGCATGGTTTTGTTAAGGGAAAGTCTTGCCTGACCAATTTGATTGGACACTATGATGCAGTCACAAAAGAACTGGATGCAGGGAATAACTTTGATATTATATATTTGGATCTTAGAAAAGCTTTTGATACTGTTGCACATGGAAGACTGCTGCACAAATTAGAGCAGTGTTTTTGAAGAATTTATCTTTTCATCTATATAACTCATATTCCAATTTTATGTGAGAATTCCTTCTTGCCATGGACAAACTGCAACACTTGTTGTCTCATTTATTCAACCAGAATTGTATCTTTCTCTCTCTCTCTCTCTCTTTATTGATCTTTTGTACCATATTTTTTCGATTTGGCTAGCAGTCTGACTAGCATTATCATTTACTGACTAGTTAGTAAAGTCTTTCTCTTCGTGTGGCTAATCAATCTTTGTGGTGCTCTTGCCAGTCTCCACTGGGTTGATATGAACCCTGTGGAAACTGGCAGATTCCACAGGGTTCGTAAGAGTAATTAACACTCAGAGGCGGATTTAATGGCAGGCGCACCATGCGTGCACTCTGGGCCCCAACTTCTGAAAGGCCCACGCAAAACCCCAACAAATTAGTTGAACTAATATGTTCAACTATTAGTTCAAAACTTTGTGATTATTATTATGCTATTATTAATTATATTATACATATATTATTAGCATTAGCATTAGCATTAGTAGAGGCATTTGATGCAAGAAAGCAAGCTTATGCAGCATCAGCCAAAAAAAAAAAAAAAAAACCACTTCCACTTCACCCCTCTGTTCGTTCAAAATACCTGTCCAGCTGAGCCTTAAACTTATTTAGGCTATCAACCTCCACCACAAGGGATGGAAGTCTGTTCCACCAACCAACCACCCGCTGGCTAAAGGCAAATTTCCGCACATCTATCCTACATCTGTCCCTCCTCAATTTGAATTTATGCCCTCTCAGGTGATTTTTCTGAGCTAGAGGAAGAATCCCATCAGCATTGAGCATGCTTAAACCATTCAAGGCTTTATACACCTCTATCAGATCACCTCGCTGGTGCCTAGTCTCCAGACACTGTAATTTGCAAAACTTAAGCCTTTCTTCGTAAGAGCACCCCTTTGTTCCATTCACTAATCTTGTTGCCCTTCTCTGTACTCGTTCCAGCAGCTCTACATCCTTCTTGAAATGAGGCCTCCAGACCTGTATACAGTACTCTAGGTGTGGCCTGACCATTGCCTTATACAATGGAATAATCACCTCCTTATCCCTGCTGGAAAAATTCCTGTATATCATTGACAATACTCCATGAGCTACTCTTGCAGCCCGTCTGCACTGCTCAGAGAACTTCATATCTGCCTGCACAATCACCCCCAAGTCCCTTTCATTCTCTACCACTGTCAGTGTAGTACCACAGAGTTGATACGTTGCTCTGGGGTTGCTTTTTCCCATGTGTAGTACTTTACATTTGTCAATGTTAAACTTCATTTGCCACCTCTCAGCCCATCTGCTCAACCTTTCCAGATCCTGTTGCGCAGCATAGTGTCAGTAGTGTCCTTGACAACCCTGCCAACCTTTGTATCATCTGCAAACTTGGACATTAAGCTTGATATACCATCATCAATATCATTTATAAATACAGAAAACAATAATGGACCCAACACTGAGCCCTGAGGGACTCCACTAATAACATTAGTCCACGATGAGCAGTGTCCATTGATTACCACTCTCTGTCTTCTCCCCCTCAACCACCCCTTTATCCATAGCAGCAATTTGCCTCCAATGTCACACTACTCCAATTTGTGTAGCAGTCTTCCATGTGCAACAGTATCAAAAGCCTTTTTAGATCCAAGTATATAATATCAAAGTTATTCCCTGCATCCAGTTCTTTTGTGACTGCATCATAGTATCCAATCAAGTTGGTCAGGCAAGACTTCCCCTTAACAAAACCATGCTGTGTCTGAGCTATAACTGAAGTCTTGTCTAAATGATCCTGCAGTGCTTCTTTAACCAGTGCCTCCATTAATTTTCCTGGAACAGAAGTTAAGCTCACAGGTCTATAATTACTTGTGTCAGCCTTTGATCCTCCTTTGTGAATTGGGGTCACATTTGCACATTTCCAGTCTATGGGTACCTCCCCTGAGTCCAAGGAAGCTCTCATAATTATGGCTAAGGGTTTGCTTACTTCCTTTGCTGCCTCCTTTAATATAACTGGATAGATCCCATCCACCCCGGGTGCCTTTCTTGTGTTTATCTTCAACAGTTTCTCCTCCACTTTACTCCCAGTTATTTCAAGATTCTGTAGCTTACTGCTAGAGTTGAATACACCTCTGGCATTCCCCTTGCTGAATAACTCCTCATGTGTGAATGTCGATGCAAAATATTCATTTAGTTTGTTAGCTTCCTGAGCAGGATCATCAACAGTTGACCCATCAATATCGAGTGGACCAATCTGATTCATCCCCTTCCTTCTAGAGTTTACATAAGTAAAGAACTCTTTGCTGTTTTTCTTTGCATCCCTTGCCAAGGATTTCTCGTAATCTGCCTTCGCCTGCCTAACCTCCTTTGTAACTTGGTTGCATATCAACTTGTATCTATCATAGGCTTCTGTGTCATGTGTTAATTTGTAAGTATCCCATGCATTTTTCTTCTCTGCCATATGCCTCATTAGTTCATCTGACATCCATTTTGGCCTATTCAAATTTTATTGGAAATAAAACATTAATAGTATATAATATTTTTTATTTATTTTAAAAAATGGTTAACATGTATTTTTATTTTCCCTGTCTCTCTCTTTTTTTTAAGGGGGCCAATATTTTCTTCTGCGCCCAGGGCCTCAACCGACCTTAATCCGCTACTGTTAACACTGTCTGTGTAAAAAACTTACACAATCAGATCGCACATGTGATGATTATATGACCATCAAGTGACCCTCACATGTGTTATGGATTCTGATTTTTACCTTGCAGTCTTTGTACACAATTGCATTACAAAGTGCAGAATATTTATAGGATTCCACATGTAAAAACATAAAGAGTATGTACTTTGTGAGCAAGAAAAATAAATACAAGTTTACTTAAAATTGTTTCTTCTTGCAGTTCTTTTTTTAAATAAATTTTAATGTATGATCCACTTATTGCTTCTGTTTTCCCTATTCCTTGATATACCCACACAAGTCCCCCCCACCCCTTCCTCAGTCTCTCCCCACAGAAATTCAAATTTAAGTATTTGTTTTCAGATACAACTGAAATTGGTGGCCAAAATTCTGGCATAGAAGTATTACTTGACATGATCCATAAATGAGAAAATTTTCATATGAGGTTGCAACATGCACAGAAATAGTCTTGAGAGTTGTAAACATTCTACAACGATGATAATGTCCGTGATGATGAAAGCAAAATCTCTTTCCATTGCCTTTGATAGGGTTACATCTTTAAGCAAATCCAACATCAATACACTGTGATCACTGGCATCTAGTGGGTCTTTTATCTGCAGCTTCTTAATGCAGGAAAGGTCATTGCCGATAATCAGATTGAAGGAAAGGTCATTGCTGATAATCAGATCAAGAGTACTGCTTTCTCTAGTTGCCTTTCTAACATGCAAGTTTAGGGTACAGCTGTCCAATAAATCTAGAAAAGTCTTGCTACTATGGGGTACATGAAACCTATACAGCAAATATTACTGAAGAAGAGAATGTTAGTCTAGGCAGTGGTGATGGTTTCCAGTAAAGGCTAAAGGGTGCTACAGCTCTTGTGATCAAAAATATGAAGATTTATTTTATTCTGTTATGTAATGTCATCTTTAGTCCCCCCCAAACTACTTGAAAAAATTTCTTCAGAAAATCTTCAGGCTGCCACTTGACCTAGAGAACTTCTGAAAATGCTGTGCATGCCATGATTGTAACAGACATTTTGCTTACTTTTTAATTTTTTTGGTAGTTGTTGAGGCATCCGCTTCTGTGACCATAATGCACCTCCCAAGGTTTTTGCAGTACTCTGATCCAAGCCCGAGGCGGGATTCGAACCCGCGACCTTTAGGTTGCCAGGCAGGCACTTTGCCCACCTGGCTAGCCTGGTCAGCTACCTTTTAATGAGAATAATGGGTACTTTTTATTTTATTCATCTTTTTTTATACCACTGTAACCAATATAACTGTACTTTTCTTTTTTGGAAATAAAACTAGATTATATTTATACATAACATAATATGTAACAGCTTTATAATAAAGTAACCTAGTATTTTAACTTTAATGAGATTTTTCTTTATAATTAATAATTTTTAACTTTATAACTTTAATTAATGAAATTTTTCTTTATAATTAAAATGGTTTAATCAAGGTTTAGAATTTGTGAAATGGTCTTTTATTTGATTAAAATTTTTGTCATTTATTTGATTTTATTTTAATTGATTAAACCTTTTGATCGTTTAATCAATTTTTGGAATTTGCGAAATGGTGGTCTTGTATTTATTATGTTTTGAAATTATTACTGTTATTTTTCAATTATTAGTATTTTTTATTTTTTTATTTTTTTTATTTTTTAATTATTAGTAGTATTTTTTATTAAAACGGGTTTCTTTTACAAATGCATTTCTTTTGTTTATTTTGGAAATCCTGACTCAAAGTTATAAAGGGGGGGGGGGGTAGTTAGGAGAGTCAAACTGCCTGCTACAGATAGATTGTTACTGAGGAAGAGGGGCGCAATAAGCTGGAAAAGTAAAAAAAAAAAAAAAACCCCGATGTTGTGAATAGCCCGTATGTTCATTATGCTGCAGATTTTTACAGAGAACACTCTATACGTAAAGCACGTGTTAAGGCCAAAAGACAGGTGCACGGTATTTATTGACGCGTTTACGTCATGGGGCATGACACAAAGGGTAAGCCCAGCACACGCTTAATTAGCCTAGTCCTGCAGCTGCTGCTTGCCAAATGTCAGCTACGATTCACGAAAAACAGGCCATTATCCTATTTACAGCCGGATATTCTTCGTAAGTGTTAATCGCATTATTCCCCGTATATTTTTTATGTACAAGAAAAGCACTTTCTGCGCTGATTTTATTTACAAAGACAAAGTGCACTTTTCTTCTGCTTATTTGAACATTCATTGAGGTTGCCATCGCTTCCTTTCTACAAATCATTTTGTTAACACTTCGACGAATAACTGTAATAGTAATAATAGTAAGTGCTTTTTTTTTTGTAAAAAAATAGGTGCCGGAATTCATTCAAAATTGAAAGTTAAAAGGATATGAAAAGTACTCTAAAAATTTTATTTTTCCTGATATTGTTACTTTAATAGTAAAGTTTTTGGAATAAGAACAACAAATTTAGTATATTAACACAGTTTATTAAGCATAAACTTATTATTCAAGTATATAAAAAAATAAGTAAATAAATTGGTCAACTACTGAGTGCCGGGCACTCGAGATGAAGGGTCTGTAGTCACGAATGGTCATTAGTGTAGTATCTCAAATAGAGAGCTTTATGGTAACTGGAAAAAGTTTATAGTACTCCGGCTTAGCCTAAAACTGAGGAACTAATGAAAACGTTGTCTGAGTCTTTCCAGTTGATATGAATGACAAGGGTAGAAGAAGCGATTAAAGTCTTGGGGGTGAGCGACTGGGCAGCTGGTGCCTCCCTCTACACTGGCTCTCTGAGTACCTGCTTGCCGGGACAACTCCAGATTTCAATATTGTTAAAAAATATTTCTCGTCGCAAACTTTATAAATGACATTTATAGAATTAACTAACTAACTATTTAGCAAACTTTTTGTCACCAAAAGGAGAGTTACTTAGTACAAAGAAGCGCGCTATCGAAGATGCAATAATTTTTTTTTCTTTCTATTTTAACACAAAAAGTAAATGATCAATTTCAATCGGAATAGTTTCCCTTGATACGCATTGCTAATATGATTTTTAACTCCATTAGCGACATATATAGGGAGGTGGGGCATCAAAATTACTCACATTTTTCTGTCTGGCGCCGCCATTTTTAATTTTAAAATTATATTTTAAACCTACTCGTTGAGCTCTTTCCAACGATTTATAAGCTGTAGGTTGTCGACAACATTTTTGTCCCCACCCACTTTAACACCCCCCCCCCCCCGCCATTTCTCAGACAATTTTTCTCAACAAAGATCAATATGGTGTTATGTTGGCCCACATGATGTACAAACCCATGATGTACAAACCCTTCGTTAGACTACGGACCCTAAAAATAATAAGTAAAAATAATTTCATAATAAATTTTTCGTAGAATTCCTCTTTGTGTGTCTGTTGCTGAATGACCTTTCCGAAGCAGCCACGAATCGACATATTTTTCTGTATCGAATTGGGTCAGCGGTGGGCCTACAATTTTAAGAAACAGTAGTGAAGAAACCGTTTTTGTCATCAACGAAGCTCTGGTTGGGCTGGCGATCAGATTCATTTGTGAAAATCATCTTTCACATTCACCCGATGAAATTGGTATCGTATTCAGAGCGTCCATCAAATGCTTCAATTCTTCCGAAACCATCTTTTCAATTAGGTATCCCGAAATCCATAAATTTTCTAACTTCATTTTCACCAAATGCCAACAATTCATGTTTAATACCTTCGTTGTCCTCGTTTTCCTTCTTTAAGTCATCGGTATTGTCATAGTGGTAAGTACTACACAATTACATTTACTGAAGAAAACATTTAATGAGATTTTTTTGATAATTAACAAAATTTAAAATGCTGTTTTAGTTCACTTTCCGGGCGGGGGTTGGACGCCGCTGTGAATCAACTGTAAGCCCCCCTCCCCTCCGAGAATTAGGAGAGAATGATTTTCTTTTACCCCGACAAATAATCATCTGTTGTTTCGCGGAAGTGCGTTATGCACATTTTTGCGTAAAAAAAATCCCTATCTCTGTTTACGTGGTCTCAGTACCTGAATATCCGAATGACACTGACATTTTGGACAGTTTCAAAAATTAAAAAAAAAAAAAAAATTCAAATTTAATAAAATTTTCGAATATTTTCAATTTTACTTTTACATGCAACAAAATATTAACAATAGACAGTTAAAAATGCAAGTTTAGTTAAATAATTTTAATTATCAATAATCATCAGTATAATTTTCTTCTTAGGAAATCAACCGTTTCAAATATTGCCTTGTTTTCTCATTTCCTATAAACTAGCCTGGACAAAGGAAATCAAATTGACTCGTTTTTCCTTGATATTTCACATGCATTTGACTCTGTCCACATCGATCTTTTGCTGTCATCGTATGGTCTACGATCCCCTTTACTAGATTTGCTTGATTCACTGCTTAGAAACCTTAAACTATCCGTAATAATTGATGATACTTCATCGACTCCGTTTACTGTTTCGCAAGGTGTTCCTCAAGGCTCACCATTGGGTCCGCTCTTCTTTATTGTTTTTACTAATTATTTGTCAACCTTATTTCAGTCTGTTAATGTTGAGTGGCAACTCTGTGCAGATGATATTAAACTTTACAAAGTTATTCGTTCTTCAACTGACAGAGATGAACTCCAGTCCTGTCTTGATTCCCCCTCACTTTGGCTCGATAAAAATAACTTGTTTCTAAATCCGTTAAAATGTAAATTATGTCGCTTTCGCTCGAATCGTGTAGTTAGACCCTCCATCCTTACCGATTATTATATTGGAAATTCTTTATTGTGAATGCAAGTACTGATTTGTTCAAAGATTTAGGTGTCCTATTTCGATCTGATCTTCATCCCTCTTCCCACGTTGATCATGTAATATCTTACACTTCTAAACTTCTTGGATTAATCAAGCGTTCTTCCTCTGTTTTCAAGAGTGACAAAGTTATAATTCTTCTCTACAAGCAGCTTATACTTCCCATTTTTGATTATTGTGATATTATTTAGTCCCCACAACAGGAATATCTTTCTCACAGACTTGAGAGAATTCAAATTAAATTCTTATGCTATAGAATTCACATTGCCTTTCACCGTCGAAATTATGGAGCTCTTTGTGGTCGCTTCAGAATCATTCCTCTTCACTCTAGACGACAACTCCATGGATCTCTTTTTGTTTACAATATCAAACTCTGTTATCGATTCTCCATCTCTTCTTGCACAAATACCTTTCGCTATACCCCGTTTAAATCCTCGTTATAAAATTAATTTCTCACTGCCTGTTCCTCCTCTATTTCGTTTTCTTCAGGTAATGAATAAGTACAATATTGATTTTACTCTTAATCCATCTATCTATAAGAATTTGCTCCTTACTCTCTTTTCTTAATGTAAATTTTGTATATATTTTAATTCTAGTTCTGTATTGATTACTACTGTTTTGCATTTCATGTAATTCTTAACGTTCTCACCTTTATTTTTGGTCTGTGTGCGAGAAACGTGAATATAAATAAATATGGAAAATGTAACACACTAAACAAATCTCACTTAGATTTTTTTTTTTTTTAATATGGCCCCTGTACGCGAAAAGTTTGGACACCACTGCAGTAGAAGGTGGACCAGAGCCCATTGGGAATACCACTTGATCTGCTCACTGTTGACCAGGGCAACTGCTCCGTACGTGGGACAGGTAGTCGGATAGGTTTTACCAGGTACAACTAAGTTGTAGAATGCTAATACCTTTAGCTCTCTTAATTCGCGCAGCAGCACTAATTGCCTGAAGGCGCCAGAAATGCGAACAGTTAATTCTCTCCTAATCCGTTCGCTAAATGAAAATTTTCTTCGCTCAACGGAAAGTTAGTTATTTTGGTTTTTAGGAGTACGTATTAGCAACTAAGGCCATATTGCTCCGGGAATATGCGGTGATTATTCCCTGACCTTTCCGCATCCTCCGTATTTGGTGGTGACGGGCTCGAACCCCGGTCTAATCAAGAAGCGTGTGCTGCTCCTTCCCACCTGGCTACGGAGGCACTAACGGAAAGTATTTTAAATGTTACTTCCAAGGGGAATTCAAAATAATTCACTATAAAAGGACTTCGTTAAACAGAGGTCCGAATGATTAATTTAGATTTATAAAAAAGGTTATACAGTTTTATACAAAAAAATATCTTAACAATAGACAGTGAAAAATGCAAATTTAGTTAAATAATTTTAAGCTTATTTGAATAGTAGGTAAACATAGGAAAAAAATTTACGGAAGATTACAAATTTCGAAGTGCACTGCATCCAAATGCCACACGTCACTGTTAAAAACGTTGCCGGTATGCCGTATCTCCCACCAAAAAAAAAAAAAAAACCCACACTAGTAATAGTAATTAGAGGCAATGTGATGCAAGAAAGCAAGCTTTATGAGCTTATTATTATTATTAGCTATATGGTGCAAGGAAGCCTGAGGCTCATGTTGCACCACTCAAAAAGAAAAAAAAATTTCCGAGAGAGAGAAAAGTCGAAGAGAATCACCAAGAAAGAGAAGAATAATTATATCCAGCTCAGTACCCTGGGTGTGCCAAGCCCATACTCGCCAGATGCGAGCGCCGGGGTTAATTTATGTAGCATCAGCCAAAAAAAAAAAAAAAAAAAAATTTCACACAACCATTCCATCTAAGTCCAGTTCTTCGAATTTATATAAGCTATCAACTTCCACAATGACAGATGGAAGTTTGTTCCACCAATTAACCACCCGCTGGCTAAAGGCAAATTTCCGCACATCTATTCTACAACTATCTTTCCCCAATTTGAATTTATGCCTCCTAAGGTTAGTAATCTGAGCAAGTGGAAGAATCCCATCGGAATTCAGCGTGCTCAACCCGTTCAAGGCCTTATATACCTCAATCAGATCACCTCGCAGATACCTAGTCTCCAGCCGCTGCAATTTGTAGAACTTAAGCCTCTCTTGGTAAGAAGATCCCTTCATTCCCCTCACCAATCTTGTTGCCCTTCTCTGTAAATCTCAAGCAACTCTACATCCTTCCTAACATGAGGCCTCCAGACCTGTACCCAGTACTCAAGGCGTGGGGCCTAACCATGTAATGGTCAGGCAACGTAATATTTAGCCATATAACGGTCAAATATTAATATCTGTTTAATATTAATTTGCAGACCCACTGGAAAATTTACACGTGCTGACTTAGCATTAGTAGAGGCATTTGATGCAAGAAAGGAAGCTTATGCAGCATCAGCCAAAAAAAAAAAATCCACTTCCACTTCACCCCTCTGTTCGTTCAAAATACCTGTCCAGCTGAGCCTTAAAATTATTTAGGCTATCAACTTCCACGACAAGGGATGGAAGTCTGTTCCGCTGGCTAAGGGCAAATTTCCGCACGTCTATCCTACATCTGTCTTTCCTCAATTTGAATTTATGCCCTCTCCGGTGATTATTCTGAGCGAGAGGAAGAATCCCATCAGCATTGAGCATGCTCAAACCATTCAAGGCTTTATACACCTCTATCAGATCACCTCGCTGGTGCCTAGTCTCCAGACACTGTAATTTGCAAAACTTAAGCCTTTCTTCGTAAGAGCACCCCTTTGTCCCATTCAGGGAATGGGACAAAGTCCCCACTAAGAGAATAATCACCTCCTTATCCCTGCTAGAAAAATTCCTATATATCATTGACAATACACCATGAGCTACTCTTGCAGCCCGTCTGCACTGTGCAGAGAACTTCATATCTGCCTGCACAAACACCCCCAGGTCCCTTTCATTCTCTACCACTGTCACTGTAGTACCACAGAGTTAATACGTTGCTCTGGGGTTGCTGTTTCCCATGTGTAGTACTTTACATTTGTCAATGATAAACTTCATTTGCCACCTCTCAGCCCATCTGCTCAACCTTTCCAGATCCTATTGCAGCAGCATAGTGTCAGTAGTGTCCTTGACAACCCTGCCTACCTTTGTATCGTCTGCAAACTTAGACATTAAGCTTGATATACCATCATCAGTGTCATTTATGAATACAGAAAACAATAATGGACCCAGCACTGAGCCCTGAGGGACTCCACTAATAACATTAGTCCACGACGAGCAGTGTCCATTGATTACCACTCTCTGTCTTCTCGCCATCAGCCACCCCTTTATCCACAGCAGCAATTTCCCTCCAATGTCACACTGCTCCAATTTGTGCAGCAGTCTTCCATGTGCAACAGTATCAAAAGCCTTTCTAAGATCCAAGTATATAATATCAAAGTTATTCCCTGCATCCAGTTCCTTTGTGACTGCATCATAGTATCCAATCAAATCGGTCAGGCAAGACTCCCCCTTAACAAACATCGAGAGGTCATTTAGGCACTTCAGATCACAACTTGGTGATTGAATCTTCTCCAACGGAACCTTTATCTCATGGCTATTAACAACCACGTGTTGTTTAGCATTACAAGAATGCAAAATGGGATTTCCTGCGAGACTTCTTTTCCTTGGTCGGATTACTGTTTCAAAACGTCTGATGTCAACGTTTGCTCAGATCGTGTCGGTGAAATTATTCTTCCAGGAATGGAATCTCTTATCCCACACTCCTTATCCCACACCCCACTTTAAAATCTCGTCTTTTATCTAAACCTTGGTTTACCAATAAATGTGCTAAGGCTGTCCAAGAGAACAATGTTGCATATCGTAATTGGCTTGTTTCTAATTCTTCAGTTTCATTTTCTGCCTACACCAAAGCTCGCAACAGTTATAAAGCAGTTATTAATCAGTCCAAACTAGAGTTTGAACAGGCTAAGAGTAGAAAACTTGCTTCTTGCCCTAATGGTAGCCGAGCATTCTGGTCTCTTGCCAAAGCTATTGGCCGCAACTTTTGCCCATCTTTGCTCCCACCTCTGTCCAAACCAGATGGTTCTGTTGACACTTCAGCCAAGGATAAAGCTGACCTGCTAGCATCCCATTTTTCTTTCAGCTCATGTATTAATGATCTTGGTAAAACACCTACTACCATTCCCAACACGCTCCATTCAATGCCTCCTGTGGTCTTCCGTCAAAAGGATATCAGAAGGATTTTGATGAATCTTGATGCTAAGAAAGCTTCAGGTCCTGATGGTATTTCTCCACTTGTTCTCAAAACCTGTGCTCCTGAACTTACTCCTATTCTTTGCGTCTTTTTTCACTTTCTTATTCGAAAGGTGTTTTTCCTTCTGCTTGGAAATTTGCTCATGTCCAGCCAGTTCCTAAAAAGGGTGACAAATCCCTCCCATCCAATTATCGTCCCATTGCAATTACTTCTACTCTTTCTAAAGTAATGGAGAAATCAATTAACCGCCAACTCTTAAACTACCTAGAAACCTTCCGTCTGATCAACGATCACCAGTATGGATTCCGTCAGTGTCGATCCACTGGTGATATCCTGGCTTATGTTACCCATTTATGGACTAATTCAATGGAAAGGTTCGGTGAAACACAAGTAGTTGCTCTTGACATCTCAAAGGCTTTTGATCTTGTTTGGCATAAAGGGCTTCTAAACAAGCTTCCATCTTATGGTTTGCCAACTGTTTTTAGTAATTGGTTATCCAGTTTTCTCTCTGATCGCTCACTGAAGGTGATGGCAGATGGCTCTCTGTCTTCTAACACTCTCCACTAATGCCGGTGGCCCCCAAGGTTCAGTTCTTTCCCCCACTCTTTTCCTCTTGTATATCAATGACCTCCTTCCATTGACTGGAAATCCTATCCATAGTTTTGCCGATGATAACACATTGCATTCAACTTTCCATTTTGAGAAACCTTGTCCTGTTCAATCAGCTTCAACTTCTCGAAAATCTGCTACCAATTCCTTAAATGCCGATCTTCAGGTAATTCTCCAGTGGGGCAAAGACAACTTAGTTGATTTCAACCCTTCTAAACTCAGTCTTGTCTTATATCTCGCAAAGAGGATTCTTCTGCTCCTACATTTATCTTTAGTGACACCCCGACTTCTAGGCAAAATGATATATCTCTTTTGGGGATTACCCTTACTTCTAATCTCTCTTGGCACAAGCACATTACAAACATTGCTTGCTCTGCATCTAAAAAACTTGGTTTTCTCTTTCGCTTTCGGCGTTACTTTTCTTCCAAACAGCTGCTCACTCTGTATAAATCGCAATCCGCCCTGCCATGGAATATTGTTCCCACATCTGGGTTGGTGCCCCCAAAACCTCTCTCAGGCTTCTTGATTCCATTCAGAAGAGGGCAGTTAGGTTAATTAATGATTCATCTCTAACAG
Organism: Mastigoproctus giganteus; assembly: GCF_048544385.1. Taxonomy (NCBI): domain Eukaryota; kingdom Metazoa; phylum Arthropoda; class Arachnida; order Uropygi; family Thelyphonidae; genus Mastigoproctus; species Mastigoproctus giganteus. The sequence continues at coordinate 1,844,939 of NC_143586.1, forward strand.
AGTCTCTCCACTCGCTTTCTCATAGACGCACTGTTTCTGCTGCATGCCTCTTCTACAGATACTTCCATGGGCACTGTTCTTCTGAATTGGCTTCTATAATTCCCGCTCTCTCTTTCAAAACAGTCCGAACACGTGCCACCACTAACCAACATCCATTTACTGTCCAACTTCAAACCCACAGAACCAACTTTTCATCTTCCTCATTTATTCATTCAACTGCCGTTTTCTGGAACAACCTTCCTTCATACGTATTTCCTGAAAATTACAATCTACAAAAGTTCAAGTCCAATGTCAACAAATATCTTCTTTTGTCTCCTTAACCTCAAACCCAAGCACGGTACTAAGTACTACAGGTTCTAATACCTCTCGTGTTTGGGGTTCACATAAAAAAAAAAAAAAAACCATGCTGTGTCCGAGCTATAACTGAAGTCTTGTCTAAATAATCCTGCAGTGCTTTTTTGACTAGTGCCTAGCAAATAATTTTTAAATAATTTTTTGACTAGTGCCTTAGTAAATAAATTTGATGAATTTGAGGTATTGCTCAAAACATCAAAGGCAGCTATTGTTGGGATATCAGAGACGTGGTGTCACACAGATATAAGGAATGCAGAACTGGAATTTGGGGAGTACAACGTCTACAGAAAGGATAGACAGGATAGGAAGGGAGGAGGGGTTATGCTATTAGTTAAAAAACACATAAAATCCAAGGAAGTGAAGCCAGTTGACATTGCTGGACAGTGCAGTGTTGAGTCAGTTTGGTGTGACATAAGCATAGGTGAATCAAAATTGAGAGTAGGAGTGTGCTATAGGCCTAATGACTCTGATGAGTATAATAAGAAACTGTACAGGGAAATAGAGTGGGCCAGTAAATCAGAGAGTCTTATAATGGGGGATTTTTAATTTCCCAGATATTGACTGGAATTTGTGGGTTGGTCACTCACACACTAGCAAGGCTTTTGTGGATTTATTGGATGATTGTTTTCTACACCAGCATGTTCGGGAGGCAACTAGAGGGAGTAATACTCTTGATCTGATTATCAGTAGTGATTCTTCATGCATTAGGAATCTGCAGATAAATGAACCACTGGGTGGCAGTGATCACAGTGTGCTGAAGTGGGATTTACTCAAGGAGGTAACTACCATCAGAGGTAAAGGGAAGGGTTTTTGCTTTCGTAAAGGGGACTATGCTGGTCTGAGACAGTATTTAAATTCTATACAGTGGGACCAACTGATGATGTTACCAACAGCAAATTCAAAATGGGAAGCATTCAAGGAACTAATCTTGGAAGCTACCAGGCTTTACATACCAACCAAGAAATATTGTTCAAGGTTCAGGCCTAAATGGTTGTCAGATGAACTAATGAGATATATGGCAGAGAAGAAAAATGCATGGGATACATACAAATTAATGGGTGACGTGCAAGCCTATGATAGATATAAGTTGGTCTGCAACCAAGTCACAAAGGAGATTAGGCAGGCAAAGGCAGATTATGAGAAATCCTTGGCTAAGGATGCAAAGAAAAACAGAAAAGAGTTCTTTACCTATTTAAACTCAAGAAGGAAAGGGATGAATCAGATTGGTCCACTGGATGTTGATGGTTCAACAGTTGAGGATCCAGCTCAGTTGGCTAACAATCTAAACGAGTATTTTGCATCTACATTCACACATGAGGAGTTATTCAGGAAGGGGAATGTCGTAGGTGAAGTAAACATTGGCAGTGAGCTAGATGATTTTCTAATAACTGAGAGGAAAGTGGAGGAGAAATTGTTGAGGATAAACATAAAAAAGGCACCCGGGCTGGATGGGATCTATCCAGTTATATTAAAGGAGGTAGCAAAGGAAGTAAGCAAACCCCTAGCCATAATTATGAGAGCTTCTTTGGACTCAGGGGAGGTACCCATGGACTGGAGATGTGCAAATGTAACCCCAATTCACAAAGGAGGATCAAAGGCTGACACAAGTAATTATAGACCTGTTAGTTTAACTTCTGTTCCAGGAAAATTAATGGAGGCACTGGTTAAAGAAGCACTGCAGGATCATCTGGACAAGAATTCAGTTATAGCTCAGACACAGCATGGGTTTGTTAAGGGCAGGTCTTGTCTGACCAATTTGATTGGATACTATGATGTAGTCACAAAAGAACTGGATGCAGGGAATAACTTTGATATTATATATTTGGATCTTAGAAAGGCTTTTGATACTGTTGCGCATGGAAGACTGCTGCACAAATTGGAGAAGTGTGGCATTCGAGGCAAATTGCTGATATGGATAAAGGGATGGTTGAGTGGCAGAAGACAGAGAGTGGTAATCAATGGACACTGCTCAACGTGGACTAATGTTATTAGTGGAGTTCCTCAGGGTTCAGTGTTGGGTCCATTGTTGTTTTCTGTATTTATAAATGATATTGATGATGGTGTATCAGGCTTAATGTCCAAGTTTGCAGACGATACAAAGGTTGGCGGGGTTGTTAAGGACACTACTGATACTATGCTGCTACAACAGGAACTGGAAAGGTTGAGCAGATGGGCTGAGAGGTGGCAAATGAAGTTTAACATTGACAAATGTAAAGTACTACATATGGGAAACAGTAACCCCAGATCAACGTATCAACTCTGTGGTACTACGCTGACAGTGGTAGAGAATGAAAAGGACCTGGGGGTAATTGTGCAGGCAGATATGAAGTTCTCTGAGCAGTGCAGACGAGCTGCAAGAGTAGCTCATGGTGTCTTGTCAATGATATACAGGAATTTTTCTAGCAGGGACAAGGATGTGATTATTCCCTTGTATAAGGCATTGGTCAGGCCACACCTTGAGTACTGTATACAGGTCTGGAGGCCTCATTTCAAGAAGGATGTAGAGCTGCTGGAACGAGTACAGAGAAGGGCAACAAGATTAGTGAATGGAACAAAGGGTTGCTCTTACGAAGAAAGGCTTAAGTTTTGCGAATTACAGAGCCTGGAGACTAGGCATCGTCGAGGTGATCTGATAGAGGTGTACAAGGCTTTGAATGGCTTGAGCATGCTCAATGCCGATGGGATTCTTCCTCTTGCTCAGAATAATCACCTGAGAGGGCATAAATTCAAATTGAGGAAGGACGGATGTCGGATAGATGTGCGGAAATTCGCCTTTAGCCAGCGGGCAGTTGGTTTGTGGAATAGACTTCCATCGCTTGTTGTTGAAGTTGATAGCCTAAACAAATTTAAGGCTCAGCTGGACAGGTATTTCGAACGAATTGAATGGTGAAATGGGAGTAGTGGTTGTGTTTTTTTTTTTTTTTGGCTGATGCTGAATAAGCTTGCTTTCTTGCATCATATGCCTCTACTAATGCTAATGCTAATGCCTCCATTAATTTTCCTGGAACAGAAGTTAAACTCACAGGTCTATAATTACTTGTGTCAGCCTTTGATCCTCCTTTTTGAATTGGGGTCACATTTGCACGTTTCCAGTCTATGGGTACCTACCCTGAGTCCAAGGAAGCTCTCATAATTATGGCTAAGGATTTGCTTACTTCCTCTGCTGCCTCGTTTAATATAACTGGATAGATCCCATCCACCCCGGGTGCCTTTCTTGTGTTTATCTTCAACAATTTCTCCTCCACTTTACTCTCAGTTATTACAAGGTTCTCTAGCTTACTGCTAGAGTTGAATACACCTCTGGCTTTCCCCTCGCTAAATAACTCCTCATGTGTGAATGTCGATGCAAAATATTCATTTAGTTTGTTAGCTACCTGAGCAGGATCATCAACAGTTGACCCATCGATATCAAGTGGACCAATCTGATTTATCCCCTTCCTTCTAGAGTTTACATAAGTAAAGAACTCTTTGCTGTTTTTCTTTGCATCCCTTGCCAAGGATTTCTCGTAATCTGCCTTCGCCTGCCTAACCTCCTTTGTAACTTGGTTGCATATCAACTTGTATCTATCATAGGCTTCTGTGTCATGTGTTAATTTGTATGTATCCCATGCATGTTTCTTCTCTGCCATATGCCTCATTAGCCTGACTTAGCATTAATATATTTTTTGGCTGATATATTATTAAAATCGACAATATATATCATTAAAATGGCATTGTTATCATAAAAGATATAGACTTGTCACGGCCAGTTCTCCAGATATGGTAGACTAGGACTTGCTGTGCGCGAATCTGAAACGCTGATAAACCTGACATTATTATTATACTGGTGTCCAAAAGTTTTGAGTTTTCCCGTTCTGCAACAACTAAATCCTCTGCTTGCGTTGATGGGATTGTTAATAACGCCGTGTATTTTCCCCATGTGCAAGTCCTGAAACGCTGCACCTAGCTTACTGCATGTATGCAGGGATGGGGTGTGGAGGCCACATCACACAGAGAAATGCCATTCCTGTGTGTCATCAGGCAATACTAAATCGTAGCAACCGGTGCAATACCAACATTTTACTTATTGGAGATTTGAAGTAGTGAAACCTACGTTTAGCCTTCAGAGAAAAACTCTGGCAACTTCCATCGGGTAGTATGAGCAATGACTTTTGAGGTTATGATAGACATCATGGCAAGATGCAGTATTTCTTTCATTGCAGGATATAGCTCTGAAGCTGTATTCATAGACCAGCTGCTGGATAGTCCTCTGGTAACTCTGTATGGTGTGGCCAAGGTTATATGCTAGCTGAGCTGGAGAGATACTGTATAATTGTGCCTATACTCCATCGGCAGCTGAGTGGAAGGAGTTCAAGTAGTGTGTATGTTAGGGGGAGTGATTGTCGAGGGCACTTAATTTTAAGGATTATTATTATCAGTTTATTTTTCTGTTGAGGAGACACTCCTGGGACAGCTATTGTCTAGAAGGGTGTGAGTTACATTCTAAGGTGTAAAGTGGACCCATGAGCAAAAGGTTACAAAGTCCATGGAACGTTCACCCTGAAAGGTTGAATACAGAATTTTGAAATAAATTAGTAATTATGATTTTATAATAATTATTTAAATTTTTGCCATCTTTGAACATTATAGAGTATTTAAAATTTTGACATCTTAGGTTGACATCTAGAATACTGAAAATATATAGTTAAAACGGATCAAAATTAAATAAAGTTTTTGAGCCGTGTCTGTGCACTACAGTTGCACAAGATGAGAGGAGTCGGCAAAGACTTTCAATCTGTCGTCTTTTTCGTTACAGAGCTTTTCCAGTTCAATTGTTAGTCGATTGAAGAATTCTATTGTGTTTGCTGAAAAAAAGTGACTTGGGCTGTCCAGGTTTTTTATGTTGCTTGGAAGAGGATGTCTTGTTTCAGCAATCCTGGTGGCTTCTCGACGAGAGTGAAACAATCCGTCAATACTAGGAGCGTCTAATCTTCCTATTAGTAGCTAGGCTAATGTGAAAATGTTTCATGTGTTAATCGTTTGTTTCCAGGGAGAAATGCTGAGATTAGAAAGTAGGATGGCTCTAGAGATAGTAAATGGGTGATTTGAGATCCTGTTCAGCCATCTCAAGAGCCACTATTCAATACTTAGGAAAGCTTTCAGGTTGCACAGTGGGCAGAGGACCAAATCTGTGAAGCATACAGTGTGATGGGAAGTATACATTTCAAGATATACTGTTTAACAATATCTGAGTTTCTAATGCCAATTAATTCCTGTTTCGCATATATTTTAGCTTTGATGTAATCAAAGTGCTCGGAGAATGTTAGTCCCGCATCCCATTTTAGGCCAAGGTCTACGTGCGATTTAATCTTTAAAACTTCGCATCTGCTTACTAGCATAGAGATATTGTTCCTGCTCTTTTTCTTTGTAATTGTCATCTGGGCAGATTTGCTTTGGTTTAAATGTAGTCGATACAGTCGAGGTAATACTGCAGTTCATTTATTGTGTTATTGATTTGTTTGCTTAACTTGTAGATCTTTAGATTTAACGAAGAATTTCAGGTCATTAGCATATGCAATGAAGTTGTCTTTATGGGATGCAAAAAATGGTTCCAGAGCTGCAACAAATAACAGTGAGGAGAGAACGCCTCCCTGTGGAACTCCCTGCGAAATGCAGTAATGGGCAATAAAATCGCCATTAGAGATTATGAGGAGCTTTTCCTTCAGAATGTTATATAAAATCTTCAGGATTTCCTTCTATTTTGAAGTAGAAAGATAAAATTTGTTCCAGAGTCGTTATCAAGATATTGTCAAAAGCTGCAGATATGTCTAGGAAGATAATATCGAGCTGTTTCTTATTGTTGAGCGCTTTCTGCATCTGGAAAAGGGTCTCAAGGAGATTTGAGACAGTTGATCTTCCAGATAAGATGGAGCGTAGATGCAGAGGATGATGTCCGAAGCAATGTTGGGTGAGGGCTGAGAGAAGGCTCTTCTCAAAAATTTTCAAAATGGTGCAACTTATGGCAATGGGTCTATAGTCTGACTTTTTTTTTTTTTTTTTTTGGTTTCTTTATTTTGGGAATGGGCCTGACTATGTAGCTGTTCTATATACAGAGGAGAGTACCTTATTGAATGATTTCATTGAAGGTGTGATGCAACACATCAATAATGTAAGGGCTGCTCATTTTTGCCATGAAAAGAGGGAAGTCATCAGGACCAACAGTTGCTTTATTAGGAAGTTCATTTATGACTTTAATGAGGTTTTCTTTGGTAATTGTGATGACTGTTAGAGGTGTCTTTCTTAGTAAGTTTGAGAATGATTCTTCATTTTCTGCGATGCGGTGAAGGAGGTCCGTTATTCTCTTCCTGTTTTCTTCGGTTGCTAATTGGTTGGGCGTGGGAGGTTGTCCAAATGTCTTCTTGCACCATTCGGTAAAGACCTCGGCAGTCACGAGACCCGTTTTTCTGTTATCACTAACGATCCTTTTTCCCTGTTTGAGCTTTGATAATACAGCTGCATAATGTGCTTGTCTTTTCAGCTTTATGAAGTCAGCACTCTTTTTTGTATAGATTGAAGTGATTACGATGTCCTTTCTTCAGCCACTTCCTGTAAAGTCTTTGCTTTTTACGAAAGACATTTTATCTATGGATTAAACCAGTTTTTGGATTTCCCGGTTATCCTTATGACCCTCGATGCTCCTTCATAGGCAATTTTTGTGAACTTTAGGGCCAGTAGCTGGAGAGCTTCCTCTGCCAGCTTCGTGTTTAGTTCTTGCTATTTGTATTCTCGAAGTTCTTTGGGAATGACGTTTGTCTTGATATATTTTAAAGAAAAGGTCGTTCTGTGCATGCTCTTGCTGATTTTGTCTCTCATATACAGCATTCTAGTGCCAAGTGCAATATGTGGATTTTGAGGGGGCCTTTGATTCCCTCTGGTGGGAGGGAGTCCTTTATCGCCTAAGGAAATTGGATTGCCCTTATCAATTATATTTATTATACAGGAATTATTTCTCAGACAGATACATAATAGTGAAGTCAACATCATAATCTAAAAAGACAGGTTATGTGCAGGTGCCCTCAAGGATCGGTATTGGGCCCGTTACTAAGGAACATGATACTAAATGAATGGCTTGAAAGAGATTTTGACTGTTGTAGAACTACAGCTTTGGATTTTTCCTCTTACATCCCAGCACACACAGGGACCAAAAGTGGGACCACTTGCAACCCGAACCGACCAAAGGCACCTGGCCTGGGACCTCCAACCATCTGTTGCGCAGAAGGGTCCCACCTTCGATCCCTCTGTGTGTGTGTTGGGATGTAAGGGGAAAAAATCAGAAATGTACCCTAGCCAATGTTCTGTATCTTCTCAAGCTGGGGAAGGCTTGTTCATCTTGAAGATGTTTGTGTGAGTGGAGAAAAAAAAAAAAAAAACTATATCCACCAGTTGGCATTGTTTGTTTTCTGTTCCGTTAAGGTGGCGCTGTTGTACTTTGTCGATCGGAAGTGACTCATAGTTGTGGTGTGTATCGTTATTTCAGTTTCAAGTTATTGTCCATTCCCTGTACCCCAGAGAAGTTGTACGGTTGGCGGGAGAGCTTGCCGTGTTAGTGTCAATTTGGGCCGCAAGAGTACACCGTCTGTCCCCGCGACAACCCCCATCCACGTTTCCCCTGTTTTTGACATTCATGTCGATTTCGGTTTTTCACATCGCATAAGGAGCTAGTACTTTTGGTAACAGCAGCAAGGAACTTTGTCAAGAAGAAAATGCTAAGTTAAGGTTTTTCTCTCGCATAATGTCCATAAGTTTTTCATCCCAAACAAAAAAGCACTAACTTTAAGCGCAGTCTGGTGCTTTTGCATTAGTTTCAAACGAGAGTCGAGATTCCAAGGAGTCGTTATAATCCAACAAACACGTTCTAGGATAATTATTTCTCAAATGACCCTTTTCAATCGTTGGTTTAGTGTTTCCAGTGTTAACTTTTATATCTATATTTTTTGAAATTGTACAATGATCTTTAAAGGGTAAGCGTGTTTCTAAGAGTAATTTACATTAACTTTACCCAACTTCAATGGGTGCAGAAAGTCCGTTGTCTTAGTTATCTTTTTACAAATCTTATGTCTTAATTACATAAGATTTGAAAATTGTGCTCATTCTGTTGTGACACACACCTGCGGTTCCCATTGTTTTTGGATGTTCAAGTCTATTTTTCAGTTTTACATACCTGATTTCCATCTTGAACTGTGGCTGTTTGGTCAGGTCTACATTGTTAATTTTATGTTGCCTTTTAGTGTTAGTTTTAAAAAGGCAGTAGTATTATTTTTCTACAAATTACCATGACGGGTTGGGACATAATTTTTAAGAGATGTAAATTTAAAGAAAACTATGTTTTTTTATTTATTTATGTAAATGAATGCTATCATGCGTTCGCAATGACTGTCATGTTCACGGATACGGTGCAAACTTTTGTTATCTCTATAAACTCAAACTAGTCAGGTTAAGTTTATTTTGTGAATTTCTCGAAACCCGTTAAGCTTAGTAATTAATTTTAAAGTTTATTCTGTAGCGCTTCTTATCCTTAAAACTGAATGGTAAGAATTCTTCGCTAATGTTAACATAAGAAGGAAAGTCAGATGAAAATTAAAGAAGTTGTAACTTGAGTCTTGGTTTTTCCTGTGGTAGTAGCAAGTTCAAAATAATACGGAGTGTGTAAAAAGTCAACCTTTGATGTAGTAGTAGTGGCATGTGATGCAAAAAAGCAAGTGTATCAGCTTATGCAGAATCAGCCAAAAAAAAACACTATTCCTTCCAAATGCCTGTCCAGTTCCTCCTTAAATTTATTCAACCTATCAATTTCCACAACGACAGATGGAAGTTTGTTCCAGCAATTAACCACCCGCTGGCTAAAGGCACATTTCCGCGCATCTATTCTACATCTGTCCTTTCTTAATTTGAATTTATGCCCCCTTAGGTTCGTAATCTGAACAAATGGAAGGATCCCATCAGAATTCAGCCTGCTCAACCCATTCAGGGCCTTATACACCTCAATCAGATCACCGCGCAGGTGCCTAGTCTCCAGCCACTGCAATTTGCAGAACTTAAGCCTCTCTTGGTAAGAGGATCCCTTCATTCCCCTCACCAACCTTGTTGCCCTTCTCTGTACACGCTAAGGTAAATCTACATCCTTCCTAAAATGAGGCCTCCAGACCTGTACGCAGTACTCAAGGCGTGGCCTGACCATTGCCTTATACAGAGGGACAATCACCACCTTTTCCCTGCTAGCAAAATTCCTATATATCGTTGACAAAACCCCATGACCTGCCCTGGCAGCCTGTCTGCATTGCTCAGAAAACTTCATATCTGACTGCACAATTACTCCCAGGTCTTTTTCATTTTCTACCACCTTAAGTGTAGTACCACACAGTTGGTACGTTTCTCTGGGGTTACTTCTACCCATATGTATTGTTTTGCATTTGTCAAGGTTAAACTTCAGTTGCCACTTCTTCGCCCATCTGCCCAAATTATCTAGATCCTGTTGCAGTAGCACACTGCCATTACTGTCAATTAACAACCCTGCCAACCTTTGTATCATCTGCAAACTTCGACATTAAGCCTGCTATACCTTCATCAATATCATTGTAGGAATATTAGCAACTAAGGCCATATTGCTCCGGTATATGCAGTGGTCATTCCCTGAGCTTTTCCGTATTTGGTGATTTCGGGCTCGAAACCCGGTCTAATCAAGAAACGTGTGCTACGCACTGCTTCTCCTTCCCACCTGGCTATGTAAGCACCTCAATATCATTGATAAATATACAAAACAACAGTGGACCCAAAACCGAACCCTGTGGGACTCCACTAATAACATTAGTCCACGAAGAACAGCACCCATTGATTACTACCCTCTGTCTTCTCCCACTTACCATCCTTTTATCCATTGCAGCAACTTACCCTTAATACCATTCTGCTCCAATTTGTAAAATAGTCTTTCATGCGCAACGGTGTCAAAAGCTCTCCTGAAATCCAAATATATGACATCAAAATTATTTTTTGCATCCACTTCCTTTGTAACCACATCATAATATGTCCAACGCATATCCTGCGCTTTTGAACTATTGTTGTTTGCCGCTGTTTCAATTTCTTCCCACTGATGCCCTTCAGCAGTCTGCATTCCATACACTCTTTGTGTTGTTAAGTAACATATCGGTTTTCAAAAATAGAGAAAAACAAAGATCGAACTTTTCAATTTTGAAAGTTTTTTTCAGTTTAAACACAACAACAAGCATTAAACCAAATTATTATTATTAGTTATATGGTGCAGCATAAGCCTCAGGCAAAGAAGCCTGAGGCTTATGCTGCACCAGCTGAAGAAAAAAAAAAAAAAAAATTCCCCGAGACAGTGAAGTAGAACGGAATCACCAAGAAAGAGAAGAATAATGATATTCAGCTCAGGACCCTATCAAAAAAAAAAAAAAAAAAAAATATATATATATATATATATATATATATATTGATAGTTACAACAGCACAAGTCAGCTGGGCATGATCATGTATCAAGAGTCTGGTGTTGGTAAAGCAGAATTACGTACACGTGATCGCCAGCGCTCAACACACTGCAATACAGTACATTCTATAATAGTGTGTAAGTGTACTCTCCCTCTTGGGATTCATAGTACTATTATTGGTGGCTATGTGCAGTGCTTCAAGCCATGAGTGCTGGCAGTAATCACGTGAATAGCCAAAGATTTCAATATCCTGTTGGGGATCAAGATTGTGCTGCTCAACCCAATAATGCTCGGCGACTGCGGAGCGTTCAAAATTTGCGGTTCACAGAGCCACCTCATGCTCAGAAGGACTCAATAAAGCAGGACTCAATAAAGAATATACTCAGCAATCTAATCCAAGACCCACCAGGCATACTAACAGAGGACCAGAAAGCCATCTGCCAAGCAAACGAAGAATATGAGACCCAACAACTAGAACCCCCTTTCACAGCCAACGAACTACAAGAAGCGGTATCACAAACCAGGAACAAAAAGTGCCCTGGCCCCGATCTCATCGAGCCGGAAATGGTCAAGAAAGCAGCGGAGGTTATGCCGGACCTCCTGCTCCGACTGTACAACACCTGTATCAAAGAGGGCCAGTTCCCCACCAGCTGGAGGACGGCCAATCTAAAACTGATCCTCAAAAATCGAAACAGACACCAGGAAAATCCCAATTCATATAGACCCATAGCCTTATTGTCGACACTAAGCAAGCTTTACGAAAGATTATTACATAAAAGGATCCACAACCACTATAATGAGGCAAACCTGAATTCACCCAAGCAATACGGCTTCAAATCGGGATCTTCGACCATAGATGCCGTCCAAGGCCTAATCACCAAAGCGATGCAGTGTACCAGGAAATATTTCCTTGTCATAGCCGTCGACTTTGCTGGGGCGTTCGACACCCTCTGGTGGCCGAGCGTCCTTTGCAGGCTCAGGGCAGCGAGAACACCAAGCAATTTGTACAGGAGCATCAAAACTTATCTCTCGGACAGAAACGTCCAAGTAATAACGCCCTACAAGAAGTTGACCTGGCCGGTCCGCAGGGGCTGCCCTCAGGGATCTGTCCTGGGGCCGCTCCTGTGGAATATAGTGTTTGACGAGTTCCTCACCATGGACCTGGGGGAGGTGGAGGCCCAGGCCTTCGCAGACGACCTCGTACTGACGGTCGCGGCGGATTCCAGACAGAACCTTGAAACGCTTGGAAACCAAGCCCTTGAAACCTTGCAGAACTGGGCAAAACTACACACCTTAACAATCTCGCCAATGAAGACGAACTCAGTACTATTGAGAGGGAGGTTAAACCTTAGAAGACCACCACAAATCAAGCTGGCAGGACAAACAATCAAACTGTCAACGCAAATTAAATATCTGGGACTGATCATCGATCAGAACTTATCATTTAAACCGCACCTAATCTATCTAAAAGAGAAACTGCGGAAATACACAGCGCTCGTTGCCAGAGTTACACGCAGGGACTGGGGGCTAAACAGGAGAACCCTGTCCCTGTATTATAAAGCCATCTTCATCCCGATAATAACATATGGATCTCCCATATGGTACAAGAAAGCAGAAACAGCAGTGAATAAAAGGATACTGGGCACGATCCAACGCAACATATTATTAACAATAACAAGAGCATGTAACACGGTTAGTACGAGTGCCCTACAGGTCCTTGCGGGGACCCTACCCTTGGATTTAGAGGTAACCCGCTGCGGACTTATGTATCTACTAGCCAAAGGAACCCAAACCACCTACAACAGTATTACCATTGATATCACCAATAACAGGAAAAACGAGAAACAAAAAATAGTGGACCACCTTGTACAAATTTGGCAGAGAAGATGGACAGACGGAGAAAAAGGAGCGGTAACAAAAAAATTTATTCCCCAAGTAACCAAGCTGTATCCCAAGGCTCCCGCATGGCTGTACCCAGGCCTAAACACTACTTTTCTACTCACCGGCCACGGGCCTTTCAAGGCCAAATTAAATGCCATGGGCATAATCGAGGAATCACACTGTCTCTGCGGCGAACTAGAAACATGGCATCACGTTATGCATCAGTGTGAAATATACGAAGACATCAGATGTCAAATGATCACGAAAATTAAATACATCCCTAACACCCAGGAACATCATCTCCTGGACACACCAGAAGAATTTGCGGCCTTTAGTCGCTTTGCCCAGGACGTCTTCTCCAGAAGAAAACTACAAATAGCCATCCACCAAGGCCAACAGGAGTAATGAAACCAAATATGGACACCAAGGAATACGGGAAACTAAGGACGGGGATATCAACCAATGATCGATGACCATTGGAATATGCATCAGAGAAGGATGCTGAACCAATGAAAGAGGAACACAAGGATGCAGCTTGCCCCATGAGTGACAATGAAGAGAAACAGACGTGAGACAAAGGCCATATTGGAGACCTGAAGAGGGCACTCTAGCCCTCTTCACCTATAATTCCTAACTCCCCGGGAGGAGGGGACGGCCACACGGTCCCCCCTTCTCGCCATCCCCTGTTTCCTCTCTGGTGGGGCATGGGCATGCCCCACTGAAACTGGGGCCGCCTTCTCTATTGGCTCCATACTTCTGCCTTTTCTCCCCAGTCTTCTGCCTCCTTCCCCTCTATCTTCACGCTAGCGAAGTCCCACACATCAAAATTAATACATCAAAACCGCCATACGCCCAGCATTCGGCCTAAAAAATTAAAGCGATAATATCCCCACGTCAACGCAAATAATAAAAATCACTTTATTTTATTTTCTTGATGACCATTGGAATATGCCACCCAAAGTTTTTTTTTTTTTTTTTTTTTTTGTCCTAGCCGCCGAAATCTCAGGAAACTAAGCGGCAGGACCTGCCAGAGTAAACTAAGTCTACGGAGTTCCTGGCCTGCCTCCACGGGGCGTAAGTGGGGCAACGTTGGATCCCAACAGGGGTCCAGCGGCTAAATGGCCAGAAGAACAACGGTACACGACATTACACGATCCAAGATCCATACACTTTTAAATCTCTGGCATTTACAGTGTACTGTAATACACCACAACGTAAACTACGCGGAGATGGGGGGAACCCCAGGTGCCACTTGACCCTAAAAACACTTACACTTACACTTACTACATAATACGTCATATACAAAATTGTTGTGGCTTTCAAGAACACGCAAAGATTTTGACAGATGCTGCACTTCTCTGACTCATCCTTTATCAAGACCCTCTTCAACTAAACCTCTGCTCAGTGATACCGTCATCTACCAGAGACTTCTGACACCACTCCAGTTTAACAGAATTCAGAATTATATCTAGAACTTGTTCCTGCCGATCATGATTGAATGACATTACAACTTCTGTTTGACAATACACCTTTTCTCTTTGTGGGCCACTTTGGCAGCACTGCATACAGATGTGGGCAAGAAATGGATAAAGATTTTTTTTTTTTTTTTTTATTATTATTATTTATTTTAATTTTATTTTTTTATTTTTTTTTCTTCTTTTTTTTTTTTTTTTTTTTTTTTACTTTATGCTATTCTCATCCTTATTTCTTCATCTTCTGCTGTCCTGTCTCCTGGGAGAGAGTGTGTGTGTGTGTGTGTGTGTGCGCGTGCGCTGTTGCCGGCTTGCTGGCGCGGGGTTCTTTTGAATGGCTCCAAACCCTCTTTGGACATTCAGTGCGTGACTGTTGAGGTTGGCCATGGTTCTTGCGCAGTTGTGGCCTACCTCCCCGTGGTGTAGACGGACACTGGGCAGGCTTTCCAGGTGATCGCCTGCCTGGTGACAAAACGGCCAGAAACAACTAAACAACACAACAACACATACACTGCACGAACATAACGTTACACACATTTCTGGCCTGTTACAGTGCTTTCTGTAACCATCACAGTGTACAAAGACGGAGTTGAACTTTCGTTCAGGTGCCGTCCTACATAAGATACTATACATGTCTACATAACACCCCGGTCGCCAATATGGCTGTCCTTCGTGCTGCCACGTTACTCATGGATTTTTCCTGAAATTATGTGTACAAAGTGTTTTTCTTCGCAATAAAAGTGTCTACAGTGATATTAAAACTTCAGTGGATACCCTCGGTGGGAAACTTTCTGTATTCTGCTGGGTTTTTAGCCTGCTAGTAACGTTAATATTTGTTTTCTTTGTGTGACTGCATGGTCGCCAATATGGCTGCCTTTCGTGCTGCCACGTTATTATGCTGCTCGTGGATTTGCCACTATATGTGTACAAATGTTTTTCTTCACAGTAAGAGTGTTTACAGTGATATTAAAATGTCAGTGGATAGCCGCGGTGAGTAACTTTGTGTACTTTATTGGGTTTTTAACCTGCTAGAAACGTTTTTATTTGTATTCTTTGTGTCAGACCGCATGGTCACCATGTGGCTGACACTAGGAGTATAGAGAGGCGACGGATATTACGTGGTAGCCACGCTTCTATCGGGAAACTTGACTGGGGAGGTGACCCAAGCTTAGGAACCTCGGACTGTGACCTAGTCCCCAATTTTCAGCGATCTTCGTCCTCTTCATTTTAAGGAACAATGACCACAACTCTTCCCCCCCCACCTCCATTACCATAGACTTAATGGTGAAATGTCTTCTTTCTCCCGATGCGCCAAATAACTTTTGACTATTACCAGAAACTTCGCCGTCCCTGGAAACCACAAAGAAAGTTAACCCGCTCTCGTAGGAGTATTTCTGTACCGAACTGTTACCCCCCCTCCCCAAATTTAACTGGGGGTACAACAAACTTCAACGGCTTACTGCAAGCTAACTAATATACCCATGAACTTGTGGCTGACATCATCCGCCAGAAAAATCCAAGCCCTAGCAAATACCATCAACAAAATCCTGCTGATCCGGCCGACCCCGTTAATCCGAAGTGTGTAGACATGGACGGGAAAACAGACAAAATGAAGGACACACAGCAATCTAATCAATGCAATTATATCCAGATAATCGCAGAGCAAATTAGAGGACCTGGAGGACACCTGGGGGGAGCCCTCTCAATCAAATGGAAGAACATCAAAAGAACGGCACCAAAATCAGAACAACATGAAATGCAGTCTCAGACTGAAGCGAGAGACCAATTATACAACACAACCTCAAGAAGGCCCAGAACGACGAAAAGCAACAGAACCCCACTATTTAACCCTGCTCTCCCAGGGGGTACTGTCTACCAGAAGTCTCTTTTCCTAAAGATGGCCCTCAAAAACTTATTCAAGGACCACTCAGAGTATCCACAGGCCTTAGAGCCCAAATAGTTACGATCTTCCATAAAATGGAAACTATACTCCTAGACACTCATGTCGAATGTGAAAGAGCGACCTCGTGACTACAAGCTTACATGGATTGTGGGGCAAACCAAACGCCACAGCACACCTCCACATACGCTCAAGCACTGAGGACCAGAACCCAGGAACCACCGGAGACAACACTCCAACCAGCGCCCAGACAGAAAACACTACTCCCAATGCCAAATTTGGTCATCCTCAGACCAATTTCCACAGAGGAGCACACCTCCAGCGAAGCAGTCAAAACCAGAGTAATGACGAAACTAGCAGAGGACCACAAGACCGCAAAAATTAAATCAGTACGGAAAACGCGCAACACCGGCATAATAATCGAAATGCATATGCAGCAAGATGAACAAAAAAAATAGCAATACAGAAATACAAACCCTCTGCCTCAAGGCCGTGCCCCCCCCCAAAAAAAAGAGGGCCTAGTATAATTATATTCAACACAGAAAAAGACCTCACGCCAACAGCTTTTCGAGAAGAACTGTATATGAGAAACCGCCAGCAGGAACATTCGGAGGTAGATCCAGTGTCACTTATAAATCCGAGGTATCAAAACAAATATCAAATAGGTAGAGCCACAAAATGGGTGATCGAGCTTACGCCTGCCGCCTGGAATACTATAAACAAACAAGTGTTCATAAACTGGGGCAGTCATCACTAAAATGAACACGTGACAGTCCCTAAATGCTTAAGGTGTGACCGCTTCGGACACACCACCCACACATGTGCCCAAACGCAGCCAACATTGGGCACTGCACTGAAATAGGACACGAATTTAAGACATGTCCTAAGGGAGAGGATCCACCAACATGTGCAAACTGCAAGGCGCACAAAATCCAGGCAGACCATTCAAATCGTTACAACAAGTGCCCTGTATACATAAAGGCCAAGGGAATATAGCAAACAAAGCTCACTATGGAAGCACGTCCTAAACAGTATAACATTACCATAGGCATATGATGCAAGAAAGCAAGCTTATGCAGCATCAGCCAAAAAAAAAAAAAAAAAAAAAACCTTCCAATTCATCCCTCCTTTCGTTCGAAATACCTGTCCAGCTGAGCCTTAAATTTATTTAGGCTATCAACTTCCACAACAAGGGACGGAAGTCTTTTCCACCAACCAACTACCTGCTGGCTAAAGGCAAATTTCCGCACATCTATCCTACATCTGTCTTTCCTCAATTTGAATTTATGCCCTCTCAGGTGATTATTCTGAGCAAGAGGCAGTATCCCATCAGCATTGAGCATGCTCAAACCATTCAAGACTTTGTACACCTCTATCAGATCAACTCGCCGGTGCCTAGTCTCCAGACACTGTAATTTGCAAAACTTAAGCCTTTCTTCGTAAGAGCAACCCTTCGTTCCGTTCACTAACCTTGTTGCCCTTCTCTGTACTCGTTCCAGCAGCTCTACATCCTTCTTGAAATGAGGCCTTCAGACCTGTATACAGTACTCAAGGTGCGGCCTGACCATTGACTTATACAAGGGAATATACAGGAATTTTTCTCTGCTAGAAAAATTCCTGTATATCATTGATAAGACACCATGAGCTACTCTTGCAGCCCGTCTGCACTGCTCAGAGAACTTCATATCTGCCTGCACAATTACTCCCAGGTCCTTTTCATTCTCTACAACTGTCAGTGTAGTACCACACAGTTAATACATTACTCTCTGGGGCTGCTGTTTCCCATATGCAGTACTTTACATATGTCAATGTTAAACTTCATTTGCCACCTCTCAGCTCATCTGCCCAACCTTTCCAGATCCTGTTGCAGCAGCATAGCGTCAGTAGCGTCCTTAACAACCCTGCCAACCTTTATATCGTCTGCAGCATAGCGTCAGTAGCGTCCTTAACAACCCTGCCAACCTTTGTATCGTCTGCAAACTTGGACATTAATCTTGATATACCATCATCAATATTATTTATAAATACAGAAAACAACAATGGACCCAACACTGAACCCTGAGGGACTCCACTAATAACATTAGTCCACGATGAGCAGTGTCCATTGATTACCACTCTCTGTCTTCTGCCACTCAACCATCCCTTTATCCATAGCAACAATTTGCCACCAATGCCACACTGCTCCAATTTGTGCAGCAGTCTTCCATGTGCAATAGTATCAAAAGCCTCTCTAAGATCCAAATATATAATATCAAAGTTATTTCCTGCATCCAATTCTTTTGTGACTACATCATAGCATCCAATCAAATTGGTCAGGCAAATTGGTCACCTTCCCTTAACAAAACCATACTGTGTCTGAGCTATAATTGAATTCTTGTCAAGATGATCCTGCACTGCTTCTTTAACCAGTGCTTCCATTAATTTTCCTGGAACAGAAGTTAAACTCACAGGTCTATAATTACTTGTGTCAGCCTTTGATCCTCCTTTGTGAATTGGGGTTACATTTGCACTTCTCCAGTCTGTGGGTACCTCCCCTGAGTCCAAGGAAACTCATAATTATGGCTAACGGATTGCTTACTTCCTTTGCTGCCTCCTTTAATATAGCTGGATAGATACCATCCACCCCAGGTGCCTTTCTTGTATTTATCTTCAACAATTTCTCCTCCACTCTACTCTCAATTATTACAAGATCATCTACTAGCTCACTGCCAGTGTTTACTTCATCTATGGCATTCCCCTTCCTGAATAACGCCTCATGTGTGAATGTAGATGCGAAATATTGGTTTAGTTTGATAGCTACCTGATCAGGATCATGAACGGTTGACCCATCGATATCAAATGGACCAATCTGATTCATCCCCTTCCTTCTAGAGGTTACATAAGTAAAGAACTCCTTGCTGTTTTTCTTTGCATCCCTTGCCAAAGATTTCTCGTAATCTGCCTTCGTCTGCCTAACATCCTTTGTAACTTGGTTACAGATCAACTTATATCTATCATAGGCTTCTGTGTCACATGTTAATTTATATGTATCCCATGCATTTTTCTTCTCTGCCATATGTCTCATTAGTTCATCTGACATCCATTTAGGCCTGAACCTTGAACAATATTTCTTAGTTGGTATGTAAAGCCTAGTAACTTCCAAGATAAGTTCTTTTCTATGCTTCCCATTTTGAATTTGCTGTTGATAACATCAGTTGGTCTCACTGTATAGAATTTAAATACTGTCTCAGACCATCGTAGTCGCCTTTACTAAAGCAATAACCCTTCCCTTTACCCCTGATGGTAGTTACCACCTTGAGTAAATCCCACTTCAGCACACTGTGATCACTGCCAACTAGTGGTTCCTTTATCTGCAGATTCTTAATGCATGAAGAATCACTACTGATAATCAAATCAAGAGTATTGCTCCCTCTTGTTGCCTCCCGAACATGCTGATTTAGAAAACAATCATCCAATAAATCCACAAAAGCCTTGCTAGTGTGTGAGTGACCAACCCACAAATTCCAGTCAATATCTGGGAAATTAAAATCCCCCATTATAAGACTCTCTGATTTACTGGCCCACTCTATTTCCCTGTACAGTTTCTTATTATACTCATCAGAGTCATTAGGCCTGTAGCACACTCCTACTCTCAATTTTGATCTCCCAATGCTTATGTCACACCAAACTGACTCGACACTGCACTGTCCAGCGATGTCCACTGGCTTCACTTTCTTGGATTTTATGTATTTCCTAACTAATAGCATAACCCCTCCGCCCCTCCTATCCTCTATATCCTTTCTGTAGACGTTGTACTCCCCAAATTCCAGTTCTGCATTACTTATATCTGTGTGACACCAAGTCTCTGCTGTCCCAACAATATCCGCCTTTGATGCTTTGAGCAATACCTCAAATTCATCAAATTTATTTACCAAACTCCTAGCATTGGTTTACACGCAAGTATACATGCACCTGTTCTTTTTCTTACCTACCCTAACACAACCCATGTGTTTACTTGTACCCCAATGACTCCCAGCAGTCTCTGAAATATCCTGCATCTTATTTTCCAGGCTCATGCTCATTCAAACAGAGGCAGTGCAAGAATCACTTTCTCCTCTGCCAGTGGCTACTGTTAATCTATTAGTCCTTGTATCCCCCCAATCTAGCAGTTTTCCGACCCACCTAACACTGCCTCGATAGCATCAGCAAACATTCTTGCTGCCTTTCTATTTAAGTGTATCCCATCCCAAGTATAACCAACTAAAAGTTCAGTTCACACAGTTCAACACGCAAAGGTCTAGGGTGGTTGCCGCCCAGTTGGTTAAAAAGGCCAATGAAGAAAATGTCGACATTATGCTCGTGCAAGAGCCATATACACACACAGCAAAGAAGTCAGGGGATACTTCCTGCAATACAAGATCGCGCATACCGATGCTGAAACCCCTTGGGCAGCCATCCTAATTAGAAATCCGGATTACACATTGACCAATTACTGTCAAAATTCTGCCTCCCCTGGGCTGCATGTGCCCACACAGTCACCACACTAGGGGAATTTTATGCTCTCTCAATATACAGTCGACCAGGGGAAGATATCCTCCCAACTATCTACAGACCATGCACACAGAATTCCCGACCGCCAAATTAATTGTAGGCGCAGACGTAAACTGCCGCTCACCGGCATAGTATAAAGTAAAGTAAAGTGTGTTTAGTGTCAAGCGGCACCAGGGGTTTCCCCCATTGCTGGCATTGTGATGTGTGTGCCAGTTTACTGGAAATGCCAGATATTCAAAAGTGTATGGATATTGTACATGTTTAGTATCGTGTACCGTTGTTCATCTGGTCATTTAGGCGCTGGACCCCTACTGAGGCCCAACGTTGCCCCACTTTCACCCCGTGGAGGCAGACCAGGAAACACCAGTCGACTGAGATTTACTCTGGCAGGTTCTGCCACCTAATTTCCTGAGATTTCAGTGGCTAGGACCTTAAAAAAAAAAAAAAAAAAAAAAAAAAAATATATATATATACACACACACACACACACACATATAAATATATATACATACCCTTTATGTGCTCGCGTGGAAGGGAGGCTCTGGGAATGAGAGGCCGAAAGTAGTGGGCGAAGGTCATTTTAGATAGTTTAATTTAGATTGTGTGGGGCATTCACTTGCGTGCAAGTAGAGTGGTAGAGTAGATATGGTATAGCGAAACCCCAGGACGGAGAGGCGTGGTGAATGGGTTGCGTCTGGAAGAATACCCCACAAACAGTTGCTACAATATACTTAACCAGCCAAACAACCTCCCAACATTCTCCAGCACTATGTGGGAGACAACAATTGATGTCACCCTTGCCACAAGATCTGTCACTGATCACATAACAGCTTGGACAGTAACGGAAAACTGGACCACCGAGCAATAATCTTCCAACTAAACCGAACAATAGCCAGAAGCACAACTCCCAGACAAACAGCACAGATACGCCATAGGAAAAGCAGACTGGCCCAAATTCCAACAAACCCTACGGGTGGCTGCCCACATATTCAACATAGAAGAGACAATCACGGACCAACACCAAGCAAAACTGGTGAGACTTATCACAGAAGTGGCGGACAAATCCATCAAAAGAAAGAAACCAGCTCCGGCGGCGGTACCCTGGTGGAATCCTGAGCTCCAGCAACTAAGGCAGGTAGCAAACACCTGTCGGAAAAAATTCCAGACGTGATTGGCCTATTGCAGAAGTAGAGGCACTTCAGGAACGATACCGTACTGCAAGGAATCAATACACAGCAAAAATCAGAGAAAGAAAACAAGCGTACATGGGAGCACCTAGTTTCCACGACAAGAAATGACCCCTGGGGAGTGGTCTATTGGGTGACTACAAACAGGCTCCCCAAAGGTGAGGTAGTCCCAGCAAAGATGAAACCACAAGGGGGGTTCACAAAGACGTGGCACGAAACAGTCAACAATATTTTGGATGCTATGTTCCCAGAGCACATTGATCCCACCACGCCAGAACAAGTACTGCTCTGCCAACAGAACAGCACATACGCAACCCAGCAAATTGAGTAACCTTTCACCAAGATTGAGCTGGAGATCGCGGCAGCCAAGCTGAGAAACAAAAAGTCTCCTAGAGCCAGAGATCAAGAAAACAGTGGACACCATCCCAGAGGAAATATTGAAACTATATAACAAATGCCTCAAAGAAGGCTACTTCACGTGCAGTTGGAGGGTGGCGACGCTCCGGCTAATCTTGGAGAATCCCGTGAAGAGGCAGGACCTCCCAGGGTCCTATCACCCAACAGCACTCCTGAAAGTCCTCAGCAAGCTTCTGGAACATCTCCTGCGAAACAGGATAGAGAAGCACTATAGAAACACAGGCCTAGAGTCACCCAAACAATTTGGATTTCGAAAAGAATACTCCACCACCAATGCCCTATACAGCATCATCAATGCTACAACAGAAACAGGCCACAAATATTTTCTTGCCATCGCGGTTGACTTTGCCAGGGCGTTTGACACCCTCTGGTGGCCAAGCGTCCTCAGCAGGCTCCATGAGGCCAAACTCCCAAGTAATCTATACAATTGCATCAGCAGTTACCTGTGTGACAGATCAGTAAAAGTCACTGCTCCTTACTTTACAATCACCAGATGCATCTACAGAGGATGCTCACAGGGCTCTGTCCTGGGCCCATTGCTCTGGAACATGGTCGGTCCTTGACAGATTCCTCAACCTGGGAAATGCAGCCTCCCAGGCATACGCGGACGACCTTGTACTGACGCTGGCGGAAAACTTCAGGGCACAGCTGGAAAATACAGCAAACCGGGTGCTTGCCACTCTACAACAATGGGCTGACAAAAATAACCTGAAGATATCATCCACTACGACAAGCTCGATCCTACTTTGGGGAACCCTGGACACCAGGATACCCCCAAATAAAAGTATAAGTAACCACCGTCAAGCTGACCACAGAAATGAAATTTCTCGGGGTTGTCCTTGATAGAAACCTATCCTTCACCGCCCCCCCAACCTTAACTATCTCAGAAACAAAATCAGAAATTATTCTTCACTATTTGCAAGAATCACCCGCAAGGACTGGGGCATAAAAAAGAAAACCCTTGCTCTTTTTCACAAAACCGTCTTCCTGCCAGTCATCCTCTACGCCTCAGGGGTCTGGTACAAGAAAGCAACCACTGCAACTAATAAAAAAAAACTAGAAACCATACAGAGGTACATCTTTCTGACTATATCACGAGCTTGCAACACAGTGAGTACACACGTGCTCACTGGTGCCCTCCCCTTGGACCTGGAAGTGATACACAGTGGACTTCTCTACAGCCTTTCCAGAGGTATACCGGATACCTACCTAAATTTCACATTAAATGTAGCCAGCAAACCGAAACTAGAGAAAAGAAGACTAACTGTACTTCTCTGGCAAACATGGTGGCAAACTCCACAAAAGGGCAAATAACTCGAAAATTCCTCCCAACTGTCTCGGCTGTATACCCAAGCTGGCTCTGCCCAGGATTGCTGGCCACGTACCTCCTAACTGGCCATGGCGCCATCAGATTCAAACTGATGACCTTTGGACTGAGCAACACTCCACTCTGTCATTGTGGCTTAGTGGAAACGTGGGAGCATTTAATGCACCACTGCAAGCTTTATGAAGACCTCCGATGCCGACTAATTTCGGAATTACATTATGTACCAGAGAATCAAGAAGAACGCTTACTGGAGGAGGAGCACAGCTACAAAGCACTGGCAAACTTTGCACAAGATCTTTTTGACAGAAGGCATACTCTTCCACCCCCCCACAGCCACGATAGCGATTCTCAGGCCCACAATATATGACTTTGCAAACAACCATATAAGGTGCACAGGCAGTCACCATTAAGAAAATCCACAAAGTGATTGTGTCCCAAGAAGAAACTGCATAAACTTAAGTAATCACAGACTGGACCAAACACAGACCTGACTAATGGACTTGTCCTGGTGCTAAGTGACAACTACGGACAGGATCCTACACCCGGACTCGACAAACTCGGATCCAACAAATAATGACCATGACTCCAGACAGAGGCATAAGTAAACACGGACTGGACTAAATACCCACATCTACAGACCTGACTAATGGACCTGTCCTACTGCCAAGTGACAACCACAGACAGGAACCTAGACCCGGATTGGACAAACTCTGACCCAACCTGACTCCCGTAGACATGCAGCTGCCACGCCATACGGCAACCTGTGCCGGCTCCCTTTCCGGGCACACTTTCCTCCCTCCCCTGGTAGAGGGGAAGCGACAGCCCTCTTGTTGCCTCCCCCTGCCATCCCACATCTTTCTTTCTGGTGGGTAATGTCCCACTGGCACATGCTGGGGTCGTCTACTCTATTGACCACAGTGCTTCCTAGCTATTCCTCCCCAGCCTTCAGTCTCCTCCCCTCTCGATCTGTACGCAATCACAAGACCCACACCAAAATTCTAGCTTCTTTAAATTATTTCGCCCGCTCCTCGGCCATTAAATTCTCAAACGCAACCCCTTCAAACCGGGAAACATGTATGTGATCAACATACAAAGTGCAAAAATTTTATTTTATATATTATTATTTTAAAAAATATTTTTTTTTAGGTCTTCGCCACTGAAATGTCAGGAAAATAGGTGGCAGGACCTGCCAGAGTAAATGCAAACTACTAGGTACCTGGTCTGCCTCCACGGGGAAAAAGTGGGGCAACGTCGGACCTCAGCAGGGGCCTGTCGGCTAAATGGCCAGAAGAACAACGATACACGACACCACACATTTCAAGATCCATACACTTTTAAATCTCTGGCCTTTACCGTGAACTGTATCACCGCACAAAGTAAACTACGCGGAGATGGGGGAAACTCCTGGTCCC
Organism: Mastigoproctus giganteus; assembly: GCF_048544385.1. Lineage (NCBI taxonomy): Eukaryota > Metazoa > Arthropoda > Arachnida > Uropygi > Thelyphonidae > Mastigoproctus > Mastigoproctus giganteus. Next base: position 1,869,900 of record NC_143586.1, read on the forward strand.
GTTTGACCCTAGATACACTTTACATACCAGCGGCTAAACGACCAGATGAACAACGGTTCACGACATTACACATATATAAGATCCATGCACTTTGAAATTTCTGGCATTTCCAGCGAACTGGTATACCCACAATGAAAATTATGCAGAGATGGGGGGGGAAACCCCTGGTGCCGTCTGACACTAAATACCTTACATAACACCTCCACAATCCGGACATTTAATACGGTGTACAGAACCACTCCGTAGGAAAGGAAGAACAGGTGTTTTCACCTTAGAAATAATAGATTGTAATTTCCTGCGCGGAAGTTGCACACATCGTATATGATGGAGACGCAAAATCCTAACAAGACTTTCCGATACACCCTTATAATAGGGAATGTAGTCGGTAGAGATAAATTGATTGACTCAAGGCGGGTTAGATTTCGTAACAAATTCGTGAGCCTGAGCTCACATCCATCTAGAACATACATCTATCTAGAACATGGGGTGGATAGCCGCAATTTGAAAGCTCTGCCCTAATTTTAGAAATCTGCAATTGCCTGTCTCCAGTCGAAGTAGAGTGCGTCCAAGCGCTGGAGAATAAAGTACGAGCAGTGGTACGTAAATGACCCGGGGCATGCACAGAGCCATAATTGGTAAATTGGCCTGCGCACATTGGCTTCCTAAAAACGGAAGTAACTAAACGTGAATCCACACGTTGGACTAAGACATCCAAAAAAGGAAGAGTATTATCAACCTCTAGTTCAATCAAACTGAATGACAGGCGACAGGGAATTGAGATATTGCAGCAGCTCGGATTCTGATCCCCGGGGTACAATTGTAAAAATTTCGTCAACATAACGACAACACAACAACACCAGAGAGTGATAGGAATAGGTAAATTCAAGAAAATCTGACTCAAGTTCCTCCATGGCGATATTGGCCAGCCACAATAGGACTAACAGGGGTACCCATAGCTGTATTTGTGCCCTGTATTTGGCGAAACCGAGTCATTGAACAGGATCACGTCCCCCCCCCCCGTTAGGCGTCTCCATAGCCAGGTGGGCAGGAGCACTGCACACGCTTCTTGATTAGACCAGGGTTCGAGCCCGTGACCACCAAATACGGAAAGGTCAGGGAATGACCACCGCATATCCCCGGGGCAATATGGCCTTAGTTGCTAATGCTACTAACCCCCCCCCCCCGTTAAACAAAAAACAGATTTTATAGAAATTTTAATAATTATGTTTTTGAGAAAGCAAAATAAGAATTTCGGTTTTTATTTGGTTTGCCTAAATTTACGTCGTGTCGTTCCTACCACTGGCAATACAAAAATTTCGAAGCATCTTGTGCTTCGAAATGCGAGTGCGGCTTCTCGTACCAAATTTAAGGGTCTTTATTCCACCATGAATAGAAACCCTTAAAACTGATCCTTTACTATCTTTTTCATGAGGCGTTAAGTGTGTGTTCAACAGAAAGGACAATCCCTTTCTATTTTAACACGACTAAAAAAAAAAAACGCTCTCGGAGAGAAGAAAGTTACGATTATCTGCACAGACATGAGACTGAATCAGGATCGCTGAAATATGATTTCAATTAGGCAGATAGCAAAGGTGGGAATGCAGTTTCTAACTAATTCAAAGCCTTGTCTATAGGAACAATACAAAATGTAAACGAGCAAAGCTGATTAAACTTTCACAAAGATTCTTCTTAATCCGCAATCCTGTGGTCAATCCTAGAGCGATTACATGAGTATCGCTCCGGGTGAGGGCGTTAGAGGATCATTCAAGTGTGACCTTGACAGTTAATTCTGCCAACCCAAACCCGTTGAGTTTTTCTTTTTCTTTGGTTTTTCTTTGTACCGCCATTCCTCGTGCAGTGTGTTTAACGTTCCCTTCAAACACGAAAGAACATTAAGGTTCGCGTACCTTTTTCAATTTTTCAATGGGCTTTGCCCAGGGCATTGAAACACACGAAGTGTTATGACCAACTTGGGGATTAGCTCTGACCACAGCACAAACATTATGATGGGACCGAAAACGACCTGCAGCCCCGAACTGGTGCGCACTTTACTAGCGAGTGACCGCCCATTAACGCTGATAATTATTTTATTTTTTTGTCAACAGAATAATTCTGTTGACAAAAATTCAAGGGCAGCGAGTTTTGTTTTTTTATGGAAACCCCAAACACGAAAGGTATCAAAACCTATAGTACTTAGTACCGTGCATGGGTTGATGGAGAAGTATGGGGGGAGGGGGATGCCGGAAACTTTGCTCTAGAGACTAAACATGGGCAGAGGCGGATTTAACGGCGGGCGCACCGGGCGCGCGCCCTGGGCCCCGACTTCTGAAGGGCCCACGCAAAACCCCAACAAATTAGTTGAACATATTAATTCAACTAATATGTTCAACTATTAGTTCAAAACTTTGTGATTGTTATTATGCTATTATTAATTATATTATACATACTGAATTTTATTGGAAATAAAACATTAATACTACATAATATTTTTTACTTATTTAAAAAAATGGTTAACGTGTATTTTTATTTTCCCTGTCTCTCTCTCTCTCTCTCTCTCTCTCTCTCTCTCTCTCTCTCTCTCTCTCTTTTTTAAGGGGCCCAATATTTTCTTCTGCGCCCGGGGCCTCAACCGACCTTAATCCGCTCCTGAACATGGGTTTCACCACTTCAAGCCTCCAATAAGCAAAGTGGTGGTATTTCACCGGTTGATGAAAGTTATCTACCAGAGTTAGTTAAACGAGATCTGTAATTTCCGCACTCTTGAGAAAAATTTGTGTAAAGTTTGTTCGGCACTGTTTGCGTGATGAGGAAAACCTTTGTGGCGCACGACCACTCTCCTTATTGTCTCACTTGGCTCCAGCAAATTTTTTCTCCTAGCCAAGGACGCCGATTTGATAGTGCAATGACGTTCAGAAGGACGTCACAACTGAATACCGTCGCAGCAGGCCAATTTCGCGAGTGTTTTACAAGGCGTATTTGGGCACTATTTTGAGGGAGAAGAGGAGGAAAATATTTTCCTTATGCATACTTTGAATGCGGTGTAAGCTTTGGCTTACTACTGTTAAAAAAAAAAAAAAAAAAAAATATATATATATATATAGACAAAAAGGTAATTATCAGTGTATTTGGTACGGGAGTTGAGCTATCAGGTGTAATAACCATGGAAGAATTGAGAGAACCTGTATTCTAAAAACCAAATTAGCTGAAAAAAAAATGCAGTTAATATAAGCATAGTTATTGTAAGTACCTAAAGCTGAGCGTCCTAGGACTTTAACTACTTCGTCTGGGGGGTACACCTACCTAGTAGCGTGATAAGCCTCTTTAAAAACAGGGGATATTTATGTGTTGTTGTGGCGGAGTACAATAGCGGCTAATGGGGGCAACCCCAGGGTTTCCCCCATTAGCCGCTATTGTACGCCTTGTGTTGAGGCTCACAATTTTATGTAGTGTGTTGGGTGTGTAAATGTTATGTAGTAGGTCGGTACCTGGCTCTTAGCAAGTGGGAAGTAGCAACACCTGGTCACAACATCCCATCCCCGCCACGTGGAGGCGGCCAGGATCTACTACCTTCATGCTAGTCTATACTGGAAAAAGTTCCAGGATAGGCAAAGTTAGGAGAAAAGGAAAATGAAAAAAAAATAAATAAATAGCTGGAAAAGTTAGGGGTGGTGGGGAAGGGAAGAAGTGCAGCAGGGGGGTCAGAGAAGGGACCCGCCGTAATAAAAGGAAGAGAAATTGAGGAAAAAAAAAAAAAAAGAGGTGGAGGCAATTTTCAGCCTTTGTAGAAGCCACATGTCATGGTGCAATCCTATCCTAATTTAGGATTAGCAATTCCTATCCTGTGAGCAGGATTAGGAGATGTCGAGGCGCATCCTCAATAGATCCTTCAGCTTCAAGGGTAGATCTTCCGACGTTGAAGATTTCTTTGGCACTCCCATCGTTTGATAGGAAATCCTCTTGGAGCAAAGGCATATCAGAACTCTACAACGGACCAGGAGAAGGTTCGGTAGCTGCAGCAAACCTTAATTTCATTGTTAGATAAGTATCTAATGGCATGGCACAGCTGAAGCACTAGAGTAAAACTACATACTATATACACTATTTACGATTTCTAACACAGTAGCTTCGTCACTCCAATCAATAAAGATTTAATTTCCATCACGATGTATCACCTCAAGTTCGTGAGACAAAATGCAGGAAGTAGCAGTTGAAGCTTCTTTGAAATATTGAAATACAATATATTAATCAATTCTTTCTGGATAGCAGTTCTTTAGAAAGTCTGCAAAGAGGATGTCAGTCTTTGATCAAGTCTTCAGAAATAATATCAGTCTTTATCAAGTCTTCAGAAATAATGTCAGTCCTTGTTCAAGTCTTCAGAGATAATTTCAGTCGTTGTTCAAGTCTTTCTCTTGATCCTGATTCAGGCTATCTCAGGGCAGCAGCTCTCGTTTCCTCTCGTCGTTTACATGCTCGTGTTGCAAATAAGTTAAAAGCTTCAAATGCATCTTGTGATTGGATCAGAAAGGCTTATTCTCCCTGTCGTAAGAACCAGTAATGAGTTGTAGTTCATTCCGTAAGTCGGTATAATAGTGACACTCTTTAAATAACAGCCTAAATTCGTCTAGGCATGGATTGAACAAGATGCTGAAGTGCAGGAATGGAGTACCATGCAGACATGAATGTGTCACGCAGCTCCTTGAGATTCGACGGATGTGTAGGCCTGCAGCAAACAGCCCTTTCCAGCTCATCCCAAAGATGTTCAATAGGATTGAGATCCGTGAACTGAGCGGGCCACTGCAGTAAAGAAAAGTCATTGTCATGTTCCTGGAACCATTCCATAGTGATTCGGGCTTTGTGCACCGGCGCATTATCCTGCTGGAAGTTGTTTGTTTGTTGTTTGTTGTTTGGTTTTTAGGAGCATTAGCAACTAAGGCCATATTGCTCCGAGAAATGCGATGGTCATTCCCTGACCTTTCCGCATCCTCCGTATTTGGTGGTGACAGGCTCGAACCCCGGTCTAATCAAGAAGCGTGTGCTATGCACTGCTGCTCCTTCCCACCTGGCTACAGAGGCGCCTCTTGCTGGAAGTAACCATCTGACTGAGGATAAACTGTCAACATGAACGGATGCACTTGGTCAGCAACGATATGTAGGTACGATGTGGCATTCAGACGTGAATCTATTGGTATCAGTGGATCCAACTCATGTGCCAAGAAAACATTCCCCACACCAAAACACTACCCCCCACCACCTTGCACAGTAATCATCAGACATGGCGGGTCCATGGATTCATGTTGTTTTCATCAAATTCTGAGCCTTCCATCAGCATGATGCACCAGGAACATTGACTCGTCAGACCAAACAACTGTTTTCCAATCCTCGATAGTCCAGTGCTGGTGTTGCTGTGCCCACAGGAGGCGTGCTCGTTTGTTCTTCATTGATAGCAAAGGTACGCGATGTGGCCGTCGGCTGTTGTAGCCCATTCGCGACAAAGCTCGATTAGTGGTCCGGTTTGATATTTTGTTCTGCGCACTCAGGTTGTATTCTGACGTGATGTGCGACATTGTGGCCCGTCCGTCTACTTGCACAATTCTAGCCATCCTCCTCTGACCTCTCTCATCAACAAGATATAACCCATAAATGTGACTGACCTCAACCTACCTGGATGGACACATAGCCAATGAATGACATCGGGGAACTGGTTCCGACTGCTTCGTTGGACCCATATCTTTTTCCCCACCTTGAACAGCAGATTTGCTGCCAGTGCGCCAATTGGCGACCGAGCTGGGCACTCTTTCCTGGCTTTCTTTCCACTCCACTTCCCTGGCAGGGGGGGGGAAGGTGCCTGTCCTCTTGTCTCCTCCCTTCCTCGCCACCCCCAATTTTCCTTCTGGTGGGGCATGGGCATGCCCCACTGACACCTATTGGGGTCGCCTTCCCTATTGACTCCATATTTCTGTCTCTTCCCCCCCCAGTCTTCAGTCTCCCTCCCCTACTCTATCTGTACACAAGCGATTGCCCTACACGTCCAAATTTAATCATGTCCAAATTACTGTTTGCCAATAGTTTCGGCCGTTCAAATCCTAGCACTCTTACCCCCGCCACGCGAAAGATCAAAAAATTTTTTTTTTATTTTTTTTTTTATAGGTCCTAGCCACTGAAATCTCAGGAAATTAGGTGGCAGGACCTGCCAGAGTAATTAATTATAATGCTGATATACCTGGCCTGCCTCCACGGGGCTGAGTGTGGACAACGTTGGGCCTCAGCAGGGGTCCAGCGGCTAAATGGCCAGAAGAACAACGGTACACGACACTACACTCATACAATATCCATACACTTTTAAATCTCTGGCCTTTCCAGTGAACTGGCACACCTACAATGAAAGCAACGCGGAGATGGGGGAAACCCCTGGTGCCGCTTGACACTAAATACACTCTACATTCATCAACAAGCGATTTTCTTCCACAGGAGTGCTGTCGAGAGGATGTTTTCTGTTCGTTGCACTCGAGCATGTCGAACTGTCTCGACAGAGGCCTTGCAGGTGATCTCTGGCAAGATCCCTGCCCAGTATAGTGTTTTGTTGTCTGGTCTGACCTATTATACTAAGAGACCTATTATAATATGAGAAAAGAAATTATGGGTATATTGTCATGTCCGGAAGAAGGACGGATTTATAATCGAAATGATATGAAAGAAGAGAAGGTTAGAATGTTACAAGAAAGAATGATAAAGTGGCAGAATGATTGGGAAAGTTCAGATAAGGGCAGGCAAACATATACATTTCTACCTAGAGTAGATATTGTAAACAAGAAAAAGACATGGTTGCAATTTAGTTTGCATGCCACATTTTTGCTGACTGGACACGGACTTGCCATGAGGTTATATCAATTGGGGCTGCGGGAAAGTGAATCTTGTTATTGTGGTTCCCCAGAAACATCGGAACATATTATGCTGGATTGTACGGTGTATGAAGATTATAGGAATCAATTGAGATTGTCCATTGGTAGCTTGGAGAGGGATACCCTCCAGGTCCTGTTTGCGGAAAGATGGATGTTTCATTGTTTTAATGATTATGTAAGGAAGGTTTTCAACAGAAGACTGTGTCTAGATAGTAGAGGCCCGCCTCCACGCGGCAGGGGCGGGAACTCTTTTAATTAAGATCTGCAAAGAATATTCTTGAAGCAGATTTTTCTAAAAAGAGGCTAAGTGGCCAAGAGATTATGTTTTTGTGTTGTTAGTTACTTTAAATTTTTTCTTTAATAATAATTGAGTTCTAGACTCTGTCATTATATCCCTTCTAGACTTTATCCATGGATGGGCGTCTGCCCAGGGAATGGAAGCCTCGAAGGAGATCCAAAATGGAAAATGTTCGTTGCACTATTCTCGATACACCCTTGAAACTGTGGTGCATGAAAAGTTCAGGAGAACTGCCGTTTCAGAGATGCTTTATTGAGCACGTCTTGCACCTACTACTATGCCACGTTCGAAGTCCATCAGATCACTCCTTTTCCCCATTCTTGCTACGGTTTGTACTCTTAATGATACTAGAAAGATTGTTCTGCTGCATTTATATCCACAACTGTGGTCATGTGACTTGCAACTGTGGGACAAACCATTTGTGTGCACATCAGGGGTGTACCTAATAAAGTGGCCACACAGTGTAGTTACCTAAATAAAATATAGTAGGTGAACTAAAATATAACTTAAATCCAGATATGTATATATAAGCATTACCCCTACAGCGGTCTCATTATATTTCTTTGAAGTAATTCCCCACTGGCAGCGCACAATTAGCGTGGTCCGCGAGCATTGACAGCCTCGAATTACACGGTCTCTTCTTACTTTGCTTTCACATTATTTGATCGCGCAACTCTTTTTATTCAAATGCATATCTCTTTGACAAATAAACGCGAAAAAATAAATGAAATTAAACGTTAATTTAATTGATATAATCGCGAAAAACATTATTACATCGATAATTATTTAATAATTATTAAATAGTGTGCAACTTTACAAACAAACCCACACGCGACCCAATGAGGCTCAATGTGTATACCTCACAAATTTGCTCCCCCCCCCGTCGGCGCCTCCGTAGCCAGATGTGAAGGAGCAGCAGTGCGTAGCACACGCTTCTTGATTAGACCGGGGTTCCAGCCCGTCACCACCAAATGCGGAAAGGTCAGGAAATGACCACCGCATATACCGGAGCAATATGGCCTTAGTTGCTAATGCTCCTAAAAACCAAATAACAACAACAAATAACAGCTTCCCCCCCTCTTCAGAAATCGCTAAAGTCCAAATTTGTGTTCGTTTCGGCGTAATTCGCGCAAGCAAGCCAATCAGTGCGATTATAAGGGACGGAAGCGACAGAGTAGTGAAAGGCGTTGCCATTCCACAGATAAACGACCATCTTAGACTCGCTAAACCGCAACAGCACTTCAAGCATTTCTCGAGACGAAACGCGCTATTTAAAAAGTCTGTTCTTCTTCCAAGTGTCTTTCATCGGGCGAAACTGTTACCGGCATTCGATGCCAGTGAACCCGAATTCGTCACTACAAGTCACGTCTCCCATTTGGAAAGTCTTCCCAAATTCTCCCCACTCCCCTACCCGTAATCGAGGCAGGGAAGACGGAATTCGTCGCGTGCCAGAGCCCGAGAGGTGATGCGTCACGGAATTAGTCGGTTTGCCCAAATGACGCAACAGTTAGGCGTTCTGTCCATACTCCGTGACTCGACGACTTCTTGAAGACCTCATCACGCCTATTTTAAGACCGTTGAATAACTGAAAGGTGAGAAATCACGCGCTTTTCGGCTGAGACAAAAGTATCGATGCTCAGTTATTTTTTCGGAACCATTTCGCAACTGGCACACGCCCGAAACTCCTCGGAAAAGCTCTCAGCGACGAATCCGAAGGGCCATCGGATCGCCCAACAGGAAAATGGAAACGCCGTTGTCGAAAAGAAAGTGGAAACAAAAGCGCATGACGTTTGAAAGTATCCTTAGCCGTGCCACAACGTGCGCCAATTCGTAACGGAAGTTCAATTATCGTATGCTGAACGAAGAGTACCAACTCTATGCCGTTGTTAGTGTTGGGTCTCGTGGCGGAGGTGAGCACGACCCTATTCTCTGAGATCGGATTCAATCTAACTACTGTCCCGATTGAAGAGGTGTTTGGAAATGCCCTAAAGTCATTGACGGAATTTGATAATTTGATAATTTATTTATCCCTATTTTGTGTTACAATTGTTGGGAGATAACAGCAAGAAGGGAGGGAGAACACATAAGCCAGAGGCTTTTTAGGGGGTGTTCCCTTTGAAAAAGATAACAATAAAAACAGATACATCATGAATCGGACATATTTCTACATTCCATTACCGAGACTACGTAAACCAACCACACATGTCGCGTGGTTAACAACAGTACATACTTATAATTACATTGCGAGTACTTTTACAATAACGAGTATGAAAGAAAAATTATGAAATAATTGCATAGAATGTTACAATTTATGACAGCTATTCCTTCAACTTGTTTACACAATTTCCAAACTGGTATGCATTGTGGAAAGTTCAGGAGTTGAGTGGAAGGTGATTTATATCAGACCTCCCTGGTGATGTGTTCAGTCAGGAGCTTCTTGAACTTGTTTAGTGAAATGGGATTTTTGATGTTTTCAGGAAGATTATTCCAGGTTTTTGCGCCTCTGTATTTTATATTTTTCTGGCCTATGGCTTTTCTGAAAAGCGGAACCTTCAGGTTCGATTCATTTCTTAAATTATATCTTATTTCTTCTTCTTCTATTGTTATAAAAAAGGATCTGAAGAGAGGAGGAAAGTTCGGTGTCTTCAAAGCATTGTAGACAAAGACCGCCTCAGCTTTTTGTATCAGTTGGTAGATGCTTAAGAGTCTCGCTTCCTTATATCTCGAAGTCACCGATGCATTCCAGGGAAGGCCCAAAATTGAACGAACACATCGATTGACAATTGAATTGATTCTCTTAAGGTTATATTGACTGGTCGTACCCCATGAGATAATTCCATATGTGAAGTGAGGCTGTATTAAGGAAAGGAATACTAGTCTGAGAAGGGAAGGAAGTACCCAGGCAGAGGCTCGGGCGAGTATTCCTGCTAGTGACGAAGTTTTCTTTCGTAAGGTGATCATTTGTTTATCCCAACTCAGCTTGTCATCTAGCCAGATTCCTAGAAACTTGGTATCATTCACCCTTTCCAGTTGTTTTCCTTTGTATGTTATTTCGAAATCAATATTCAATGGTTTATTTTTCGTCCTAAACACCATATATTTGGATTTTTCTGGGTTTAGTATCAGCTGATTCTTTTGAAGCCAACTATGCATTTCAGAGAGCAGGGCAGAGATCTTGCATTGAAGTTGGTTAGGGTCTTTATCAGTGATTAGAATGGAAATGTCATCGGCATACGCTACTAGGTGGGAAGATGGAAGATGAGAGAGAAATTCATTAATGTAAAGAACAAATAGGATCGGTCCGAGAAGTGAGCCTTGAGGTACTCCCCTAGAGAAATAAGAAATGTCTGAAAAAGACTGGTTTGGTTTAACGACAAATGGCCTATCACTAAGGTAGTCTTCAAGGAGAAGGTTAATTTTTCCTCTCAAGCCAAGATTGTTGAGCTTGTTGAGTAGGATATTATGATTTATGCAGTCAAAAGCTTTTGATAGGTCTAGAAACAGTGCTATTGCATAGTGACCCTTTTCAAGACAGTCCGTGATCCTGGAGCAGAAGTCAACAATTGCCAGGTCAGTGGATCTTTTTGAACGATAAGCGTACTGTTGTTGATGGATAAGCTGATTGACTTCCAGGAAGCCCATGAGTCTGCCGTGAAGAATTTTTTCGAATAATTTTGCAAAAACTGAGAGTAGAGCTATTGGACGAAAATTGTTGATAGAGTTACAATTTTTCCCCTTAGGAACAGGAACAATGACTGCTTTTTTGAATTGAGATGGGAATTTACCAGATTGAACGGAAAGATTGTAAATATACTTCAGTGGTGTTAGAATTGAATTAAGGACCTTTTTCAGCAGAGCAGGAGATATTTCATCAAAGCCAGGGGCTCCCTTTTCTTTTAATTGATGTCCTGCTTCTAAAATCTCTTGATCTGAGAGCGGAGGGAGGAAAAAAGAGCTCCTCATTGAGTGCTTGACAGATTCTTTCGTTGCATTATCTCTAGAGTCAACTTCGTCTTTAAAAAGGTTATTCACGCTTGAGATAAAGTGATTACGGAATGCTGCGGCTTTTTCCTGGTCATCCGAAATGAGTACCTCGTTCTCAACTACATCTCCAACGTAGCTCTGTGGTTTCGTTTTTCTTCCAGGTAGTAGCTTGTCCAAGACTGCCCACTTTTCCTTGCTTGTGATGACGCTTTTAAGTTGGGAACTATAATATTTCCTTTTCTCCGACCTAATACTGTCGGTGACTTTGTTTCTGTACGTTGTGTATTTGTTTTTATCCTCCTCCTTTCCTGTTTCTCTAGCAATTCTTGCAAGTTTGTCCCTTTTCTTTAGCATGTTACAAATTTTGTTTGACATAAATGGGCATAATTTCCATCTTGGCCTAGTGGTCTTTTTATTCCCTGGGATCCTGATGTATGACGCGCATTTTTCGTAACTATTTAGGATATGCTCAAAGAAGAAGTTCGTCGCAATTTCAGGATCATCTGTAGCAGCCACTCCATCCCACGAAGACTGCTGGAGATCATAACAGAGCTGATTGAGAGAGCCTGGAGTCACAGATCTGTGAGTGTGCATGATCTCTTCCACAATTTCTTCATTTTCAATTACCATTAAGATGGGACGATGATCAGAAATGGTTGCATCCAGTACTGCATAGGTTAGTGAGCATTCCCCAATTGCGAAGTCAAGAAGAGAATTGTGGGACTCTCCCATTCTAGTCGGGATAATTCCGTCAGTCAGAAGAGAAAAACCATTGGAAGAAATGACATCTAGGAGGTCTTGCACTTGAGAGGAAGAGCTTTGAAGCTCTTCCTCTCAAGTGCAAGACCTCCTAGTTATGTTAATATTAAAGTCTCCCATCAGCAGAAGACTAAGGGATTTGCTTGTGAAGTGAGATAGAATATTGTCAAGAGTTACAAGGAAACTGTTGACTGAAGCTGAGGGAGGTCGGTATAGACACCCAATCACCAGAGAAGCAATGCGGATAAAAGTGATTTCACAAGCTTGATCAGGCAGATTTGTGATAGGAAAGGCAGAGCATCGCAGATGATTGTGAACGTAAATAGCAACTCCACCTCCTTTAGAATCACATCTGCAACTATGAAAGAGAGCATAGTCTTGAAATCGGACTGAAACTTCAGGGGAGAACCAGGTCTCAGTAAAAACCATCAGGTCTGGATGGAGATTCCAATGATGTCAGTTGCGCGAGGATTTCATCATTATGTTTTACAAGACTGCGTGCGTTCATATAGAATACAGTAATTGCATCTTTTGATGCTGTAGTAAGGCATAAGTTATTTGGTTTAATTGTTGGCAAGTGACATGGCAGAAAGGTATTTTCACAAGAGTTAGAGTCATTCAAATTCTGGTATGATGAAGAGATAGATGAATCGTTTATAGAAGTTCTTCCCAGTTGAGATTCCAGAATATCTGAAAAATGCTCGATATGTCATTCCCGTTGACCTCGGAATTGAACTCGGAACTCGCAAAACGAGAAGAAGCGCGAATTTTAATAGGCATTTATTTATCGCTATTGTCTTTCCTATTCTTGAATATGATGCTGTCCCTGTATGGGTCAAGAACAACAAAACATTTGTTCATGAGTAGGAAAATATTCAATACTGTACCAAAATTAGATGGCGCTAAATGCTTCCACACGAAATGTTATATTGTATGCACTTCCCCATAATATTTTCCTCATCTTACTTATTAAACAGGCGATCTCTGACCGAACTTTAATTTGTTTTATGAGCTACGTCATCAAATCTTAGATTACAGGCTGCATACAAAATAAATCTTATTTTGTTCCTTCATTCCGGTCTCTCTCTCTCTCTCTCTCTCTCTCTCTCTCTGTATTAAATCTCATACACAAGGGACTACGGCAAGAACAGTGCCTACTGAGTGCGTAAATGTTGCTGAACAACATCAATTCCCGAATTTCATTCACAACTTCAACTTGGCAGTTCGGATTTGTCCTCAATTCTTGTACAAATATTAAAAAAAAAAAAAAAAAAAACGTTTTCTTCCAAGTTTAATCATCGTCTAAATACTTTCAGTCACGGGTTGTCTTTGTATTTAGATGTATTTCTTGTATAGACGCAAATCTTGTATTATATCTATAGATGTATATCAGCCTTAAATGCGCTCTTGTTTATCTTGCAGCACTGTACATTGTCTTTGGAGTTAATTCTGTACTGTACATTATTCAATAAAAAAATATTATTATCATTAGCCGTATGGTGCAATGAAGTCTGAGGCTTTTGCTGCACCAACCAAAAAAAAAAAAAAAAAAAAAATCCAGTTACCCTCAGAGAGAGAGAGACAGAGAGAGAGAGAGAGAACGAACAAGAGTAAGAAATAGAAAGGAATCACCAAGAAAGAGAAGAATGATGATATCCAGTTCAGGGCTCTGGGTGTGCCAAGACCATACTCACTAGTTGTGAACCAAACCATTATATGTTCATGGACGACTACAAAATGATATGTGGTTCTCCAGTTGGCGAAACCTGTCTGTGTGCAGGCGGAGTGACGCCTTCCGGTAGACGGTCTTCTCTGCAAAGGTGCCGAGACATGCAGTGTAAGTTGGACTCGAATCTCATCGCTCAGCGGAGGAACAGTTTAAAAAGTTTTTCACCCGACCCGACAGGGGTCGTCAGGTTTACTCACTGGAATCTGCGATTTGTAATTTTGTATTCCCCACAACTGAACCTGACCTTCAGAACGTAGAAGATTCGCACATATCGTGGCAAAGTTGGCTTCCTCAATATCACCTGGCAGGGAGCAAAATTTCTAAAAAACAGTAAAGGAAAACAAAAAACTCGAGAAAAAAAAATCGACATTTATCCTTTCAGTAAAGTTCGTGACTTAGCGGAAGAAACAAAATCAAATTGAGAAGTTGATAAAAAAAAAAATAATAATAATAAATCTGATATATTTCTCTGCACCTTATAAGACTTTCATTTGTACAACCACTGGCCAAAATTAGATACTTTTTTGCAATTGGCATCAACAGATAGTTAAACGTACGGTATACGAATGTCAGCTATCACGAGTCCCTTGGTATCGGATAAATCGCACAAATTCCTGGGACTTTTTAGTCGATTCGGTCTTGGGGAAAACGGGACATCTTTCCGAATTTCTGAAAGATGTTATTGTTGGAAAGCGTTTAGCATAAGCCACGATTAAGAAAATAGAAGGTATCAGCGGGGTGTGTCGAAAGGAACGTCTGAAAAGTATACGAATAGAAGACGAATGGAGAGTGCAAAAGGAAGAAAGTCGGTTTTCCAAGAACAGGAATTTAAAACGAATTGTGCGGTAGAATAAAGTCCAGTGTGCAGCAAATAACTGAAAAATCATGAGAATGGCTGTTTCAATACTTAAAGCAAATTAGCCTTATAGAAAAGTTTTGTAAAGCTGTTATTACAGCTGGCTTGATAAGATAAGGAAATGTCCATACACTACTTGCATGTCATTCTCCTTAGCCACAATTTATTGCTTACGCATATGTACGCACACACATACATTCATTCACTTAAAAGTTACATTTTAGAATCACTTTTAAAATTTTTTATTAAAATGTCTAGACTAGAGATATTTTTCATAAATGATGCTGTCATTTTGGTAAAATTGTTAACAAAATATTAACTATTGCGATGCAGAAACAGGATTTTAATAATGGAACTTTTAAAAATTTTTTCAATAAAAATTAATTTATGAATTGCTTTAAAAATGTAACTAAATTTATTTTTAAAATATTGCAAGTACTTTTAATTGTTCCAGTTTATTATGGCCTATATTTCAACTCTGATGTCAATTGGAGTGGATAATTTGTGAAGAAAAATTCCATTTAGGGAAAGTATATTTCCAACCGAACTATGCGGCAAGATTGAAGAATCTGATTGTGTGGCAATTACGAAAGCCATTTTTTTTTTTTTTTTTTTCCTGTGTAAAATCGAACGATTCCATTGGTGCTGACAAATGCAAATGGAATGGGCAAGTAAGCGTCAATGCCTTATTATGGGTGATTTCAATTTGCCTCTAATTGATTGGAGTAAATGGGAAGGAAACTCGACATGGGGAACAAAATTTTTAAATCAACTAGATGACTGTTATTTGTATCAACATGTCAGGGAAAGTACTAGAGAAAAGAATATCCTAGACTTCATCATCACACATGAATCAGATGACATAACAGGGCTGACAGTAGAGGAACCAGCAGCAGGAAGTGATCACGGAGTTCTTCGGTGGATGATGACGAGAGAGGTAGCAGAAGTAAAAGGCAAAGGAATGGGTTTTAATTTCAGAAAAGGAAATTACGATGCCTTCAGGTGGCCTCTATTAACTGGGGAGATATCGCACAGAGAATGAATACAATTGAACTTTTAAAACATTAATCACAGATGCCTTGAATGCGTATATACCATTAAAAAAATACTCCACGAGGAGGGTTCCAAGTTGGATGAATAGTGAAGTTGCCACATTACTTGAGCAGAAAAAGGTGGCATGGAAAGGTTACAGAACAATAAAAAGTACTGAAGCCTATAACAGCTACAAGGTGATGTGTAATAGAGCCACAGAAAAGGTTCGACAGGCAAAGGCAGTTTATGAGAAATCACTAGCAAACAGAGCAAAGAGGGGGGATAAAGAATTCTTCACATATATAAATGCCAAGAAGAGCAGGACAAACCAGATCGGACCTTTACGTAAGGGAAAGGGGACAGTAATAAATACACCAGCTGCCGTTGCAGATGAACTCAACAGTTATTTTGCATCGATATTTACAAATGAAAAGCCCTTTGTGGCAAAGGGAAATTGTGGGAGCGAAGTTAAAAAATATGTAATTAATGATATTGAAATTTCGCAAGATTATTTAATGAAAAAACTTTCGAGCCTACAGACCAGTAAAGCTCCTGGAGTTGATGGAATATACCCTATAATCTTAAGAGAGGCGGCAAGCGAGTGCATTGAACCATTGAGGCTAATAATTGAGGCATCTCCCCAGAGTCTAATGATGCGAGCATCATTAGACTCTGGGGAGATTCCCTTGGATTGGAAAAGTGCAAATGTATCTCCCATACATAAGGGTGGCTCTAAAAGTGAAGTTGGAAATTATCGACCTGTCAGTCTGACTTCAGTAGTAGGGAAAATCATGGAGGCAATGATCAAGGGTGGAATTCAGGATCATTTGGATCGAATTGAAATTCTCAAGGATACTCAGCATGGTTTTGTAAAGGGAAAATCATGTTTAACAAATCTGGTTCGCTATTTCGAAAGGGTCACTCACGAGCTGGATTTAGGGAATAATTTCGACATTGTTTATTTAGATTTCAGCAAAGCTTTTGACTCAGTCCCACATGAGCGGTTACTTTATAAGCTGGAACAGGTTGGAATCACTGGGAAAATCCTTAGATGGATAGAAGGATGGCTTCAGGGCAGGAGGCAGAGGGTTGTGATAAATGGCTATTCCTCAGATTGGGTTGAGGTAAGAAGTGGGGTTCCCCAAGGATCAGTATTAGGACCACTGTTGTTTTTAATTTTCATAAACGACATTGATGAAGGGATAGAGGGCGTGATGTCTAAATTTGCAGATAATGTTAAAATTGGAAGAGTAGTTAATGATCACTGTCAAGCTGAGCTTCTTCAGAGAGACTTAGATAGACTTCAGGAATGGTCAGAAAAATGGCAGCTGTGCTTTAATCCAACAAAGTGTAAGGTATTACACCTGGGAAACAGTAATCCCAAAAAAACTTATTCACTTGGTGGAGTTCAACTAAACCCAGTACTGGAGGAAAGGGACTTGGGTGTTACGATACGGTCAGACATGAAATTCTCTGAGCATTGTAAACAGGTTGCAAGGAAGGCCCATGGTGTCCTATCGATGATCTATCGAACTTTTGCAAGTAGAGATAGGGACGTGATAATCCCATTATATAAGGCTTATGTTAGACCACACTTGGAATACTGTGTTCAAGTATGGAGACCGCACCTGAAGAAAGTCATCGAGCTTCTTGAAAGGTGCAAAGAAGGGTAACTCGCCTGGTGAGATCGGCAAAAGGGCGTCCTTATGAAGAAAGACTTCGAATATGTGGGTTGCAGAGTTTGGAAACTAGACACCTTAGAGGAGATTTGATTGAGGTGTTTATGGCTCTGAGAGGCATCAGTAAAATGAATGAGGACGAAATTTTCAAGATTATAAATGATGCTAGAACTAGGGGACATAAATTCAAGTTACGGGGGGAAATGTTTAGATTGGACTGCAGGAAGTTCTATTTTAGCCAGCGAGTTATAAATTACTGGAATAAGTTGCCTTCATGGGTGGTAGAGGCCGACAGTTTGGGGAAATTCAAAGGTCATCTGGATAGTACTTTCGGGTAAGGGAAGCGCATAGGATGATAGGTTTAATTTCCTTTTCATTTATTTTTTATTTTATTATTATTTTTTTTATTTATTAATTATTATTATTTAGTTATTTATTTATTTATTTTTTTTTTTTTTGTTTTTATCATTGTTTTGTTCGGATTTTTTTTTTTTTTTTTTTTTGGCTGGTGCAGCATAAGCCATAGGCTTTCTTGCACCATGCGGCTGTTACTAATACTAATACTAATACAACGCCAAGGCTGGACAGTAGGATGGGGGAAAAAATCACGTGGTTGCGTGAATCTCACGATGCCATACATTCCGATTTTTTTTTTTTTTTTTTTTTTTATGAGAACCCCAAACACGAGAGGTATTAGAACCTATAGTACTTAGTACCGTGCTTGGGTTTGAGGTTAAGAAGCCGTAAGAAGATATTTGTTGACATTGGACTTGAACTTCTGTAGATTGTAATTTTCAGGAAATACGTGTGAAGGAAGGTTGTTCCAGAAAACGGCAGTTGAATGAATAAATGAGGAAGATGAAAAGTTGGTTCTGTGGGTTTGAAGTTGGACAGTAAATGGATGTTGGCTGGTGGCGGCATGTGTTCGAACTGTTTTCAAACAGAGAGCAGGAATTATAGAAGCCAATTCAGAAGAACAGTGCCCATGGAAGTATCTGTAGAAGAGGCATGTAGCAGAAACAGTGCGTCTATGAGAAAGCGAGTGGAGAGACTCTGTTAGAGATGAATCATTAATTAACCTAACTGCCCTCTTCTGAATGGAATCAAGAAGCCGGAGAGAGGTTTTGGGGGCACCACCCCAGATATGGGAACAATATTCCATGGCAGGGCGAATTTGCGATTTATACAGAGTGAGCAGCTGTTTGGAAGAAAAGTAACGCCGAGAGCGAAGAGAAAACCAAGTTTTTTAGATGCAGAGAAAGCAATATTTGTAATGTGCTTGTGCCAAGAGGGATTAGAAGTCAGGGTAATCTCCAAAAGAGATATATCATTTTGCCTAGAAATCGGAGTGTCACTAAAGATAAGCATAGGAGTAGAAGAATCCTTTTTGCGAGATATAAGACAAGACTGAGTTTTAGAAGGGTTGAAATCAACTAAGTTGTCTTTGTCCCACTGGAGAATTACCTGAAGATCGGCATTTAAGGAATTGGTAGCAGATTTCCGAGAAGTTGAAGCTGATTGAGCAGGACAAGGTTTCTCAAAATGGAAAGTTGAATGCAATGTGCTATCATCAGCAAAACTATGGATAGGATTTCCAGTCAATGGAAGAAGGTCATTGATATACAAGAGGAAAAGAGTGGGGGAAAGAACTGAACCTTGGGGGACACCGGCATTAGTGGAGAAGTTAGAAGACAGAGAGCCATCTACCATCACCCTCAGTGAGCGATCAGAGAGAAAACTGGATAACCAATTACTAAAAACAGTTGGCAAACCATAAGATGGAAGCTTGTTTAGAAGACCTTTATGCCAAACACGATCAAAAGCCTTTGAGATGTCAAGAGCAACTACTTGTGTTTCACCGAACCTTTCCATTGAATTAGTCCATAAATGGGTAACATAAGCCAGAATATCTCCAGTTGATCGACACTGACGGAATCCATACTGGTGATCGTTGATCAGACGGAAGGTTTCTAGGTAGTTTAAGAGTTGGCGGTTAATTGATTTCTCCATTACTTTAGAAAGAGTAGAAGTAATTGCAATGGGACGATAATTGGATGGGAGGGATTTGTCACCCTTTTTAGGAACTGGCTGGATATGAGCAAATTTCCAAGCAGAAGGAAAAACACCTTTGGAATAAGAAAGTGAAAAAAGGCGGCAAAGAATAGGAGTAAGTTCAGGAGCACAGGTTTTGAGAACAAGTGGAGAAATACCATCAGGACCTGGAGCTTTCTTAGCATCAAGATTCATCAAAATCCTTCTGATATCCTTTTGACGGAAGACCACAGGAGGCATTGAATGGAGCGTGTTGGGGATGGTGGGAGGTATTTAACCAAGATCATTAATACATGAGCTGGAAGAAAAATGGGATGCTAGCAGGTCAGCTTTATCCTTGGCTGAAGTGGCAACAGAACCATCTGGTTTGGACAGAGGTGGGAGCAAAGATGGGCAAAAGTTGCGGCCAATAGCTTTGGCAAGAGACCAGAATGCTCGGCTACCATTAGGGCAAGAAGCAAGTTTTCTACTCTTAGCCTGTTCAAACTCTAGTTTGGACTGGTTAATAACTGCTTTATAACTGTTGCGAGCTTTGGTGTAGGCAGAAAATGAAACTGAAGAATTAGAAAGAAGCCAATTACGATATGCAACATTCTTCTCTTGGACAGCCTTAGCACATTTATTGGAAAACCAAGGTTTAGATAAAGGACGAGATTTTAAAGTGGAGTGTGGGATAAAGGATTCCATTCCTGCAAGAATAATTTCACTGACACAATCTGAACAAACGTTGACATCAGAAGTTTTGAAACAGTAATCCGACCAAGGAAAAGAAGAAAAGAAGTTTCGCAGGTCATCCCATTTTGCATTCTTGTAATGCCAAACAACACGTGGTTGGGAATAGCCATGAGATAAAGGTTCCATTGGAGAAGAGACAATCACCAAGTTGTGATCTGAAGTGCCTAAAGGACCTCTCACTTCGACCGTGTACTTAGAAGGGTTGTTTGTGAGAAAAAGATCAAGCGTATTGGCTGTATGATTAGGATTGTCCGGTATTCTTGTAGGTAAATGAACAATCTGTGCAAGGTCATTAGTAATTGCAAAAGCCTCAGCATCTCGACCTGCTGGGTCGGTGTGACTAGAAAACGGAAGCCAGCTGCAGTTGTGAACATTAAAATCACCAAGGAAAGTTACTTCACTGTTAGGAAAGTTGGACTGGAGAAAGTCAAGTTGCAAAGAGAGGAAGTCAAAGAGCTCCAAGTGATTAGTGGAGTTGGGAGAACGGTAGAGACAACAGATGAATTTGACACAATGAGGTAGAGAGATTTTAAGCCAGAGAAGATCAAAGAGAGGAGATTCCAAATTGCCAAGTCTCTGACAGGGAATATCAGAACGGACATATGCACAAGTACCACCTTTGAGGCGAAAGGAATCATACAGCGAATAATTTGGGCATCTGAGATGAGCAGTAGATGAATCAACTGATAACTGAGATTCAGTCAGAAAAAGTACATGGGGTTTAGCAGACTGCAAGTGGAAATGGACATCGTTGAGAATAGAATTGAGACCTCGTATATTTGTGAAATGAATTAGGAAGTCCTTGGGAGGTTTAGATCTTTTCGCAGATAAGCTTGCTCTATTAGTTTGACAATTCATGGTGTATTCAATAATAAGAAAAAGTAGGTGGGACATGCTGTATGAAGTAATGAAATTTTTGGATATGGCGTACATGTGGTAAGAATATACCCAGATCCTTGACATAACGTGGCCTCGACAATGCTCCCCGCATACACACTACTCGGACTCCTTCCAGTCACTATCCGGCAGAGTAGAGGCAGCAAGATTATACACTAGCTGATCCGGAAGCTTCCTAGAGAGTTACCAATAGGTTCAGTCCGGTGTACTAACTAGCGGCCGGCCTGCGAACACCGTTTTAGAGCTGTACCCTCGAAATGTAAGGAATATTGGATCTCGCCACGACGTTCATCATAACCTCAAAAGTCATCAATCATACTGCATGATGGAAGAGATAGGGAAAGGTTGACCGGAACTTAGCTCTAGAGACTAAACATGGGTTCCACCATTTCAAGCCTCCAATAAGCAAAGTGGTGGTATTTCACCGGTTGATGAGAGTCATCTACCACCTAGTAATCATCTACCACCTACCACCTAGATTGTCTCTGTCCACCACTTAAGCAGCTGGAGATAGTGTCAATGTATGTGGTGCGTTCTATTGGTATGACTGGGCCAGCTCACACCGTTAGAACATCGTATTAACTCCAACGAATATCTTTCTATCGTATCGGACCAACGTCAGCCTGCAATGCTTCATTTTTATCCGGTTTGCGATAGATTCTCTGAAGACGACAGTGTAACTGCTCACCGTGCAAAGATGGTATCGGAATGGTTCGAGGAACATTTCGCCAGTTTCCAACCCGGGTCGCCTAATTTTCTAGATCTGAATCCAATTGAGAATGCCAATGCCTGGGATATGTTGAAAAAGGTCAGTTCTCTACCGACCACAGTATAGCAGCTGATAAATATTCTGACAGAAGAATGGCTACTGGACTCCTTCAGACACCTAGTGGAATCCATACCATGACTTGTACGAGCTGTAATTCGGGAAACAGGTGACCCTACTATACATACATTAAATAAAGGTTTAATTTTCTTTTTGGCCAGTGAGTGTTTAATAGTACTATTATATCATAAAATAATAATTTAAATTTTTATTCAATCTGAAACGTTGAAATTAATACAAACCACTGTTTTTATATATAAAAATATTGTTATCTTGCCGTTTCTACATATTCTAACCAGTCCACTATGTAGCAAGAGATCAAGCGGGAATGCCAATACCTGAGAGTGAAGTAATGTGTAGGCATTTGTGTGGAGCGTGGTTCAAGCTCGCTTGACTGCTAAATACTGTTAACGATTTTATTCATTGTCAAAAATGATGAATACAATCATTAATTAATAATTTTAAACTGATCTTAGTGGTCGTGCCTGAGTATAAACATTAACATTTTTAAGGGATGAAAGTAAAATCTCTACTGAAATAAAGTAATAATAAATGAAGAATGACAAGGAAGTTTTGAAAAACGTGTGCTTTATCTGACTCTTCCAGCAGCGAATGCTGTCGAATGAATTCCAACGGGTCTTTGTTGAAATGAAACTTTTTTAGGCGCTCTCAGGCAGTTTTCAGATGGAAGTAACTTGCGTTCGTGGATTGACAAAAAACGCAACGAAAATGCGACAATTACCATAAGTAAAAGCATTACAGGTACTCTTAACAGCTAACTTTCGTACTAGGATAAAGGCCTCGGGTCTCATGCGGTCACTGAAGTTAAACCCTATTAGTAATTGGTAGGGTGACTATCTGTGAATATCCGGTGTAGTTGGCCTTTTTCTTTCCTTTTTTTTTTTTGTTAATCTGTGGAAAATATTCTTCCGATTTTCACGTATCATTTAATTGGTAAGGTAACAATAAATAAATAATAATAAAGTGTAAATCTGTACTTTATATCTTTACTTTTATAGCCTGTGGATAATATTCCTCCTATTTTCGGCTATTATATTTTAATAGAATTAAAATTCAATTCGTAAACGTGATCACAATCACCGGCGCTTACTACATATCGTATAGCGAACGGTATTTTGTTGTGCAGTGTCCATCGTAAAGTGATTTGATCGCACAGTGAACCAATCGTAAAGTGATTTGATCGGACAATGAACCAATCGTAAAGCGAGGGAGTCCACTGTATTGAGTGCTGTAGGGCGTATAGCGCACGTACACGTGCAACGCGTCCGTGGATTTCATTCAAGATACCGTTAAGACACCCACCACCCAAGGCAAAGTTTATATGTGGTTTAGAACTTAATTTTTTTTAACTCATGCCGTATAATAAAACTCAATAATTTATTAATGAATTTAACACAACTCAAAATAACACAAGTAATGAAGATTGAGAGCTCATTATGCCGCTTTGGACGTTCATCAAACTTTGTACATTCATCGTGCCTGTCCCAGTGGACTTGGTTTCCATCCCTGGCACTAAGAGGCGGGCTCTACTATCTTACTTTTATTTGCTCTCTCCTTTTAAATACAGCATTAAAAAATCATTAAAATAAGCAAACATATTTTCCCACAAACATAGTGGAAAATACGACACTAAGTGGCTAATACGACAACATCCAGCGGTATTAAAGATTGCATACGCAGATAATCTTGTGATTGATATTGAAGGCCGTTCTCGAAAAATACTAGAAGAGAAAATGCAGCCATTACTTGACGATCTTGAAGCATGGGCGAGTATGAACATGCTTAAAAGCTCTACGAGTAAATCCAACTTCATGACTTTTAAAATTCACTTCAATTATGCGATACCCCCTAAAATTCTTCTAAACCATTCGTATGTCTCACAAACCAAATATCTCGGCTTATTATTGGATGACAAACTGACCTTTTTGCCACATGCACCTAATTTAGTACATAAAATCCGAAATTTTACAGCTGCTGTAACAAGAATTTCTAAGAAAGAATGGAGGTCTGAATAAGTAAACATTGAGACTGTATTACAACAAGACGATATCCTTACCTATTGTCTCGTACGCTGCAAGCGTTTGGCATTAGAATGTTATTAAGGTTGCTGTGAAGAGGAAGTTAACATCAATTCAAAGATCTGTTCTTCTCACTGTTCGCTACGTCCTTCGTACAGCTTCAAATAATTCACTCCAAACTCTTGGTGGTGAAATGCCCATAGATTTATATATTTTATTCAGAGGCACAATCTACAAGTTAAAGAAAGGGATATCTACAACGTTTTGGGGCATAACATCAGACCCAGCAAATGACATTAAAGCAGAAAAGAAAAGAATCTGGACTGAGATAACAGCTGTTTGGCAGTCTAGATGGGACGAATCTGTGTCTCGACTGGCAACAAAAAAGTTCATTCAACAAGTGACTTTTGTGACTTCTCCGGGAATCTGTTCATGGTTCGTACCATCTATGACTACAGCATATTTACTAACAGGTCACGGTTCTCTCAGGGCTAAGCTCCATGAGATGGGGCTTGAGCCAGATCCGTTCTGCACTTGTGGGCAGAACGAGGATTGGGAACATGTCCTGTTAATGTGTCCACTGTATTCGAAACAGAGACGACGTCTTATAAATAGGGTCCCCAACCTATTGGTGGATAATGTTCATATCCTTCTAGAAAATGAACAAAATTTTACCACCCTACAGATCTTCTCAGTGTCAGTTTTCAGAAGAGAACTGAACTTAGGAATCAGCTTGGTTAATTAAATTGAAATCAAATTGGTGTACAAATTGCATGAGCTACATTTTAATTAACAAAATAGCCTACTGTGTTTCGTTGGAATACCACTTGTAAATAAGGCAGATATCAAGTAAACAATGTAAATAATAAAAATATCAATACTAGGAGGGAAGACCTTCTTGGAAAAAAAAAATCGTGTAACCTCCTGATTGTTGGACTCTGGAAATAGATATCTGATCCAACACGAACAATATAAAATTCAAACTACATGCTAAAAAAGTCACTTTTGGATTAGATAATATAAATCTTGCCGTGACAGTCTCATTGCAACTGTGCACAGCAACTTTCATCACTCCTAATTTTCTGAACAAAAGATTTCCTAGACTGCGTGGGAAACGATGAATTGTAAAACTATGTATTATAGAGTCTCATTATGGCTGATGATCTAATTCGTAACGCTTGAGGTTTTTGTCATCTTTATCCAGTACATATCTTCTGTGGAAGATTGAAAAGCAAGATTTATAATTGTTGAGTACTTTTGACTGGAGGATGACAAGGATCATTTATGCTCTTCCATGGCAGTGGTCTCTTGTAAGGTTGATATTTCAAGTTGAGCAACATTTCTTTGGACCAGCTAATATTAATGGGCTTCGACAGTCTCATTATGGTTGTTCATAAAAAAATATCATCACCATTAAATTCTGATCAAATTTTCCTGAATTTGATTGCATGGCAACCAGTGCTTTACAGAGAAACAGCCTCATTGCGGCTGTTGTTTCCCTGTTGATGTTACTGGCTTTATCATTTACTTCTAGTACGCCTCTTCTCGTGGAAGAGGCGTACTAGAAGTAGATGATGTATTTCATTGCTGTGTATCTTGGAGCGGAAGAGACGAATATCAACATGCTTCCTGTGGCAGTAGTCTCATTATGACTACTTGCCACTGGCTATCCTTTTAAATGCATTTGTATATAGTTAAAGTTTTAACATTTAAATTTCCTTGCAATATCTTAAAGTTAAATTTAAGTAAGGTAAAAATCAGAATAATTCTGAGTAAAATAATTAATAGGTTAATTTACACAGAGCTTTTTTTTTTTTTTGCTGGCTCCCTGGTTTGGGCAATCTGGGAGCAGGATTACAGGTATTGCACTGTCTCCGGTGGGTGAGGGATTTTGTGCATTTCAACACTACAGGTGATAGTGGACCCAAATCAGCACATTAGGCTGACACACGAGCGCCAACACTTTTTCGGGCCTGCTCTGCAGAAGTTCTGCACCAACACAGATGAACAAGGTGGAGATGGGCAAATGCCTAGGAGCCACCAGCGATACCACACACACACACACACACACACACACACACACACACACACACACACACACACACACACACACACACACACACACACACACACACACACACACACACAACAAACATAGTCCATAAGGATCTTTGCTTAAGCCTTCCCATCAATATCTCCAATCGACTCCTTATATCTACATTACAGCTGCAATAGAACATTATATGTTCAGATGTTTCCTCATGGTCTCCACACGGGCAATTCTAATCTTGTGCCCTAACTCATAGAGTCTTAGAGTCACACCAAACTGCTGCCAGACTTTCTTCCTTACATCAATAATATGAACATGTAGGTAACCCTACCTTTATCTGATGTGTTCCACTTCCTTTGCCATTCTAACATTAACTCTGACAGTATTCTTCTTTTCTCAGATTGTACATCTTGTCTGGTATACAGTCTTACATCATCCCTGCACGAACTCACTCACATTTAATATGGTCTTTCTTAAATTTCTCCTTGTGCAATACATCAAAGCGGACAGAATAATCAACAAATCCGCCAGCAGCCTACCTGAAACAACTTGAAGACAAAAGAGCGAACCTTTGAGCCTGGAATGCATACTTTTTAATTAATGAATTTGTGGTTCTATGAAGTCAAGCTGCTGAGGTATAAGTTATTATTGGGACGAAGAGGCGGTCATACAATAGATTAAGTGCTCTGCCCTTTATGCCCGAGTCCACCCTTATAACTCTGTTTAGCTTGGCGTATAATGTTCTTCTCTTCTTTTTCAAATACTTAGCATATGGGACAAAACTGATCCGCTCTCCTATCAACACACCCGAGTACTTAACTGTCGTGACACATCGAAAAGACACTCCATATGCACGAATCAAAGGTCGCGTCCGTGGATTGACAAAAATCGCCAAGAAAATGCGACACGAAACGATTCATCCCCCCAACCCACCATTGTACCACTCTGTACCAGGCAGGAACGAGGCATGACTTAATCAGTACCCCTACTGATTAAGTCATGCTGTTTCTTTCCTCATTCTCCACCGTATTTAATAAAAAATTTCGGCAGAAAAAATTTATAATTGAACATGACGAAGACTAATAGTGAGCGTTGTAAGGTGTATAGAGCACGTACACGTGCAATGCGACCACCTCCACTGAGTACAAAGGAGAGATCTCCCCAGAAATGTTAGAAGTGAATTTGGAAGAAAGAGTCACGGAAGTTGATACTGCAAATGAAAACGATGAAGGGCTCTCGAAGCCCAGTCGTAAAGGAAAAGCGAAGACAAAACCGACTGCCAGAAGTACTTCATCAAGTTGTTCAACACGTAGCGGGCGAAATACTCAGCAGGAGCAGCAAAAGGATTTTAAGAAACGCCAAAGTATCCACGAACAGTTTAAATGTATATTCCTGGATAATGGTTTCAGTTCAGTCAAAAGTCTGTTTCGTGTGTGATCGGCTTCGGTTCAGGAACGATGTGAAGATTGTAGCAGCTCGAGATCTTCTTCAAACAGCATTTCCAAATGAGGATATAAGTGAAATATCGGCCTGTTACAGCTTTCGTGGTTCTCTTAAGAACAAAGTGATTCCAGCTATATCGAAGTCAAATGGTTTAAATATCATCCGATGCCACAGTACTTGCCGAAATTAGATATGGTAACGGAACGTCTCATATCTCCGAGCCTCCCATTGATGCAGATTCGTCGCCTGCAGCATTCATACGATCAATACGGGATCCTCGGTCAAGTGATAAATGTTCACAAAAAAGAAGTTTCACTTAACTTCCGCTATGCGTGCTCGGCACACACAATTAGTCACACACGCGTGCTCTGACCACTCGGCTACGTAAGGAGACCACATTCACACAAACAGAAGAAACAAAGATAGAAAGATGGGTGAAGAAGGCACCTCATGGCAGGCACTAGAATGACCTCCATTAAAGGCTACAATGCTTCCAAAGCGTGGTGGACAATTGAAAGCCTTAGCTCGAGGCCGAACGATTCATGCTTGCCATCTAAGACTAGGCAATTAACATAGGAACTACAGTGGACATAGTGTTTGTTATACGGTTCCTGTGGTTCCCACAAATCCGTTTTAAGTACTCTGTGATGGATAGCATGAGTTAAGTTGTTTTTGTAGTAGGATTTTAGGAGCCTCAGCGACTAAGGGCATATTGCTCCGTTATGCTGTCAGTAAATTGCGTGTTCTGAGGTCGATTTTCTGTTTGCTGGACGAAAATACGAGTTTCGGGGAGAAAAACCATGCTACCATTACCTGAGACCGACTAAATCAGATACGTTGTGAAAAAGTCCCATAAAAAGTTTTTCCGTCATCGACGGGATTCGAACTGAGGTGTTTTTCACCCCGTGTGGAGCGGACGGCGATTCTACCAGCTGTGCTATGCAGGAGGGCGGTTAGGTGAGTAGTGTGGTCACTTAATTACCAAGAAGCACAATCACCAGAAAGGGACCTCCCGGTATCCGTCCACGGCACGGGGAGCCGAACCAGGGACAGTAGAAAAACACTTGTCGGGCTGCCTGCACTCTTGCTATAGCGAGAGTGAAGGGATATAGTTGAAAGTAGCATTTTACAGAAAAGATGAAGGGAGGAAGCAGAGTGGAAGGCACCCCAAAGCGAAAATAGAGGAGAGGAAAATGGTCAGTGCAAGATGGGAATGCTCCTAGAAAGGGCGTGGAAATGCCCCTAGAAAGGAGAAAGTGTGAAAAGTGAGCAGAAGTTCTGCCTGCTGCGAGGAGGTCAGGGTATCGGTTGAACTTGATTGTGGAAGAGTTGATTCACTGATGCTGGAGACTTGTCTGATGGAATGATCAGGGTGGTGCATCAGAAGAACAGAGGTCGCCAATCAGAAGGGCCGTCAAATACCACCAGGGTATTCTCTAGTCAGAAGTGAGTATTATTATTATTATTATTATTATTATTATTATTATTAAAATCAGTTTATTTTCCAAGAAACCTTGGGTCACCCCGGGACGGCTCTGTGCCAGAAGGGTGTGAATATTTACAGACTAAGGTGTGAGGAACACAATGTACAATAAACAAGAGTACATGTGTGCTCGACCCGAGACATATACAGGATTAAATATATAATAATGTACAAAATATACAGTAATATACAAAGTATTATAGATTCATTATCTGGTAGCAGTTCTTGAGGATTTCCTTCCTGTAGGCTTGTCTTCACAGAACCTATCAGGGAGCCTAAATTTATTGAAGATCCGAAGACAATTGGCTGGAAACATGTTCCTCAGAGAATCAATGCTTGACAGCGTAAGACCTAGAAGGAGACAGTAGTCGGGGTTCTCCCCTCTTGCCCTCCTAGGGCCAGAGATTAATGTGGATACCGATGGAGCATCAATTCGCCTCGCTATAAGCTGTGCAAGCGTGAGGACATTTGTTGTCATGATGATATGTCTCCAGGGAGTAGTGCCCAGATTTGCTTGTAGGAGTATGATGGTGCTTTCAGATCAGTGCCGTCATTCTGACGAGGTGGATGCCCAACTGGGTGTTCATTCAATTCTGGTTGTAGCTGGTACTGAGGGAAGAGTAAGTGCGAGGCGAGGCAGAGTTGTTTCAGGAACGACTGGTCTGGATGTCTCATTAGCAGGATCACACGCGAACAGATGATACTAGCACCTCTGAAAGACAGCAGAAGCATACCTGCTAAAAGCTAAAAATGCTTCTTTTGATTCTAACAGTTTGCTTTCCGGACTGAGTGTACTTAAATTTAGATCCAGTAAGAGTTTATTACGTAGCTCCAGGTGTTACACGAGTTTATTACAAAAAAATACATAAATAAATAAATTTTCTGTTTATACTCTGGGACAACCAAACGGTCAGAAGAGTTCACAAGATAGACAGAATATAAGAAACAGCACCGTATTTATGTAGGTCCAGATGTTACACGAGTGCATTACGTGATGCCAGTCCTCCAGTTCTCTGCATTCACAATGGGCATCATTGCTAACTGCTAACTATAATGCTAACTGGATGCAGGGAATAACTTTGATATTATATACTTGGATCTTAGAAAGGCTTTTGATACTGTTGCACATGGAAGACTGCTGCACAAATTGGAGCAATGTGGCATTGGAGGCAAATTGCTGCTATGGATAAAGGGGTGGTTGAGGGAGAGAAGACAGAGAGTGGTAATCAATGGACACTGCTCATCGTGGACTAATGTTATTAGTGGAGTCCCTCAGGGTTCAGTATTGAGTCCTTTATTGTTTTCTGTATTTATAAATGATATTGATGATGGTATATCAAGCTTAATGTCCAAGTTTGCAGACGATACGAAGGTTGGCAGGGTTGTCAACGACACTACTGATACTATGCTGCTGCAACAGGATCTGGGAAGGTTGAGCAGATGGGCTGAGTGGTGGCAAATGAAGTTTAACATTGAGAAATGTAAGGTACTACACATGGGAAACAGCAACCCCAGAGCAACGTATCAAATCTGTGGTACTACACTGACAGTGGTAGAGAATGAAAGGGTCTTGGGGGTGGTTGTGCAGGCAGATATGAATTTCTCTGAGCAGTGCAGATGGGCTGCAAGAGTAGCTTATGGTGTATTGTCAATGATATATAGGAATTTTTCTAGCAGGGATAAGGAGGTGATCATTCCCTTGTATAAGGCAATGGTCAGGCCACACCTAGAGTACTGTATACAGGCCTGGAGGCCTCATTTCAAGAAGGATGTAGAGCTGCTGGAACGAGTACAGAGAAGGGCAACAAGATTAGTGAATGGAACAAAGGGGTGCTCTTACGAAGAAAGGCTTAAGTTTTGCGAATTAGTGTCTGGAGACTAGTCACCAGCGAGGTGATCTGATAGAGGTGTACAAAGCTTGAATGGTTTGAGCATGCTCAATGCTGATGGGATTCTTCCTCTTGCTCAGAATAATCACCTGGGAGGGCATAAATTCAAATTGAGGAAAGACAGATGTAGGATAGATGTGCGGAAATTTGCCTTTAGCCAGCGGGTGGTTGGTAGGTGGAACAGACTTCCATCCCTTGTCGTGGAAGTTGATAGCCTAAATAAGTTTAAGGCTCAGCTGGACAAGTATTGCGAACGAACAGAGGAGTGAAGTGGAAGTGGTTATTTTTTATTTATTTATTTTACTTTATTTTATTATTATTATTATTATTTTTTTTTTTTTTTTGGCTGATGCTGCATAAGCTTGCTTTCTTGCATCAAATGCCTCTACTAATGCTAATCATTTATAAGCACAAAATGAAGTCGCTTTTTAGAATGACTCATGTCCTGTCAGAAGAAAGGTAGTATGTACGTTAGGGAAGAACTAGTCGAGTCTCTGTTTGTTAAGGTGCGAGACGCTATGCAGAAATAGCTTGGCAGTACTGCTTTTGGAGGAATCATCTCAACGAATTTTCCAGAAGGAGACAAGTTCCTGCCAAGTACGCTGGAGTTCTTGTTTTAGATTTGCATCGACAATAGCTTTTATCCTGATGAATTCAGCTTGTCAATACTCGTAGTACTGCTGTTGACGTAGTTATGCATGCCGGAATCCATTCGTAATAACATCAATGGTTGTATCTGCAGGATTCAGTTCCTAGTGCTGATGATGGAGAAAAGATGGAACCATACTGCAGCGTAGTATGTTACGACCTAGCTCAACAGTCGCATGAGTAGAGCCCTCTACGATGATAACCGGGTCATCTGCATATGAGAGCTGTGTGGTATGGGGGAAGCCCGCAAGAGCCAGTCATCCGGAATCATATTCCAACAGCTGCCTCAGAACAGATCCCTGAGGAGCAGTCTCTGGTAAGTTGGCAAGTGATACTATGAAATTTTGTTTTGATGGTAACTTTTCCTGCTGGAGAGGTAGTCTGCAAGACATCTGAAAACGTTGAAAGAGCAGCTAGATACTCTCGCTCGTTGGAGGATCTCTGGCTACCGGACGGTGTCAAAAGCTCACTTAAAATCTATAAGAAGTGCCAGTATTGGCACTTATAGATTGTCATGAAAATTATCTGCTAACAACAAATACATCGCAAAGGAACTCGAAGTGACAGATGACACATGTTGACTATGCCACCTGGGCCAGGAACAATCCAGCACATCGCTGTGGGAAGCAGGGTTATTACCCAGACGGAGTATACTAACAGACACAACCAGATCTCCAGGATAATACATCAGAAGCTAGCGTAGAAAGAAAGTGTACCGAATTATAAGTAAGAACCCCAGACAGTACTAGAGACCCATACTCATAAACCATACTGGGACAGTGCCATAATAACAGACAAGACGATTCCGCACAAGAGATCTTCATCGAAAAGAAGGAAATGACTACCTATCTGATAGACATAGCGGTGCCCAACACCACTAGCCTCCAGAAACCTATGAGGAAAAGATCAGGAATTACACAGACATAAGACAAGAATCCAAAGAAATGTGGCATACAGAATAAATAATGATCATCCCGATCACCGTGTCAGCCACCACGATCCTGAACACCTCTAACGATAGTAAAAGAGTTCCTCGACCATCAGTAATAACAATAATTAATTATAGTAACCGGACTCTTCTTCATAAAGGATAATAATAATGATATTATTAATGTGGGCGAAAATATGATCTGTGTCAATCCACTCAATCCAAAATGTGTCAATCCAAAGTTTATCAGCAATACTTCGCTTCTCCCTGTTGTCATGATGCCGCCTTGCCGACCCAACCCACTCAACACAGTTGATACGATTGCAATCAGATAGTCAAATTCCTAGCCAAAGCGCAGCGAAAAGGTGTGGCCAATTCAGAAGAATAGCGGTAAAGTCCCCTTAACTACCATTTCAAATAAGGAGCCCGAAATTGTGGAAATGCCACTGCTTCCAATCAAGAATATGGAGAGGAACAAAAAATATATATATATTTATTAGGGTCACCCGTAATTGATTACATCTACTCATGTGTTTTGTGTCTGTAAACTGCGCGTGTTCACTGGTCGATTTGCCTGTTTTGCTGGACGAAAAACCCCAGTTTCTGGGGAATACGGTGATGAACCGCCACGATTCTAAACTGCTTCCGTGCTTCAATACTTCCACGAGTTGTCGTACCGGCGGGTTGGTCATTGTCCGTCTGAACCCGCCAATTACTTCAGCTCGCACCGACCAAAGTCTGTAATGATTTTTTTTAGGGAGGGGGCGGTTTTCCAGCCGTTGTCGGTAAAGACACGGGACAGCCTTTGGTTGTTCTTCAACAAGGTTATGGACATTAGGGGAGGCAAGACGATCGGCGAGAAGCTGAGAGAGGATTTCTTCCTGTCACGAGCAAGTGATACGAAGAGGTGCAACAAAAGTTAGCGTACATGGTAGATCTCGAAATGGTCAGAAGATATCGTGAAATGACTGTTCGGTCTGCTTCGACTCTAATCCAGGAAATGTAGCCAGATGTGACTGACGTTTTGAAACTGTAGTTACATTTTTTCTTTCATATTATTGTGCAATCCTTGACTGCTACCTTCTCTGTGCGTTTTTCTTTTTATCATATAATCTGTTTATGCTTCGCTGGCTCCTCAGAACGCAACTTCTTCGCGTTATAAAGATATCTGCCATCCACCGTGGTTTTCTTCTGGCCGTGAGGGCTTGTACAACAATACTTCGATTTCCTTCGTCGCGCATTTATTTCCTATTTGGGGAATATTATTCCCTCAGCAGAAAATCCGACCTTTCTCGTTAATATATGATCCACTGCAAGCAGCAGCACCGTGGTTACGATTGCGGTGTTTTCGCCAGTGCGGAAGCAATTTTTATGAGCTTTTCTTCACACGTGAAAACCATGTCTTCCACGATTTATCATGCAGTTGGTTTTTCATTCGGGGAAATGGGCAAACCGCCTAGAGTGCGTGTAATATGCATAATACACCGAGACAATTCATAGCCTAAGCTCCTTTGGCGCAAAAAACGAAAATGCACCGTAAATGAGGGAGCTGCAAAAGCTCCCTCATTTACGGTGGAGAGGGAACTGCAAAAGAAGAAATACGCATCACCTCCAGAACCTCTGTATAGTTTAACCAAACAATCAAACAAACTTTCCTCCAGAAGCAGAAGACTTACCGACGATGGAGAAAATCAGCTGACGACGAAAACTTCAGCGCCTATAAAAAGGCAAGGGCTCTCCTCTTAAGACAAAAACGACTTATCTGCAACCAATTTACC
The DNA here is from genome assembly GCF_048544385.1 of Mastigoproctus giganteus. NCBI lineage: Eukaryota > Metazoa > Arthropoda > Arachnida > Uropygi > Thelyphonidae > Mastigoproctus > Mastigoproctus giganteus. The sequence goes on from NC_143586.1 coordinate 1,903,904, forward strand.
CTGGATAAGCTGAAAAGATCTAAAAGACTCCAGAAACAGAGCCATAAGCAAATCACAATGAAGGAAGAAATATTTAAAGAATGGACTGAGCTCACTTTTCAACAGACCGACCAGTCACATGTTCCACCTGCTGTTACCACTCTTTGGCCCTCCCTGCAAACCTCCGATATTACTCATAACCATAACCCGAAACCATCTGATGTAGATCGTCAAAAAACTTCCACTGAAAGTGGGTCCCGACCGGTTTCCTCTGTTTCTATCAAAATCAGCAGTTCATATATTATAGACCTCCTAGTCCATATTTTCAATAAAATCTTAGAAAGTGGAGAGATTCCAAATATCTGGAACACATACTTTGTTCGGCCAGTCCCTAAATGCAGGGACCCCAAGCGGCCTCAAGATTTCAGGCCTATTGCCATTGGCTGTGGGTTCCTCAAGATATTTGAAAAAGCAGTCCAGCCCACCACTGCAGACCACTGTTTGAATCACAGGCCTCCGTACCTCCACACCGTGATTAAGAGGAGATCTACTAACAGCAACCTCCTAGACACCCTTACCAGAATCCAGAAAGCCCTCAACAACAGAACACAGCTTGATGTTATTTTCTTTGATATAAAAGCGGCCTATGACAAAATACACATAACAGCTGTAATCACCATTCTCCAGCACTACTTTATCATCACTGGAAGGACTCAGTATCATTTAATCAATGGTGGAGCATAGACATCTCATCATCTCACATCGCAGATTTCGGACAACTTGCATTACTAATAGGGTGTCCCACAAGGGGGGAGTCCTATCACCAACCCTATTTGCCGCAGCGCTGGAGCCCTTCCTGGCATCACAAACTGACTTCCAATCATACGCTGATGACCTGAAACTTTATATCACATCTTCTGACCAAACTCAGGTTCTTAGCACTACCTTGCAGGCAAGTAAAACCATACATAGCCTCCAACAATATTTGGCTTCCATCGGACTACAGATTAATCAAGCAAAGACAGCTCAAATGTCCTTCTCCTGGAAGAAGTCACGCAATGACATTAATCTTACCATCAATGGATCACCCATTCAGAAAGTTAAAACACACAAGGATCTCAGATTGGTATGGGATGAGGAGCTGACATTCCAGGTTCACCTCCTGAACACAAAAACCAAAATGTACTCCGCTATGTGGACGATCCGCCAGGAACTAAGGAATTCATGACGCCGACCTGGTAAAGAAATATGTTGTCCGATGTGTCTATCCCATACCTCTCTATGCCACAACCATTTGGTCCTCTGCTCCAAAACACACTTCAACAAGTTCCTCAGCCTGGAATACTGGCTCCTGAAATGGCTCAACTGGCGGACTGGCAACCAATACACCATTTCTAGGGCTCGGTTCTACATAAATCTGGAAGTCACCCCATGGAACAACAGATTGTGGCAGCAAACCTTCTTACACTTGCCAGACTAATCACAAGACGACTCGACGCCCTGACTTTACTGATCTAATAAAAACTCCCCACATTACTGGAAGGAATCAAATGGACCCAAGGCTCCCACTCACAATCAGTTTGAACAACTTGAAAGGATTGAGACGCATGTTCCCTGGAAACACGGTAGACTTGATGAACAATCTAGTCATCAACCTGGATAGATTCTGCGAGCGGCACACATAGAGACGTCAGAAGCTAAAGGACACACATACAAACGTACACTTATGAGACGCCACCAGAAGGAAAATGCCACCACAATGCATCCCGTTAAAGTTGGTGAAAAGGAAAATAAAGTGAAACCATCACTGGTCCTCTCTCTTAGAATCTACTACTCTAAAGACGCCTGGCTGTGAGCACTATTACGGTGAAGATTGAAGAGATACCACGTGCAACGACCGGTGAAGGACTGCCTCATTTCTCTATATTTTCTACATTTCCTTCATGGTTTTGTAATTTACAGCCCTTTTGAGAAAATAATATCTTTTAATTCTTTCAATTATGTAAAATAATAAACACTAAGTTCTGTACCTTTCGGGTTAAGCATGCATGTGCTCCATGTAACCGCCGGACACATGTCCCTGTCTTAGCCTCTGTATGTAAATATCACCCCCCCTAGCTTCCTGCTGGGGGCGGCTCTTCGGCAGAGCAATAAACAGATTTAATAAATAAATAAATGTAAAGAGTGTTTCGTAACACATGGGGGCCAAACTTTCAGGATCGATTCGGGACCTGAAAACGTCCTCACGCTTGCACGGCTTATAACGAGGCAAATTGATGCTCCATCGGTATCCACATTAATCTCTGGCCCTAGGAGGGCAAGAGGGGGAGCACCCCGACTACTGTCTCCCTCTACGTCTTACGCTGTCAAGCATTGATTCCCCGAGGAACATGTTTCCAGCCAATTGTCTTCGGATCTTCAATAAATTTAGGATCCACCCTGATAGGTTCTGTGAAGACAAGCCCTACAGGAAGGAAATCCTCAAGAATTGCTACCAGATAATGAACTTATAATACTCACCTGCTCCTGGACATGACAGACTGTTGTTTTTTTTTTTTTTTTTTTTTTTAACTTTCCTATTTGTATATGACAAAGACTTCTTGTCTTCATGCAAACATATGTTTTGTATATTTTGTACATTATTGTATATTTAATCCTGTATATGTCTCGGGTCGAGCACGCGTTTACTCTTGTTTATTGTACATTGTGTTCCTCGCACCTTAGTCTGTATTCACACCCTTCTGGCACAGAGCCGTCCCGTGGTGACCCAAGGTTTCTTGGGAAATAAACTGATTTTAATAATAATAATAATAATAATAAAAGTTCAATAAAGGATTGTCCGAGTGTGAATCGTTACGGAGCCATTGTCTCAATTTTAAGAAAAAGATTAGGGGGTTTTCACTGTTAAATAAAATAATAAATAGAAAAAAGCAGACATATAAAGTAAAAGGTTTATTCATCCCACACATGTCTTTTTTTTTTTTTTTTATTATGAAAATCCCAAACATGAGAGGTAATACAACTTACAGTACTTAGTACCGTGCTTGAGTTGGAGGTTGAGAACATGAAAGAAGATATTTGTTGACATTGGACTTGACCTTATAATTTTCAGGAAATACGTATGAAGGAAGGTTTCCAGAAAACGGCAGTTGAATGAATAAACGAGGAAGATGAAAAGTTGATTCTGTGGGTTTGAAGTTGGACTGTAAATGGATGTTGGCTGGACGTGTTCGGACTGTTTTGAAAGAGAGAGCGGGAATTATAAAAACCAATTCAGAAGAACAGTGCCCATGGAAGTATCTATAGAAAAGACATGAAGCAGAAACGGTACGTCTAGGAGACAGCGAGTGGAGAAACTGTTAGAGATGAGTCATTAATAAACCTAACTACCCTCTTCTGAATGGAATCTTAAGCCTGAGAGAGGTTTTGGGGGCACCGCCCAGATGTGGGATCAATATTCCATGGTAGGGCGGATTTGCGATTTGTACAGGTGAGAGTACAGTTGTTTGGAAGAAAAGTAACGCCGAGAGCGAAAGAGAAAACAAAGTTTTTATATGTAAGCAATATTTGTAATGTGCTTGTGCCAGGAGAGATTGGAAGTCAGGGTAAACCCCAAAAGAGATATATCATCTCTTTTGGGGAATAGAGATATAGCATACCGTTTTGCAAGATATAAGAGTGGACTGAGTTTTAGAAGGAATGATATCAACTAAGTTGTCTTTGTCCCACTGGAGATCAGCATTTAAGGAATTGGTAGCAGATATTCGAGAAGTTGAAGCTCATTGAGCAGGGAAAGGTTTCTCAAACTGGAAAGTGGAATGCAATGTGCTATCATCGGCAAAACTATGGATAGGATTTCGAGTCAATGGAAGAAGGTCATTAATATACAAGAGAAAAAGAGTGCGGGAAAAAACTGAACCTTTGGGGGGACACTAGCATTAGTGGAGAAGATAGAAGACAGAGAGCCATCTACCATCACCCTCAGTGAGTGGTCAGAGAGAAAACTGGATAACCAATTACAAAAAGCAGTTGTCAAAAAATAAGATGGAAGCTTGTTTAGAAGATCTTTATGCCGAAAACGATCGAAAGCCTTTGAGATGTCAAGAGCAACCGCTTGTGTTTTTTCACCGAACTTTTCCATTGAATTAGTCCATAAATAGGTAATATAAGCCAGAATATCAGCAATGGATCGACATTGACGGAATCCATACTGGCGATCGTTGATCAGATGGAATGTTTCTAGGTAGTTTAAGAGGTGGCGGTTAATTGATTTCTTCATTACTTTTGAAAGAGTAGAAGTAATTGAAATGGGACGATAATTGGATTGGTGGGATTTGTCACCCTTTTTAGGAACTGGCTGGATATGAGCAAATTTCCAAGCAGAACGAAAAACATCTTTGGAATAAGAAAGTGAAAAAGGGCGGCAAAGAACAGGAGTAAGTTCAGGAGCACAAGTTTTGAGAACAAGTGGAGAAATATCATCAGGACTTGGAGCTTCCTTAGCATCAAGATTCATCAAAATCCTTTTGACAGAAGACCACAGGAGACATTGAATGGAGCATGTTGGCAATGGTGGGAGGTGTTTTTACCAAGATCATTAATACATACATACTTATTAATAAGACAATAAATCATTAATAATTAATAATAAGACAATAGTAATAATTATTGTCCTATTACTAATCATTAAGAAGACAATAATAATAATAATATTTGAGTTGGAAAAAAAATTGGATGCTAGCAGGTCAGCTTTATCCTTGGCTGAAGTGACAACAGAACCATCTGGTTTCGACATAGTTGGAAGCAGAGATAGGCAAACGTTGCGGCCAATAGTTTTGTTAAGAAACCAGAATGCTCAGGTACCATTTGGACAAGAAGCAAGTTTTCTATTCTTAGCCCGTTCAAAATCTAGTTTGGACTGATTAATAACTGCTTTACAATTGTTGCGAGTTCTGGTGTAGGCAGAAAATGAAACTGAAGAATTGGAAAGAAGCCAATTACCATATTCAACGTTCTTCTCTTGAACAGCCTTAGCGCATTTATTGGAAAACCAAGGTTTAGATAGAGGACAAGATTTTAAAGTGGAGTGTGGATAAAGGATTCCATTCCTACAAGAATAATTTCACTGATACGATCTGAGCAAACGTTGACATCAGAAGTTTTGAAACAGTAATCCGACCAAGGAAAAGAAGGAAATTAGTCTCGCATGTCATCCCATTTTGCATTCTTGTAATGCCAAACTACACGCAGTTGGGAACAGCAATGAAATAAAGGTTACATTGGAGAAGAGACGATCACCTCGTTGGCGCCTCCGTAGCCAGGTGGGAAGGAGCAGCAGTGCGTAGCACACGCTTCTTGATTAGACCGGGGTTCGAGCCCGTCACCACCAAATACGGAGGATGCGGAAAGGTCAGGGAATGACCACCGCATATCCCGGAGCAATATGGCCTTAGTTGCTAATGCTCCTAAAAAACCAAATAACAAACAACAAACAATCACCTCGTTGTGATCTGAGGTGCCTAAAGGACCACTCACTTCGACCGTGTACTTAGAAGGGTTGTTTGAGAGGAAAAGATCAAGTGTGTTGGCTGTCTGGTTAGGATTGTCCTGTATTCTGGTAGGTAAATGAACAATCTGTGCGAGGTCATTAGTAATAGCAAAAGCTTCTGCATCTCGACCAGCTGGGTCTGTGTGTCTAGAGAATGGAAGCCAACTGGAGTTGTGAACATTAAAATCGCCAAGGAAAATTACCTCACTGTTAGGAAAGTTGGACTGGAGAAATTCAACTTGCAAAGAGAGGCAGTCAACGAGCTCCACGTGATTAGTGGAGTTGGGAGAACGGTAGAGACAACAGATGAATTTGACACAATGAGGTAGAGAGATTTTAAGCCCGAGGAGATTCCAAATTATGAATTCTCTGACAGGGAATATTGGGACGGACATATGCACAAGTACCACCTTTGGGGCAAAAGGAATCATACAGCGAATAATTTGGGCAACTGAGATAAGCAGTGGTTGAATCACCCGATAACTGAGATTCTGTCAGAAAAAAGTACATGGCGTTTCGCAGACTGTTTGCCTTTCTTGTTTATTTTTCATTATATTATACGAGGGGTTTCCGAAAAGTAAGTTTAATACATTTTCTTTCTCGATGATGTTTAATAATAAGAAGTTGAAATTACACACCAAAAAATAAGTGAACATGCACTACTTCTCCACAAAGTCTCATTTTATTGATGCACCTGTCCCAACGATAGATCAGTTTATAATAATAATAATAAAATTCTTTATTGATAAAAATGCATGACAAGATTCCCGCTACAGGCAACCAGAGAAATCTTACAGTTAACTGGACATTCGGTACATAAAAAACTGCGTGGGTACACAGCAAATACATAGAATATATAGAAAGTGCAGTATACCCAGCTAATATTGCAATAAATGGATTTTATAGTTATTATAATAGATTGATTATACAGAGCTTATATTGTATTATAGTAAATAGATTTTATAGTTATTATATCGAAGCTGCAACACATTGAGACAGTCCAGAACTTTCACTGGGAGTTATGACTAGTTCTGCTGAAAATTGCAGGAATGCTGACTGCACTTTACTATGGATTTGCGCTTTTCTCTTCTGTAAGCAGAATCTCTGGACCACACATCCAAATCAATGTTTGCGTGGTTCAGCGCGCCGATGATGCCGTTCGGAAAGTCCCGCTTGAAGGTCGAGAGCTTCTGCAGGTTAGAACAGAGCACTGGCCGGTTTCTGAGGACTCTACCATGGATTTTCCAGCCTACGATTTCGCAGATATTAACGAAGTCGAGAGCAGCGGAGCACAGATTACGCGCCATTGTGAGCTTCCTCGCATATGCCAGGTGCTGGGCCGGGGTGTATATCAGATTTATGCAGAGCTGTGATTTTGATGTTCTATAGGGTAGGTGAGCCCAATTGTTTGCCCGCTTTAGGACCCAGAATTCCAGACCCCAGAGTATCTTCAGACTGGACATAAGAGCAGCAGACCAAACTTCAATACCATAACTGATGACAGAACTAAAATAGTAGAGGAAATATTTTCTGACTGTTTCCTTGTTGTGCACTCTACAGAGATCAAGTTTCATACCCCAGAAAGCCCGTAATGTTCTTGAACGCAGTTGCTGGATTTGTTCCTTATACGTTAGGTTTTCGTCCATTACCGCTCCCAGGAATTTTATGGAATGAGGGGTGACGAGAATATGCCCGCAATGGAGGGCTGCAGAGAGGCTGCTGGATTGAGGTCTGCTTGTGCTCTACGTGAGAAAATGATATATTTCGATTTTTCAGGGTTTATTTTAAGCCCAAAATAGTAGCGTATTCACAGAAAGAGGAGAGATATTAGTTCAGGATGACAGAATTCGATAATTCCTCTGCCTGGTCCGGTGAGGTGTTAGCCGGGCTTGAGAGGTAACAAACAATATCGTCGGTAGGCCATGAACGCAGATATTTCATTCATTAGTGGAATAAATATCGCTGAAAAAAGCAGTGCCGACAACGATCCACCTTGGGGTATACCGACTTCCACCTGTTTTGTGATGCAGTTATTCCCTTGCTGGAAGGTAAGGCCCCTCTTGGTCAGCAAATTTCTGAGGAACTTCGAGACATTACCCGTGAAACCGTAGTAGTTCTCCTGGAGGTACATAAGTGGTTTGACTTGGACTGAGTCAAAGGCCGCTTTCAGATCCAGAAAAACAGCATGCATAATATAGCCTTGCTCCCAGGGTTGAAGGGTTTTTAAATTCAGGGCCTGTATGCTGAGGTCTCTGGGAAAAGATTTGATTGGCAACCACTTTAAACATGCATTTCTCCAGGCATTTGGGAAAAGGGGAGGAGATTGAAATAGACCTATAGTCAGCAGTAGAGGTCGGATTCTGCACCTTTGGAATTGGGATAACTCTATAATTTAGTCAATACCAGGATTGAAGAAGTCCACATGCAGTAACCAACATCGCATCGCCTGATGAACTTCCTCATCCGCGGTGAAATACTTTCCTGAAAGGTGTTTTTTCAGAGGGCCGAACAAATGGAAGTCTGAAGGCGCTAAGTGTGGGCTGTAGAGGGGGATGTGACAGAATTTCCCAACGATTACCGCAACCACTCACGGTAGTGCGGGCAGTGTGTGTGTGTGTGGAGTTGCTTTTTCATGCAACAAAGTCGTGCCGCTTGTCACGGAGTCCTGGTCGTTTGCGTCGAATGTTGGCTTTCAGTTTTTCCAACGTTGCACAGTAAAGCTGTGCATTGATTGTTCCTCCCTTCGGAAAGAAGGGAGGAACAGAACCACCAACAGAACGCCTTGGCGATTCTAGAACACTGTGGCCATAACTTTTTGGACACTGCAAACAATTTTGAATTTTTTGCACGCAGGAGATTGTGGATGTTTCCAGGTCATGGAGTCCTGTTTGCTCTCAGGAGTAAAGTGATGAACCCACGTTTCGTCTGCTGTGACTATGCGAGCGAGAAAATCCTCCTCTTCGTGGCTGTAACGCAACAGGTCCTCCAGACACATCCCAATGCGTTTTGCTTTGTCCTCCTCTGACAATTGTCGGGGCACCCAACGGTAGCACACCTTTCGAAAGCGAAGGACATCGTGAACAATTTCATGAACAGTCGACTTTTTTTGTGCAATTTCACGCAGTTTCACTTCCTCTTTTCAAGAGCGATGCCCTTATGAGCGAAATGTTGTCTTCTGTCTTGCTCGATGAAGGCCTGCCCGCCCGCACGATGTCGATCTTCAATATCAACACGGCTCGCTTTAAATTCATTGCACTAAAAATGCTTTTTTGTCATCACCTTTTCGCCATATACAGCAATCAGTTCACAGTGAATGTCACTCGGTGAAGACCCTTTTGCTCGCAAAAAGTGAATAACTTCACAAACACCTGCTTTGGACCACACTCGAACGGTAGCCGCCATTTTGCAACTGGAATCTACTGTAAGGCGACAGTACTGCCACACTGCAGTGGCGGTCTTTTCGAACGTTATAAACGCGGTGGTCTATCTCTCCACCGCGTTTCATCTCATTCCCTTTCACCATTATTAAGAAAAAAAAAAAATGTGTTGCCTTACTTTTCGGAAGCCCCTCGTACCAGTAGAAACATTTTTTTTATTTTTTTTTTAATTCTAACAGTTCAGAACCTGACGTAGCCCAGTGGTCAGGAGCGAGAATGCATAGCACGCGTTCCTCGAGCGGACCGGGGTTCGAACCCGTGACTACTAAATACGATAAATATTTGTATTGACGATTTATTGTAAACTCTAGTGACTTGGTTGTACAAATTTGTATAAGCAGAAAATTTATTTAATCGGACAGACACACTTTTATTATTTAGTTTATTAAGCTTGATTTCACCCCTGTACAGTTGGTTGGCTAGAAGGGTGTGCACTGAAGCGAAAATACATTGACAGGACAATAGATAATGTTTCTCAATACACTTGCCTACAGTACAGGTATATATATATTTGCAATAGGGAGAAAACTTAGTTTTGTACACAGAAGAATTAATTAAGTTTACAATCTATTAAAAACCATCCATTAAAAAGACAGCCAAATTCTTGAAGCAGAGTCTTCAAATACAGAGAACTTTATGCGTTTGTAGAAGGCATGTGATGAACTGGGAGATGGAGTGACCCGAACGCGTTACTAAACGCGACTGATGGGCATAATGGAGAGGTCAAAATCGATTATTTCTTTATAGCGAGTCATTCGAATGATTCATTCGATATGGAAAATCAATCGATTATTCGATTGATTAATAGTTTTTAGCTACTAATCACATTCGATCGTCGAAATCTGTCGATTAATTAATCGTTCGATTATGACCGTTACTCCGGAACACCCCGTGTATTGCGTAGGAAGGTGGCGCATTATAGCCGTTGTTGCTAATGCGCCAAAAAAATCCAAACAAACAAGCGTAGGAAGACGTATTTTTATCGTGGCCCGAGTAGTGGTTTACGTACGAAGCGTTTGGCAACAAAAGTGAGAAAGATTAAAACCGATTAAAAGATTAACAACCCCAACAACGTAAGCGAGTCGAGCTTTATTCGTTAACATCGAAGCGCTAATTACACATAATCTAAGAAAGTGGTTTGTCGCCGTAGTGAGCTCCATTTACGTCGAACTTTCGCACACCCGCGTAAGTGGGGCTGCCCCGCAGTTTCCCCGCACAAAGAACGCGTGTGGACGATTTTGCAAAGTAGCGAATTTATCGAGGCGAACAATTATTCCCGTTATAAGATAAGCATCTTATCGCGCGGATTCTCCATTATCGGAAAGTACACGGAAGGAAAGCGGAAGTTGGCCAGAAAACAGAACGCAACTGTATCGACGAAACACGATAATGTGCGAAAGCATTGCGCGAGACAAACAACAGAACTCGCGTGAAACGAGATCTACGCTACAACGAGCATTTATGTCCCACGAGGACATAAAGAAAGCTCACAAAAAGCGAAAACACTCGCTCTTTAGAAGAGGTACAGCGGGGCTTTGTCACTTAATACGACCAACAGCCGGAATAAAACTTCCTGCGGAGAAATCGAAAGAAGATTACGTCGGTGGAAGTCCCTCGAAGGTCGCCATTACGAAAGTGTTACGATACTTTTGCATACCATATTTGACGAGCGAGTAAAGGACGACATTCATGCCATCTGTCAAGCACTTCCACTTCTTCCGGGGAGGGGATGAAAAATACGCCGCACCAAAACACCGCAACTCGGGGCTCAAAGTGCGTCGTATCACGACAAACAATACGCGCAAAAACGGCTTTTAATTCTCCGTCCATCTACGATTACATCTCACTGCACTTTATTCCATCGCACAGTCCAAACCACTTTAACAACTGCAGTCTGAATACAATAAAATGCCTCCCCACGCGAGTTCATACCTATTCTGACTACTCTATTTTAACCAATAGCAAAATTATTATTATTATTGTTAACGACTACAAAACAGCAAACAAACGTGCCTGAGGGTGCAGCTACAAGGCATTATTGCACAGCTTCAAAGCAGAAGCTTGGAGTATACATTTCCCAAAGTAAAGAGAAAAGTAAATGTACAGATTAAATAAATAAAAGCAGGACTCATCCGTCCTATTTAAGTGAACAGGTAGCAGTAAGGCAAAGCACTGGTATTTCTTCACACACATTGCACAATCAGAGTCTTAGAACTTGCAAGAAGAATCCATTTTTTTAAGGTCAGGTACCGGATGAGGTTAGCAATTTCAGTTGCCTCTTGAAGTGTCCGGGGGTGTCAAATATCTCCACATTTGCTTTGTTCAATGATCTTGCAGTCCTGTTGTAGAAGTTGTAGTATCCATAATTTGTTCTCGCATAGGATGGTTTCAGCAGTGGATGGTTTCTTAACGCTCTTGTCGGGGCGTTGAAATTTATTTGTGAGACGAGATGAGGACAATTCAGGGTACCATTTAACAGCTGGTTAAAAGGAGTAAGTCGGCTTTATCTCTTCTTTTTTCCAGCTTTTCGAGTCCAAAGAATCACCCTTGGTAGGATTTCTCATTGTATTCAAGGCCACTTTTAAAGCAAACGTACTGAATTGCTCTCTTTTGAATATTTTCAATTTCTAATTTTTGGTACGCAACATGTGGGGACCAGACCTGTGAGGCAAATTCTAGGGCTGGCCTAACATAGATTTTGTAAAGAAAGATGAAAAGTGCCGACTGATTGAAGTCTCGGTTAATTCTTTTCAGGAAACCTAGTTTTTTGCTAGCTGCCTTCACAATGTTAGAGACATGGACATCAAAGGAAAATGATTCTTTAATAAAGATGCCTCAATTTTTGGCTGTACTGACTTTTTTGCTTGCCTTGTTGTTGATACAATAAGAAAAATGAAATTTGTTTTTCTTGTGTGCATTAGCAAAGCTGATAGGCTCACACTTGTTTTCATTGACTGGCATTTTGTTCTCCTTCAGCCACTGAATAACTCGTTGAAGACCTTCGTTTAGGATGATGCACTCATTGGTACTGCTAATTGCTTTATAGATTTTTATGTCGTCTGCAAATACGTTGATTTTGATTTGGTAGTCTCCAAGGGTGCTTGGCAGGTCGTTGATGTAGATAAGAAATAATAGCGGGCCTAAGGATGAACCCTGTGGGACTCCAATTTCAGGACTGAAAGGATATGAGGTTTTACCTTTAAATGTCACGGACATTTCTCTACCTTCCAAGTAGTTTTCAATCCAGTTTACTGCTTGTCCTCTGAGACCACAGTGATACAGTTTGTTGATTAGTCTCTGATGGAGACTAGACAGACTATGAAACTAGGCAGTCACCCGAGATCGGCAAAATTAAGTGGGGTGGTGAATGACCAATACTGGAAAAAAAACAAAAAAAGCATGAAATTAAAAATAGTACATAAACTTAGTTCGCCTTCACAGATACGTTCCTCAAAAAAGACTCGCTGAATCCCCTTCCCCAAAGAGATTACAAAATAACTTCCGGGTCGACCGGGCTAGCCGGGTGGGTAAAGTGCCTGCCTGGCAACCCAAAGGTCGCGGGTTCGATTCCCGCCTCGGGCTTGGATCAATGTATTGCAAAAACCTTGGGAGGTGCATTATGGCCACAGAAGCTTATGCGCCAACAACTACCAAAAAAATAAATAAATAAATAAATAACTTCCGGGAATAAGATTCGAACGTTGGGTTTGCATTACATCTCTCCCCCCCCCACACACACACACAAACACAGCGTCGATTTCACATATCGCGTGCAATTAATGTGGCCTCACTCCTCGGTGACATTTTCCCGAACGTAATAACTGCTTATCCGTTCTGTTAAGTGGCTACGTCAGAGTTCCGAACCAACCAACCAACCATCTGAATACTCGCGCTGAAGAACCCTTAGACGGTTTAAGACTGGTTACTCTCAAGCAGATCACGGTCTCCATAGCCAAGTGGGAGTGCAGTAGCACACGCTGTTTGAATAGACCGGGGTTCAAACCCCTGGCTGCTAAATACGGTGGATCTGCCAACCCGCACTGGACCAGCATGGGAGATTATGGTCCACTTTCTTCAACGTGAATTGTTTGAGGAGGTTTCCATCCTGCAGTGGATTGTAATGGCTGCTGCTTACCTTACCTTACTCTCAAGCAAACATTGCCAGATGGCTAAAAGATGGAAGTACAATTCTCGAAAGACTTTGGAAACAGTTCTTAAAGTTAGGAAATGGTACAATAAGATCTCGCGGCAACCCTCGACCTTTGGGAACATACACTTAAAACAACAAATATGAGCAAAACAGATGGATACCTTTGACTATTGACCCGAAGACACAAGTTGACAGCACCACAACCTCATTGACCTAGGGGCGTTCCAAGGGTATAAGGTGCCCGGGTGCTAATTGAAATTGGGCGCCCCCTTTAAAATTTTTTTCATATGTGTATGTAAGTTTCAGATTTTTCAGGGGCCCCTTGAAAGTTGGCGTCCGGGTGCAGTCATCCCTTGCACGGCCCGTCCCTGATTACATCGAACTCGTTGCCGTCATAAGCATGGGTGGGTGGTGCACGAAGGCGATCTCCGTGCAAGACAGGCTGCACCTTTCCTATGCACCCAAATCACGGTGAAGAATGCCGGAAACTAGGAAGCATGTTACATGCACCCAAGACTAATGGCACATTCAAGTTCTGCATCCCTATCTCACGGAAACCTTGTTTCCTATACAGTATTTCTATAACGTCAGCATTTGTTTACTTTACCCAATAGTTCAAATTTACTTAGTGTATAAATTATTGGGTGCTTCTTTGTCATCGAACTCAATTTTGCACGAGCCCACAACAGACCATTTTCTGATTTTGAATGTCGGCTATTATATGGAACAGCACAAGTGGCAAATTTATAAATTCTGGGCCCACCACCAGATTGCAGAATGGCCTTCACGTGTCTTTAATAACTATACACACCAACCGTCGGGCTCTCCAACTCGCTTCCCCCCCCCCGGTTGGTTGACCTGGCGGTATGGTAGTTTCAGTTCCTAATTCAATTCAATGTAGTTAGGTATAAGGTGTATAAGAATTGGTTAATATGGGTGAGTAAGTCTAAACAGTGATTTAGGAGGAACAGTAAATATTTTGTGAGGTTACAGTATCGATTATTCTGAGTAAAAAAGTTCATATAAACATGTGTCCAATTGATGTGCTCAATGGATTCGGAGATAGAGCTGTTTGAAATTGGCGCCGACATGTCCTGAATCAGGTGTGACAAGAAGCAGTTATAACCTGACGCTGTTTGGTGTTAGAAGTGTTGTTAAGAACATCTTCACACACGCTCAATATGCCGATATGATGTTTGTCTACGGTTTTTGTGGTAGAAGTGCTACTGCTGCTTGTAGAGAATACCGTCGACGGTTTCCTAACCGTACAGTTCCCAGCGCTCATATTTCTTCTGAACGTGCAAATGAACAAAATGTGGATGAAATAGAAAAACACATTCTTCAATGGGTAGAACGTAGTCCTACTATTAGCACACGAAGAATTTCTACGCGTATCGGTGTTCCACAGACAAGAGTATGGCGAACATTACGGCTTGTATCCGTTTCACATACAGCGGGTGCAACATCTTCAACCAGGAGACGATTGGAATTTTGTGGGTGAATAAATGCAAATCGCTGATTAATTCCATTAATACCGTTCAGCGATGAAGCTGCTTTCACCCGTGACGGCATCAACAACACCCATAACTCTCACAGGTGGTCAGACGAAAATCCATATGCCACTGCAGAAACAATTTTCAGCATTGCTTCTCTCTGGTGCAGTATCATCGACAATCAGTTGATTGGGCCGTTCTGTTACAAAATCGTTTTACAGGGCCCATTTACCTAGAATTTCTGCAAAACGAACTTCCACTATTATTGGAGGACGTTTCCTTGGCTACAAGGATTGGTATGTACTTTCAGCATCCTGCACATTATACCCGTTTGGTGAAAAAATATCTAAATCGAACTTTCCCTGAACCATGCATCGGCCGTGGTCATTGGCCACCAAGGTCTCCAGACCTCACCCCGTTAGATTTTTTTTTGTGGGGGATGAAAAGCGCAGTACACAAAGAAAAGGCGAATACAAGAGACGAATTGCTCGAGCGCATTTTGGATACTGCTGCCCTCATAAAGGAAACGCCAAGACGACCTCAGAAGAACAACACGTCATACAAAGTCACTGTTAAACCAAGATGGTTTAACAGTGACTTTGTCAGTGTTAAACTAAACCAAAAATATATACGTAGCCTAATTTCCTCATCTGAAACATCTAAGAAGAAAAATTAATACTATATATATATATATATATATATATATATATATATATATATATATATATACACACACTGTGCTGCCACTTTATTAGATACACCCCTGCTGTGCACACAAATGGTTTGTCCCACAGTTGCAAGTCACATGACCACAGTTGTGGATATAAATGCGGCAGAACAACCTTTCTAGTATCATTAAGCGTACAAACCGTAGCAAGAATGGGGAAAAGGAATGATCTAATGGACTTCGAACGTGGCATGGTAGTAAGAGCAAGACGTGCTCGACAAAGCATTTCTGAAACGGCAGTTCTCCTGAACTTTTCACGCACCACAGTTTCAAGGATGTATCGAGAATGGTGCAACGAACAGAAAACATCCGCTCAACGGCACTCCTATGGAAGAAAATCGCTTGTTGATGAGAGAGGTCAGAGGAGGATGGCTAGAACTGCGCAAGCAAACGAACGGGCCACAATGTCGCACATCACGTCAGAATACAACCTGGGTGCGCAGAACAAAATATCAAACCGGACCACTAGTCCACTTTTTTTTTCTTTTTTTTTTTAAGCCACGCTCCCTTGCGTGGCCCTTTGCCTCCACTCCCCGGGCGGGAGGGGGAGGTGACTTCTGGGCTCCTCCTCCCCTCGCCGCCCCTCTCTTCCCTCTGGTGGGGCATGGGCCTGCTCCACTGATTTGGGGGTCATCTTCTCTATGGACCCCTTATTTCTGTCTTTTCCCCCCAGCCTTCAGTCTCTCCCCCCTCTCTCTCTCTCTTTTAATTATAATTACTAATGTCTGAACCATTGTTAAATTGCTTGAGCCCTACACCCAAAAACTTAACATTTATTTGCATAAATAGTACTTCTTTTTGGCTGACCCATAACTATAACGGTTTTTTTTTATTTATTATTTTTTTATTATTTTTTTATTTATTATTTATTTTTATTTATTTATTTTTTTTATTTATTATTTTTTTTATTTATTTTATTCTTTTATTTTTTTTAAGGTCCTAGCCTCTGAAATCTCAGGAAATTAGGTGGGAGGACCTGCCAGAGGAAATAGCTATAATAGTTGTCTACCTGGTCTGCCTCCACGAGGCAGAGTGTGGACAACGTTGGGTCCCATTAGGGGCCCAGCGGCTAAATGACCAGAGGAACAACGGTACACGACACTACACGTGTACAAAATCCATACACTTTTAAACCTCTGGCATTGACAGTGTTCTGTTTCACACCCACAATGTATAGCACGCGGAGATGGGGGAAACCCCTGGTGCCGTTTGACACTAAACACAGTCTACACTCTAGTCGCACTTTGTCGCGAATGGGCCACATCGCGTACCTTTGCTATCAATGAAGAACAAGAGAGCACGCCTCCTGGTGGCACAGCAACACTAGCACTGGACTATCGAGGATTGGAAAACAGTTGTTTGGTCTGACGAGTCGATGTTCTTGGTGCATCATGTTGATGGAAGGCTCAGAATTTGGCGAAAACAACATGAAAAACGATCGTAGCAGCACACAGTTGAGTTATCCCACTGTTTGCTGCTACGACGAGAGCAATCGATCAAATATTTCCGAAGATAATTAAAAGAAAAATCACAGACTCCTTTTTCTATGTATGAGCCTGTATATAAAAATTGAAGAAAATTAAAAGCGTAAGGTGGAAATTCAATGGGAAATCCCTCGATGTCTTTTACCGATGCTTCTTTGTTCCCATATGTTAATATGAGGACGGAGTGCAAAATGGAATTGTTAGACGAGTAAAATATCAACCCAAGAGATTTGTTCTTTTTGGGATGGCTTCGGCTTGTCAAACCGTTTCGAATGTAGCTTTGAAAGTAATATCAGAATATAAAACCGCTGATTTTTTAGTAGCCAAAATAGCTTCAGAATCTGTCACTAAAATAAATCGCTCCTTACGGATCTATGGTATTCCAGCTTGTCCTGATGTACGTAGATAGGATAGATGATAAAGGTTGAGTTGGCAAGAATTCGGGAGAAAATTATAAGGATGTGACGAGAGAGACGAAACGTTTCTGACAAGGTACCATCACTAATGCGAAGTTACAAACGGGGCATAGTTTAGATCCAGATGGAATGCTCTTGACATTGTTCGGGTGATCTTGTGGAGAAACTGAAGTTTCAGGGTACTGTATTTCATAAGAAATCGTACTCTTTATCAAGACATACGAGAACACTTTTATGAAAGAGCTACCGAGGACGAGCTGCCGAAGCTATTGAAATTTAAGGAGTTGTATTTTGTATTTTTGCGCAATTTTTAAATGCTATGTATAATAAGAGGTAGGCTTTTATTGTAAACAATTGAGGTAGGATCAACAGATTTTATTTGTAGTTTTTACCGTGTGAATACATATGTAATGGTGTTAGAAGTAGGAATTGTCTGTTTAGCTTGAAGGCACAATAATGGCGTCAAATTATATAGGATCCGCCTTCCAGAGGCAGGGTCGGTAACTTTTAACATTTTAAAACGAGGAGCTAAGCGTGGATGAGCCGTTGCTCGAGAAGCACTTGTAGCACGTGATATGCTTTGTATGCAAAGATGTGGCGCGGATAGAATAGTGTATATAAACACCCACCTCCGCGCACTGAGAGGAAACTGCCTGGGTTCGAATTCTGTAAATGCCGGGAGGGACACACAATTTATGGACATAATACACACGGGCAGATAAGTAGGTTCTCGAGCGCCCTAACATGGCGTTTTTTTCTTTCTTTCTTTCTTTTTTATTTTATTTTTGTACTCAGTCCACATATTACACAGCGAAGCTGGAAAAAAAGTTTGGCTGGGGCCCCGCATAAATTAGTAATAAATAATGTAGTCGGTAGAGTGGTACTGACCAGTCAGTTTTATAATGCACTACGGATTGAGAGCACAGACTGCATATTTGTAGAATAGAATGAATCAAACTAGCACTTGTGGAGCCGCATACTTGCATAAAGCCTTGAATGGTTTGAGCATGCTCAATGCTGATGACATTCCTCCTCTTGCTCATAATAATCACCTGAGAGGGCATAAATTCAAATTGAGGAAAGACAGATGTTGGTTAGATGTGCGGAAGTTTGCCTTTAGACAGCGGGTGGTTGGTAGGTGGAACAGACTTCCATCTGTCGTTGTAGAGGTTGATAGCTTAAACAGATTCAAGGTAGAATTGGACAAACATTTGGAGCGAGTGGATGGGTGAAATGAGAAGGGTCTGTGTTTTTTTTTTTTGGCTGATGCTATATAAGCTCGCTTTCCTGCTTCATGTGCCCTGCTAATGCACGGAGGTCACTGTCACAGAGAGGCCTAGATATACGCCTGCGTATGCCTATGTACCTATGTTTGTTTGTTTGTTTGGTTTTTAGGAGCATTAGCAACTAAGGCCATATTGCTCCGGGATATGCGGTGGTCATTCCTTGACCTTTCCGCATCCTCCGTATTTGGTGGTGACGGGCTCAAACCCCGGTCTAATCAAGAAGCGTGTGCTACGCACTGCTGCTCCTTCCCACCTGGCTACGGAGGCGCCCCTATGTACCTATGCCTATGCATTCTATATACAGTACATATACTGTACAATACTTAATTCTGTTTTAGAATTTTACAATTTTTCGGATACACGTAAGGATGAAACAATTTCCTTTTGAACGTATGAATAAATGTCCCCCCCCCCTCCAACTCCATACCTTTACTTTTGTCGCATACTTCTCCCGATATTACTGTCCTTAAATAGGGCAGAACTCGTACTTTGAATTATGCATTTCGGGCATCGGTTAGAATAACCGGCCACACCAGAAACATTCCGGAAATAACGCTTCGTTCGGAAATGATTCTGCGTCCCGGAAATGACGCGTAAATTCACGTCGTCCACAGCTGGCGGGGAACAATCCGAGTTATAATTAAATAAAGCGCCCAAAGCCGCGGTGGATTTTAGCTATTCGTGGCTCCGAGAGCAAAATAGGTACTCGCGCAACACAAAACCCTTTTGTAATCTGCGGATCCCGTTTCAGCAATCGCGGGGTTCGAGCCGTGCGCATTATTCGATAAAGTGCAATCGAGGATTCCCAACCCGGATGCCGTTGCACGAAACCACACGCAACACGAGCGGCAACGGATTACAAAAACTGAACTCGATTAATAAATAAGAAATCGATCCGAGTAAAACCCCGAAATAAATGTTGCCGGCCCAATTGGAGTCCCGCCGCGTAATTTGTAAAACCGATCGTCTCGCGCAGTTATTTCGCAAATATAAGTGCGTGAGACGGTCGATTTTTCTTATTCATAAATTAAGCGAGAAAGTAAATGTGGGTGGGGCAGCGGATAATTCAATTTACGTTGCAGTCTCAAAATCCGCCGTTGATTTTTTTTACATTTCAGTCTTTTATCGTTGAACATGTTATTCGTCCTGTACACAGAGGCGGACTGGCCATAACACTTACCGGGGAAACTCCGGTGGATCGGTGTGGTTTTGGCCATAAACACTAGTACGAGGCCGCTACAAGTTTTCTCCTCCTCTAAGAATGTTTGCCCCAGTCCGCCTCTGGCTGTACATCAAACGACAACTGCCGTACAAAAGCGTGCACATTACCAACTTAAATATTTAATTTTCAAGGCATAAAATAACATTCCTTTAATACAGTATAGGAAAGCCTATTAATCTCGAAACAAGATCAGGTATAATTATAACCAAAGCGAAAGTGCTTCGTGGTCGAAAATATTTCTTACTATTTTTAATGTTGATGATCCTGCTCAGGTGGCTAACATACTAAATGAGTATTTTACATCGACATTCAAACGTGAGGAGTTATTCAGTGAGGGGATTGCCAGAGGTGAGTAAAACTCTGGCTGACCTGGATGATTTTGCAATAACTGAGAGGAAAGTGGAGGAGAAATTGTTGAAGATAAACATAAAAAATGCACAAGGGGTGGACGAGATCTATCCAGTTATATTAAAGGAGGCAGCAAAGGAAGTAAGCAAACCCTTAGCCATAATTATGAGAGCTACTTTGGACTCAGGAGAGGTACCCATGGACTGGAGATGTGAAAATATGACCCCAATTCACAAAGGAGGATCAAAGGGCAACACAAGTAATTATAGACCTACTAGTTTCACTTATGTTCCAGAAAAATTAATGGAAGTGCTGGTTAAAAAAGCACTGCAGAATCATCTAGACAAGACTTCGGTTATAGCTCAGACACAGCATGGTTTTGTTAAGGGAAAGTCTTGTCTGACCAATTTGATTGGATACTATGATGTGGTTACAAAGGAACTGGATGCAGGGAATAACTTTGATATTATATACTTGGATCTTAGAAAGGCTTTTGATACTGTTGCATATAAGACTGGTGCACAAATTGGAGCAGTGTGGCATTGGAGGCAAATTGCTGCTGTGGATAAAGGGGTGGTTGAGGGGGAGAAGTCAGAGAGTGGTAATCAATGGACACTGCTCATCGTGCACTAATGTTATTGGTGGAGTCCCTCAGGGTTCAGTTTTGGGTCCATAGTTGTTTTCTGTATTTACAAATGATATTGATAATGTTATATCAAGCTTAATGTCCAAGTTTCCAGACGATACAAAGGTTGGCAGGGTTGTTAAAGACACTAATGCAACAGGATCTAGAAAAGTTGAGCAGATGGGTTGAGAGGTGGCAAATGAAGTTTAACATTGACAAATGTAAAGTACTACATATGGGAAGCAGCAACTCCAGAGTGACATATCAATTCTGTGGTACTACACTGACAGCGGTAGAGAACGAAAAGGACCTGGGGATAATTGTGCAGGCAGATATGAAGTTTTCTGACAGTGCAGACGGTCTGCAAGAGTAGCTCATAGTGTCTTGTTAATGATATACTGGAATGTTTCTAGCAGGAACAAGGAGGTGATTATCCCCTTATATAAGGCAGTGGTCAGGTCACACCTTGAGTACTGTATACAGGTCTGGAGGCCTCATTTTAAGAAGGATGTAGAGCTGCTGGAATGAGTATAGAGAAGGGCAACAAGATTAGTGAATGGAACAAAGGGTTGCTCTTACGAAGAAAGGCTTAAATTTTGCAAATTACAGTGTCTGGAGACTATGCACCTGCGAGGTAATCTGATTGAGGCGTATAAAGCCTTGAATGGTTTGAGCATGCTCAATGCTGATAGAATTGTTCCTCTTGCTCAGAATAATCATTTGAGAGGGCATAAATTCAAATTGACGAAAGACAGATGTAGGATAGATGTGCGGTTTTCCTTTAGCCAGCGGGTGGTTGGTTGGTGGAACAGACTTCCATCCCTTGTGGTGGAGGTTGATAGCCTAAATAAATTTAAGGCTGGGCTGGACAGGTACTTGGAATGAACGGAAGGGTGAAATGGAAGCGTGTTTTTTTTTTTTTTTTTTTTGGCTGATGCTGCATAAGCTTGCTTTCTTACATCACATGCCTCTGCTCTAAAAATTTACTCTATGCTT
The DNA here is from genome assembly GCF_048544385.1 of Mastigoproctus giganteus. Taxonomy (NCBI): domain Eukaryota; kingdom Metazoa; phylum Arthropoda; class Arachnida; order Uropygi; family Thelyphonidae; genus Mastigoproctus; species Mastigoproctus giganteus. The sequence goes on from NC_143586.1 coordinate 1,925,615, forward strand.
TCATTCCAAGTCGAGGGTAGCATGATGTGGCCCATATTTCTACAGAAAAGTCCAGCGTAAACACGTCACCGATTGAAATACAATGTCCTCGCTGGCCTTCTCCCCCTGCGGCAGGTCTATTGCCAAGGGTACAAGCGAAATTAAAAAAAAAAATATATATATATATATACACTGGTGTTCAAAGAAAGTGCATCACCCCTTAAAATTGTAATTGTCGTCCGAATAACATAATTATATGGCAATATTTCTTACAGATTGCATCAGATAAGATTAACAGACGTAGGTGATGACGTAATATTGCATCAGCTGTTACCTTCCGCTATTTAAGCACGCGAAAGTTCTGCAAGAGTTGCAGTCATTTCTTGCTTGTGAATCAGTACTGCGACAGTGAGAAAATTTCTTTCCAAACCCAAGAATACTGGTTCTGCTGATAGGAAAAAAGGAACCGGACGCAAACGAGTCCTACCCCAAAACAGTACCGCGTTTTGAAGCGCTTAAGCCTTAAAAACAGTAAAGCTTCTCCGTCTGAGCTGAAAAGAGAATGGGAAGAACATACAGGAGTGGTAGCAAGTGCAATAACAGTCAGAAGACACCTCTTCAAAAATGGACTTGTATCCCGTCGTTCTAAGAAGAAGCCCTTCCTTACACAAAAAATGAAAAAGGCCCGATTACTTTGGTACAAGAAGCATGTCAAATGGACCCCCGAGCAGTAGAAGTCAGTTATTTTCTCGGATCAGAAGAAATTCAACCTGCATGGCTCTGATGGGAGACAAACAAGACGTGGTGAAGAATACCATCCAGACTGTTTGGTGTCTACAGTGAAATTCTCTACCAGCACCCCAAATGATATGGGGGTGGATTTCGAATCACCTGCAGTTTATAAAAGGTTCCATCTGACTGACAATGGAAAGCTGGCTATATTGGAAGGCAAATTGCTGCCAACCATTAGAGACCATTTCAACATGCCAAGTAACTGCATTTTTCGGGACGACTCTGCTCTTTGTCATCGGGCGAAAAGTGTAAGTAGGCACTTCTGTAGTTATTTTAGTTTCATTCCTGCATTAGAGGTTCGATAGTAATGTGTTTCCATTTGTTAAAGGTGAAAAAATGGTTGGAAGAACGGTCCATTACAACTGTTAGCTGGCCAGGAAACAGCCCGGACCTGAATCCTATAGAGAACTGTCAGCATCGTGTGGAATCTGCAGTTGCCAGAAAGAAACCACAAACCCTTCGTGACCTTCAGGAAGCCATAATTCGTGTTTGGAACACGAACTATCAGTTGATTATCTCCAGAAATTGATCTTGTCAACGCACCACAGTGTGCTGCTGTCATCAGGGCCAAAGACGGTTCAACTAAATTTTAGTTTGCACCTGGCTTTTTGACATTTCATTTTGTTTTCCATTTAAAATGATAAACTGAAGCAAACTGAGGGCTTCTGATAACATTTCAGTCATAATTCTAGTCGCGTTTACTAAAAACGTTGTATAAAGGTTGCAAATGCTCATTTTGGAATATTTTGAGAGCATCTGTCAAATATTATTTAGCTTTGCCTTAACTATTAATAAATAGCTTTTTTTTATATTTCTATTTGTGGTGCTAGTCATTAATGTAACATACCATCGCGAAAAAGGGTTAGAAATGTGAAATTCCTAGGTGATGCACTTTCTTTGAACACCAGTGTATATATAGAATACTAATAATAAAATAATAATAAGACTGTAAAGCGTTTAGGGCATAACATAGCCTCAAGTAACATAGCCTTGACTCTCCCATAGCCTCAAGCTATGGGAGAGTCAAGGCTATGTATAAATAAATATAGTGCAAGCGCATCAGAAATACATAGCTATATCTGAATAAATCGGGATATTAGTAAAACGGCGTCGTTTTAAGTTATATCTCATATTGTGAATACCTTCACAACGAGTTGCCATGATATTGCACTACTTCGAATAAGTAACGCTTCACCTAAGGAGAAGACTAATGTTACTTATTCTCAGATGGGTACCGAAGTAGGGCCAAATAGCCCTGAAACGGTGCCGTCTGGGTGGTGGTACCCATCTGAGAATAAGTAACATTAGTCTTCTCCTTATGTGAAGCGTTACTTATTCGAAGTAGTGCAGTATCATGCAACTCGTTGTGAAGATATTCACAATATGAGATATAACTTAAAACGATGCCGTACTAATATCCTGATTTATTCAGATATAGCTATGTATTTCTGATGCGCTTGCACTATATTTATACATAAAATAATAATACTCATAATCTACACTATTCTACAAAAAGCCACTAGACACTTAGTTATGAACAAAACATGTATTTATTCAAAGAAATCAATATCACATTTATTTATTTATTAAATCCGTTTATTGCTCTGATCAAGAGCCACCCCCCTGGACAGCAGTAAGCGGGCGGGGGGTGATATTTACATTCAGGGGGTAAGACAGGGACATGTGCCCGGCAGTTACATGGAACACATATATGCTTAACCCGATAGGTGCAGAACTTAGTGTTTATTATTTTACATACTAAACACTAAGTCTGTAACTCTTTGCTAGTATTTAATTGTAATCGGCTTAAAACTTAACTTGGCTTTTGTCTAGACATGATTTTCTTTGTTTTCTGTTTACCTAATGTTAGGATTCAGGAAATATAATTGGTTTGTTAATGTCTCCCGACTTGTGTAGTGGGATGGTCTCACGCTAGAGCCAACGTACATATTGTTGTTATTGTTTATGGTTGACTGATATTTGGTCTTAAGTTTAGATTAAGTATCTGTTCACTAGTCTTTCTTAAATCTGTTGTACTTTCTTACTCGTTCTTCTAGGGGATGCCTTTTCTTCTTCTCTTACTTTCTATCTCTATTTCCCCTTCCTCCCCTGCTCCCATTCTTCTCATTCGATTACCTATTTTCCTTTTCATAAAATACCTGAATACTTTGTATTACAGTCTGTCCTCGTATAGCACGATAGTTGCGTTCCTAGAAAACCTCGTGCAATGCAAAATCGTGCAATATAAACAACAGGCCCTATGGGAAAAGTGGGGTTAGGTGCCGACCACCCAAGATTGAACACCATTTGGAACCAAAACATTACCAAACACAATAAATAATCGGGTAATTTTAATCGTTATAAAATACTTACGTATTTTATAACGATTAAAATACGTAATAAAAATAATATTATATTATAATAAAGTATTTTTAGTATTTTTTAATACTAAAAAAGTATTTTATACGAATAAAATACGTATTTTATTCGTAAAAAATTTATTATATTAAATAAAATAGTCGTAATAAAATACTTACGTATTTTATAATACGTAATACGTAAGTCGTAATAAAATATTGCTAATGCTTTTGCGTCTATCGTAAGCAAACTTGCTTTTTGTTTGATTTTCTATCCAAAGAGATGACATCCGTTCCATCTCTTCCAATTCTTTGTGTCTTAATCTAATGGATTTTAATTACACTGAGTTGTTCCCGCTATGAAAGTTGTTTTTATTTTCTCTGCATTCTTTGTAATTCTCGGCGTTGCCTCATTTAGGTCTGTAGCACGTGCAATATCACATGGTCTTTCATTTCGCTCAAAGCGTATCACAATTTCATATTTTTTCTCTATCGACAGAAGCGGAATGGCCATAAGCCTTACGGGGGAAACCACGGTGGGCCGGAGGCCGGTGTGATTTTGGCCATAAACCGTAGTATGAGGCCACTATAAATTTTCCCGGGTAAGAATTTTTGAGCCAGTCCGCCTCTGTTTATCCATATTGCTTTTTTTTCTCTCTCTGAATCTGCAGTGTCTTCGCCAGGACGCTTCCTTTTCACACCTTTTAAGTATTTTACTAATTTTTAGGGAATAAAGCACAATTACAAAACGAGGAGGCACGCTTGATACACATAAACAAAGCTGCGCGCGTGTAGCAACTGAATAAACAACACTGTAAAACCCGAGATACACTATTAACACCTCACATTTTACTAAAGCACATTTCTAGGGGTTACTACCATAAAACAATAAAAACATTTTCCAGTTGCGTTTCTACTAGTGGAATCTGTTATAAACTGGTAGTAAACTCGATCTAATTGCATTTGCGATTACAGTATATCGATAGATGGAATTGGGTTGGTTTTTACGTTATTATGGTGAAATGTGTTTCCCCTTCACTGATATAAAACACATAAATACATTTTCAGAATCTCCTTCATTCCTATCGTGTTGCGTTCAGTTGGGGTGATTCCGCGTTCGACTGCCATTTCTTGTAAACACAAAGGCGAATCGTGTATAAGCGAATTCGGTTCGTGTTATATAAGATAACGTTCCCCTATTACCCCGGGGGCTCACATCTGGTGAGTATGGGCTTGGCAAACCTAGGGTCCTGAGCTGGATATCATCATTCTTCTCTTTCTTGGTGATGCCTTTCTACTTCTCTCTCTCTCTCTCTCTCTCTCTCTCTCTCTCTCTCTCTCTCACACACACACACACACACAGGGGGTAACTCGGGAATTTTTTTTTTTTTTGGCTGGTGCAGCATAAGCCTCAGGCTTCCTTGTACCATATGGCTAATAATAATAATAATAATAATTTATAAATCGTGTATGATCGAATTCGTGTAATGCAACACGTGTTATACGAGGACCGACTGTATTTACTTTCTCTTCTATTTCAGCGGATGTCTATTTCTTCTTCCCCTTATTTTCTATCCAACTTTCACTTCCCTTCCAATTCCCATACTTCTCATTCTTATATCCACTTTCTTTCTCTAAACATCTTGGGGCTCCCAGACCTGCCCGACAACCCCAGTAAGAGTTTCAATTTAAAAGCGGTCCCTGGCGCGCCTCCTAGATGCCAAGGTTGGGAGTCAGGGGGCAGGGAACCAGGTGTCCCCTGGCTGCGAAGACCCCAGATGCCGGCACTCAACACAACAACACAGATACTTACATACCTACATATATACACCTGCCGGCCTTGGCCTTTTGCCTTTTCAGATGCTACTGCGGTATATAAAAAAGTAAATTGCAGCCATTATCAACCCACTGCAGGATGGAAGCCTCCTCAACAATTCATGCTGAGGGAAATGGACCATAATCTGCCACGCTGGTCCAGTGCGGGTTGGCAGATCGACCGTATTTAGCAGTCAGGGGCTTGAACCCGGGTCTACTCAAAGAGCGTGCGCCACTGCACTCCCGCTTCTGACCACTCGGCTACGGAAAAGTGTAAAGTTTTTTTGCCCCCTGGCTACGAAGACGCCAGATGCCGGTACTCAACACAACAACACATATATCTACATATATACACCTGCCGGCATTCGCCTTTTGCCTTTTCAGATGCTACTGCGGTATATAGGGGGAAAAAAATTACTATATTAGGGTTACCCGTAAATGATTACATTAACCCGTATTCGTGTCTGTAAATTGCATGTGTTCTCTGGTCAATTTGCCTGTTTTGCTGGACGAAAAAACCCCAGTTTCTGAGGGGAAAAAAACCTTGCTATCTACGCCTAAGACCGGCTAACTCAGCCACGGAGTGAAAAAAGCCCACTAAAGTTCCTCGCGTCATCGACGGGATTCGAACCCGGGCCTTTTCCACGCAGACCGGTATATAGGGGAAACCCTGTAGATCGCAATTAAAACAAACACACTTTGACCTTGATCTTGTACCTTTCGGGTTAAGCATACATGTGCTCCATGTAACCGCCGAACCATGAATTTGCCCACCATGGCTGCTTTAATGAGTCGACAAAGGCATTAATTGCTGGAAGAAATACTGCGCTGCGTTATTTCATTATACAGCATTAGTGCGCTCCAGTTACCAAGACAGTATTCTTGGTCTTGCCCAAATTGTGAATTCTTCCAGTCCAAGGGGTGATCAGTTGACTGAATACCGACCACCGTCTGTGCTAGGCTAGCCACTGCAAAGTTCTACTGGTACTGGATTCTCTTCAAAGTATGCATTCATAGTCTTTGTCAAATGGCTTGGAGCGTTGTCGCATTGAAAGATGTAAAGCTTTTGTAATAAAATTGCCAAAATGTAGGGCACACATAATTGTCAAGAACGTTAAGCTGTGCAGTGCAACGTTCGTGTTTCAATGCACTGCAAATAGGACTATTTGCTGCGCATGAAACCAGTCCATACCAGAGAGATTCCCCTTCTAAAACTCAGCTCTATTCGACGGCATATCGTTCGAACTGAATTACGAATTTACCGCTAATCATTTCTATAGCCAAAATATTCGTGTAATTCGTGGTCGCACACAACTTCCTGCAATTAGATGGGTGGTGTGCAGTCATTCGTTGAACTCCAAATTACAGAATCCAGCATTCCGTTACGACAGACACTGTATTGGGATGCTGCACAAATCTTCTCTCGATACTCGAGATTTGTCAAAGAAGATTCGAGCATTTGTTTGCCTTTTGATTCGAGCATTTCGCAATTGTTTGATATCAGAACTTCAGAAGCAAACAATTGCTTCAGTTCAAACAATTGCCAAGACATTGAACACCATATGGCCGAAGCCTATTCTGCCATTGTGGCTTGCAGAAACCTAAACCAATCAGTCTGCATAGTTGCACGACATTTCGCACGTCATAATGGACTAATCTATCCGCAGTAATGTCGGCAATGATCGGGGGCGCACTGAATCTCAAATGCATTGTGCCAGTCGCAGTTTTCTCGTGGGGGAGCCTAATTTCCTTGTACAATACAGGGTCTCTTTCTAACGGGTTCGAGCTAACTTGGAGAGATCTCTGAATATTTTCGCATACCAAGTTCATCGCAGTGCTGCTGTACACTGAACGCCAGACCAAACAGTGTCTGCATGGTAGCTCAGTGGTATCTCGCCATCCCCCCTAAATCGGGTGGAAAAGGCCCGGGTTCGAATCCCGTCGATGACGCGAGGAATTTTAATGGGCTTTTTTCACTCCGTGGTTGAGTTAGTCGGTCTCAGGCGTAGATATCAAGATTCCCCCAGAAACAGGGGTTTCTTCGTCCTGCAAAACAGGCAAATCGACCAGACAACACACGCAATTACAGACACAAAGACGGGTTTATGTAATCAATTATGGATAACCCTAATATAATAATAATAAATCACACATACTAATAGTAATAGTATTCGTCATATAGTGCAAGGAAGCCACAGGCTTTTGCGCTGCACTGGCAAAAGAAACCCAAGTAAATAAGAAAATACAAATTATATGGTACCCTTCTCACAAGGTCCACAGGTCCAGTTGACCTCTGAATTTATTCAAACTGTGAGCCGCAACTACCTGTGAGGGCAACTTGTTCCAGCAATCAACGGCTCACTGGCTAAAATAAAACTTCTACAATCTAATCTAAACCTCAACCCCTGTTGAATTTATGACCCCTAATTCTGGAATTCTTTCGACCAAAATTTAAAAAAATCAAATTATTATATTAGGGTTACCAGTAATTGATTACATAAACCCGTATTTGTGTCTGTCGATTTGCCTGTTTTGCTGGACGGAAAAATAATCCAGTTTCTGGAGGGAAAAACCTTGCTATCTACGCCTGAGACAGATTAACTCAGCCACGGAGTGAAAAAAGGCCATTAAAGTTTCTAGCGTCATCAACAGGATTCGAACCAGAGCCTTTTTCACCTGGTGTGGGGAGGACGAATTCTTTCAACCAGTAAAAGTTCCGCCTTCGTTATTTTACTAGCTCTCTCAGATCCTTATAAACCTCAATCAGGTCACCTCTGAAGTGACTGGTCACAAAGCTCTTTAGCCCACATAATCCAAGTCTTTCCTCATACGGTCGTCCTTCTGCTGATCTCACCATTCGAGTTGCCCGTCTTTGGACCCTTTCAAGAAGCTTAATGCCTTTTTTTTAGATGAGGTTTCCAAATTTGAACACAGTAATCCAAATGTGGTCTTACAATTGTCATTTACAGTGGGATTATCACCTCCTTACCTCTGCAGGATAACGTTCAATAAATCATCGAAAGGACACCGTGGGCTTTCCTGGCTAACTGTTTAACTGAAAACTTCATATCTGCCTGTATTGTAGTTCCATTTCTTCCATCATTGTTTTTAATTCAATTCCACATAATTGACACTTATATATTGGCGATGTTTCAAGATTCGTCTGAACCATGTCATCAGGCCTATAAGCTAAGTTAAAACATGAAAAAAATTAAATTAGCAATTCTAGGGTACCTTTGTTGACCATGAGCGAACTTACAAGACCGAATATGTCGTACTTCGATCGGGAGCCAGCACAGCCACTGGAGATGCACCGTGGTTGTCCGTGAGAAATGGAAATTTAGACCATCAACTCCTAACTGTGACTCAGTCCTATTAGAGGCAATTAAACTGGACCTAACCTCTCGAGATAATGGCCATTGATAACGCAAGGAAGATCCAAGAAACACCCAGAGGAGGCAAAATAACACTAAATGCCAGTCATCTGAATGTACTTCTTGTCTGGAATAATGGATCCATTACCTGACAGTGACTGTTGACAATTGGCGACCTGAATGGGGCACTCTAGCCCAGTTCACTTTTAATTCCCAACCCTTGGGCAGGGGGCGGGGACAGTTTGCTGTCCTCCCTGCTCCCTTCTTTTTTCACTCCATACAGCGTTCTATGCTCCTTGCCTTAACAAGGGCGTGTTGTACAGTAACCACCCCAGCTCTACAGGTGCTAGCTGGATGTATACCCCTAGACCTAGAGGTAATAAGAAGAGGATTGTATCAATGGTTGAAGAAGGGTATTCCCACCGAAACAGCAGGCATCACTCTTAACCTTGATAACAACCCCAAACAGGAAAGGAAGAGAATCTCTGAATTATGTACAGGACCTGGCAAGAGACATGGGACACCACCAACAAAGGATTAATACCCAAAAAGTTCATTCCCTCTGTGAACCTCATCAGTCCAAAGCCTCCACCCTGGTACTCACCAGACCTCCAACTACACTTCGACTGAGAGGCCACGGACCCTTTAAAGGGAAGCTAACATCCCTAGGCACAGAGATGATCCACTGTGTCACTGCGGAGCTGAAGAAACGTGGGATCACGTAATGTATGATTGCCATGAATATGATCTTGTGTAAAGTGTATTGATGTCTAACGACACCAGGAGTTTCCCCCATCTCCACGTTACTTTCATTGTAGGTGTACCAGTTCAATGGGAAGGCCAGAGATTTAAAAATGTATGGATTTTGTATAAGTGTAATATTATGTATCATTGTTCATCTGGCCATTTAGCCGCTGGACCCCTACTGACATTGCCCACACTTGGCCCAGTGGAGGCAGACCAGGTACACAGTAGTATGAAGCTTTACTCTGGCAGGCCCTGCCACATAGTTTCCTGAGATTTTAGTGATAGGGCCTATGTAAAAAAAAAAAAAAAAAAAAAAGATAAATAAAAAATAATAATAATGCAACACGGCGATTTTCAGGGTAAGACGCTAAAGAGATTATTAGAGGCCCAAAGGGGTATGCGTGACTTCATTTGAACAATTAAAATTTTGGTAGTGTGGGGCATACGCTATGATATTTAGTCAGAGCAGGGAGGAGACTGAAGGCTGGGGGGGAAAGTCAGAAATATGGGGTCAATAGGGAAGACGACCCCAGAGAAGGTCAGTGGGGAATGCCCATGCCCCACCAGGAGGAAAAGAGGGGCAGGCGAGGAAGGTTCTGAGAGAGTGTTTTCGATCACTGGTCTCTTTAACACAAAAATAAGGTCTCTCAGGAAAAATGCTAAATATACTGTGTTTTTTTAAGGATCATTTTCAGAAAAAAGCTGAGCAATAAATAGTAAAGTATTTTATTTATTTATTATTATTATTATAGGGCTTATTATTTTTTTGTTTACTATACCTGAAGATAGTTTTTATTCAGAGGATTTGAATACAATTTGTAATTTTGTATAATCTCAAGCTGGTTACTTTTTTGGAGCATTTTAATTTTTTTATTTTTTTACTATAAGATAGATTTTGTTTAAAATATTTGATTACGATTTGTACAATCTACCCAAGATAAAATAAATACCTGTGTTATAAGCTTTTAATTATTTTTTCTAGGTCTGAGAAAATCGGTTTTAAAACCGGTTTTAAGAGTAAACTTCGGTTAAACTCGGTTTTGAAATTTCTCGGTTTTATGCAAGCCCTAATTTCTGCCAAAGAAAATAATGGAGTCAGTAATCACAGAGGTAATGCTACATCATCTCACTAGGTATAATGCAATTCCAGCGGCTAATTTCAGATTGGTTAATATGATCTCACAAGGGGGATCATATTAACCAATCTGATTTGCTACTATCATGTTGTTGTTAAGGAACTGTATGCAAGGCATAATTTTGATATCTTATACTTAAATTTTACTAAAATTTTTGACAAACTGTTATATAAATTGAAGCAATGTGACATTAGAGGGCAAGTTAAACTTGGATAAGGGGATGATTAAGTTGTAGGAGACGCCACTGCTTGTTATGCACTAATGCTCTGTTGGCTTTTAATAAAAATAATAATTAATTTTCTATTTATATATTCCAGGACGACCACACAGTCAAGAGTTCACAAGATACAGAGAATACGAGAAACAGCACTGTATTTGGCAGTCATGGGCTTGAACCCTGGTCACTCAAAGCACGTTATGCACTCTTGCGTTTGACCACTTGGCTACAGGGACCATTTTTAATATTTATTAATGATATTCATGTAAGTGTTTTAAGTTTAATGTCATTTTGTTGATATAGAAATGTAGGAAGTGTGGTTCATGACATTTAATTAGGATACGCTACTTCAAGGTCTAGATAAATTATGAAGGTGTGCTGAAAAATGGCAATTGAGGGTTGAGGTATAATATTGATGTATCCCATAATGCCATCTGGTATCAGTAGTTAATAATGCCTGGTGGTATCAGTAGTAAAATGCCTGGTGGCATTTTACATCTCCAACATGAAGTTCTGTGATCTGTACAGACAGGTTGATAAAACAGCTCATGGGATTCTGTCAGTGATATACAGAAACTTTGCCAAGACGGACAAAGGAGTGATTATCTCATTGTATAAAGCAGTGTCATGCAAACTTTTTTTGGCCACAGACCCCTTTTGATTCCTAACTTTACGAGTAGATTCTCAAAGTAAAATATATTTATTGTTCTAAATAATAATACTAATAAAATAAATGCAACAAGGTGTAATAAGTTACGGATTGATAATATACTATAAAAATAGCAGTGGTATATCACCATATATTTACTCATAATGGACTAAAAACTAGAAAAGTTGTATAGATGGCATCGATTCAATTATATCTCATATTGAACTATATTCAATTGATATAACTGAATATAAGTAGTGGTTGTGCTTTTTTTTTTCTGGCTGATGCTGAATAAGCTTGCTTTCTTGCATCATATGCCTCTACTAATGCTAATGCTAATATAATTCAATTATATTCAATTATATCTCATACTCCTTAACAATGAGTTACCATGTACTGCACTAGCGTTACTTATTCAAGATAGTGCAATACGTGATAACTCGTTGTGAGGGATAGTCACAATATGAGATACAATTAAATCGATGCCATTTATACTACTTTCGTAATTTTTTCCCTTACGGTAAATATATGGTGATATTTCAGTGCTATTTTTTATTGTTCTAAATAATTAAAATGCAATTGACGAAGAAAAAATATTACTAACCTACCTTCAAAATTTGATTTTCACATTTTAAAAAGTAAATATTTGAATGATAAATTTAAAATATCTATCTATCTATCTATATGCAATCTATCTGATACTTGAACACTTATCTCTTCTTTCAGCAATGCTACAGGGAGGGACCCAATAATTTGTCAGAATTAGTGTGGCAAGCTTTTTATTTTTATTTTTTTTTTTGTACTATGTAACTCATAGTTTACAAAAAGATGAGCAAAGAGTCTGCCTTCTCGCAGATCTCCTCACCACTTCAGACATTTCCTGCAGATAACATAATTAACAAGGACATGACCTAACCGTTTGTGTGTTCTGCAGACCACTCAAATGGTTAGGCCACATCTCATATACTGCATACAGGTTTGGAATATTAGGAAGAATGTAGATCAATTGGACAGAGTTTAGAGAAGATTAACAAGATTAGTTGGGAGTTTAACAATACTACTCATTACAAAATAGACTGGAGTTCTGTAAATTTCAGTGCCTAAAACAAGACATCTACATAGTGACCTAACAGAAGTGTTTAATGTTCAAAATGTTTAAGTAAATGCTGATGAAATCCTCACTCTTTCTCAGACAATACATATATAAAGGAGATATAAATTTAAATTGAGAAAGGATTTTTGTAGAACAGATGTGCATAAGTTCACCTTTTATCAGAAACTAATTGACTGTTGGAATAAATTTCCACCTAGTGCTGTTGAAATAGGTAGTTTGAATAAATTTAAGAGGATTAGACAAATCATTACAAGGAATGAGCAAATAAAGTAGTCAGTAGTTTTTTTGGGGAGGGTGGGGATCTGGTGCTGTTTGAACTTGTTTCCACCATTTTACAAATACCAGTACTAGTATTATTCCTGAAACATTCTTTCTAAGTATTTTCTTCCTTTTATCTTAAGTTTTAAATTAATGTAAATTTAGATTAGCATTAGCATTAGCATTAGTAGAGGCATTTGATGCAAGAAAGCAAGCTTATGCAGCATCGGCCAAAAAAAAAAAACCACTTCCACTTCACCCCTCTGTTCGTTCAAAATACCTGTCCAGCTGAGCCTTAAACTTATTTAGGCTATCAACCTCCACCACAAGGGATGGAAGTCTGTTCCACCAACCAACCACCCGCTGGCTAAAGGCAAATTTCCGCACGTCTATCCTACATCTGTCTTTCCTCAATTTGAATTTATGCCCTCTCAGGTGATTATTCTGAGCTAGAGGAAGAATCCCATCAGCATTGAGCATGCTTAAACCATTCAAGGCTTTATACACCTCTATCAGATCACCTCGCTGGTGCCTAGTCTCCAGACACTGTAATTTGCAAAACTTAAGCCTTTCTTCGTAAGAGCACCCCTTTGTTCCATTCACTAATCTTGTTGCCCTTCTCTGTACTCGTTCCAGCAGCTCTACATCCTTCTTGAAATGAGGCCTCCAGTTCATCAATTCCTTCCCTTCCCCCTTTATGCTTAGCTGAAATCAGCAATACGATCTTAACTGGTGTTGACTTCATGGAATGGTTTTACAAAGCACAATAGAAATGTGAGTCTTTTCAGTTTGTTGATCAGTAGGAATCTTTAATTCAAATGTCTGGCTTCTTTCTGATGGGATGCCAATTAGCACTGAAAGAGCTGTCTGGGTAGCAGTGGAAATTTCCATAATTTTGTCAAAAGTAATTTTTCAATAACCTGAGGCAATTAATTGGCATTTCTTATGAATATTAACAGGCTTGGGTTATTGAGGCTGTGCCCATGGTTGATTTGGGAAAAGCCATTGAGGCTTTTCTCATAGTATAAGCTGCAGAGGTAATGTCAAAAAATTTAGTGAAGGTTTGAAACTTCTGTCTCCACAAGTAAAATTGCTTACTCATTTGAAAAAGATTTTAACGCAGCCCAACTATCATTAGAAACTGTTACTTATTATAAAAAAAGTTTTAAAATCCATTTCACACATCTTATTTATAACTGTTTTTAATCATTGTTAAAATCCTATATTAATCATTTTTTAAGAAATGAAAATAGACATTTTGTTTATTCTACTTTGTTTTATAATCCATAGAGAACAATTCTTATTGTTCAAATGAAGGCGGGGGGAAAAACTGCTTTCATTTTGTGGTTAGAAAATGCTCATCATAGTCTATTTCTTTACTTTGATAATAATAGTATATATAGATAAACAACGTTTAAATTATATACATATATATGTGTATTTATAAAATATTCAGTATTATCCTCAAGAAATAACAAGAGTTATTAATAATAATGAAATTCTTTCAATGTATAGTATTTTATTGGTCATTGAAAAACATTAAGCTATTTTTAGTTTTACTTACATACCTAAACAAAACAAGCAAACTTTTTTTAAAAAATTTACATATTCTAGAATAGAGTGCAAGTTTCTAAATCTAAACTGTTATTATCCCATTCTTTTATCTTACACATACACATTTTGTAGATTTTTAGCTTTGATTTATTGTTAGTAAACTGTCCTTGTTACTCTTCCAGTCTACAGACTGGAATAGTAACATAGCAGTTAGGACAAAGTAGGGCCAAGCATTCCAGCTGTGACTGCTACTAGAACTGGCCTTGTTTCTGTAGATTCCTATAGTTTTTTGGCTTGGTGCTTTGGTTTCTTTTATTAAGTACTGTAAGTCAGCCAGATACATGTTTACTGGCACTGATTACAAGGTGATCAAAAGAAATGTTCACCCTCATTATTTAACTCACTATACTTATTATGCTTTTTATGTAATTTCACATGTATATCCATATTTCCAAAAAAAATTTTTAGAGTATCTTATAATATGAACAACACATAAGTATCAATAACTTTTAACTTATTGTTATGATATAGTATATCACATAATTTAGAATTATATTTATTCCAAAAAATAAATAAAAATAAATGTTATGTATCCGTGAATATATTGAGTAAAAACTCCAAAATATACATATTTACCAGGGAAAAGGCCTATGTGCCCAGGATTCATGAAACAACAATAATACTATTATTGTTGTATACATATTTATGTATGGCTTAATTTCAATTTATTACTACAAATAAAATTGAATTCCTAATTAGGACTTGATTGTTCCAACGTTTTGATGCTCACATATTAATATTTTTCTGCTTTTAAGAATAATCACATTATAAATAGTTTACTGCACATCACTCTGCTTCCCTGGGGAGGGGGCAATATACCTCACTTATGGTAACCCAGACATTGAAACTAAGATAAGCTATGATTTCTTATGTAATCTGGGGAAAAAGATGGGTAATATGGAATGTAATATTATAAAAAGATATGACTTTAAAACAGGGTTACAGCATTTGCCAGAGAATAAATTTTCATATTACTCCACAAGAAAATAAATAATTTGAAGTTGAAAAAAGTTGAAGCCATTTGTGCAACACCCTGGATTAATGTACTAGGAGGTCATTAATATACAAGGGGAGAGAGAGAGAGAGAGAGAGACCACCAGCATTAGTGGTACACAGAGAGCCATCTACCATTGCTTGCAGTGAGCTGAGAGAAAACTGAATAACCAATTGTCAAACACAGTCATCGATTCATAGGATGAACTGCCGACATTTGATTTGCCTGTGACAGTCATTTGCTTGAAACCCACATTAAGCAGGATGAATAAGTGCAATTTAGCAGAGCTACAGTGATAGGAAAACCTTGATTTAAAGTAATTATTTTATAATGATGTAGAATAGCACAATCCAACAGTACATCACAACTACAGCATAATTCTATTTTATTCACACTGCAAGATGTTAATATTTGAAACTTAAATTAATTACTCATTCTGCGGCAAATGTTTGTTGGTTTTCTCCTAAATTTAGAACATTATTTTTGTGATAATTTGAAGGTTTTTTGCTTAACAAATGTAGTCTATAGTAAATGAATAATTATTAGCACCTATTACATGGATTTCTTTATTTTTGTATTTATATTTAGATAAATAAAAAAATTTATAAATATATCTAGATATTTATCTAAATATCGGTTGTTGTTGTTGTTATTTGATTTTTAGGAGCATTAGCAACTAAGGCCATATTGCTCCGCGGATATGCGGTGGTCATTCCCTGACCTTTCCGCATTCTCTGTATTTGGTGGTCACGGGCTCGAACCCCAGTCTAATCAAGAAGCGTGTACTATACAATGCTTCTCCTGCCCAAATGTCTACGGAGGTGCCCTAAATATCGAAAGTTGAACATAAAATTGACTGTTGCCAAAGTGAACTTTGCAAGTTATATTAGTTACATTGCAAGTTATATATTAGGTATAATTCTTGAATATTTGATTTCCTTTTGGTATTATGTTCATATAATTAATACTGTGGTGTTCATAAATTTAGTAATACATTCACTGAATTATGACCACCCCTATGAAAACTGAATGCAACCCATTGACCATGTGAGGTACGAGAGTGCGGAGTCAGTTGATCAGTGTGGCATAGCTAAGATGTCAGTGGTTCAGTAGGTAGTAAAATTCCGAGAGTGATGGGTAAAAGGCAGGATTTATCGGACTTTGATAAAGGACAGATTGTGAGAGCTCGACGAGCTGGTGCCTCGATTTCCCAAATGGCTGAACTGGTAGAGTGTTCGAGAGCCGATGTTGTTAAAGTGTACCAGGACTGGCACCAAAATGGTCAAACAACCTGGTGGCAAAACTGCAAAGGTCAGCGAAATATTGATGTTGGAGGTGAGTGCCTGGTCTGACAACTCATACAGGCGAACAGGCAACACACTGTTGAAGAGTTGACTACCCAATACAACATGGGCCAACCCGGAACAATATCTGGCATGACCATGCATCACACGCTTGCATGTATGGCTATACCAGCAGACAACCCCTACGACATCCTCTCCTAACCAAGATTCATCAGCGCAAAAGACTCGCCTAGTGAAAGAGCATGTAAGTTGGACATTAGAAGACCGGAAGGTGTGCTGGTTGGATGAGTCACATTATTTATCCCACACCGTGGGTGGTCGTGTACAGATTTGGCTTCAACAACATGAAGCTCTTCATCCATCATATGGTATCAAAAGTGCAGGTTGGTAGAGGTGGTTGTATGGTGTGGGGCATATTTCACTGGCAGGAACTTTGACCCTTGGTGCATATGGAAAAACGTATCACTGGTCTCTGCTATCGTCAACTGCTTGCTGACTGTGTACACTATGTTACACTTTTTCCCAAATGGCAATGGTGACTTCCAAGATAACAATGTGCTGAGCCATCGGGCACTTGATGTGCAGGAATGGTTTGAGGAACACAGTTCTCACTTCCAGCATATCGACTGGCCTCCGAACTCCTCCAATATCAATTCCATAGAGCACTTGTGGGACATTATGGAAAGGCATATCAGGCGTCTGGATACACCAATCACCTCCATACCTGCATTGCTAGCCGCATTACACACAGTTTGGTTGGCCATACCTCCTGAACACTTCCGACATCTTGTTGAATCAATGCCACGTTGGATAGCTGCTGTACTGTGAGGGCAAAAGGAGGACCTATGAAGTATTAGGTAGGTGATCATAATTCAGTGATCACTCAGTGTATATTGTTGTAGTAGCTGGGAATTGTTGTATAGCATTAGTAGAGGCATATGATGCAAGAAAGGCAAGCTTATACAGCATCAACCAAAAAAAAAAAAAAAAAACTACCATTTTACCCATTCATTTGCTCCAAATGTTTGTGCCTTGAATTTATTTAAGCTGTCAACTTCTACAACAACAGATGGTAGTTTGTTCCAGCAATCAACCACCTGCTAGCTAAAGGCATATTTCCACACATCTGTTCTACAACTGTCCTTCCTTCATTTGAATTTATGTTCCCTCAGGCAATTAATCTGGATAATAGAAAGATCAGCATTGAGCTTGCTCAAACCATTCAAGGCCTTAAACACCTCGATCAGATCACCTTGCAGTGGCTACTCTCCAGACACTCTAATTTGAACTTAAGCCTTTCTTCGTAAGAGCAACCCTTTGTTCCATTCACTAATCTTGTTGCCTTTCTCTGTACCTGTTCAAGAAGCTCTACATCCTTCCTAAAATGAGGCATCCAGACCTGTATACATTACTCAAGGTGTGGCCTGACCGTTATCCCTTATCCCTGCTAGAAATATTCCTGTATATCATTGACACGACACCATGAAATACTTTTGCAGACTGTCTGCAAAAAAATATAATCATAGACCTCATTGAACAGCTTCGGCAATGATTAAAGTTGCATGCCTATTGCTTTCGCCATATCCTCTGTCTGCATGTAACAGAGGGAATCCAAGTGGATGGATTTTCATGAAATTCTTTGGACTTTTTAAAAACATTTGTCAAGCCAACCAAATTTCTCTTCAGTGGACAAACAGATATATGACAATTTCTCTTACTTTTTACAATACAATTTGTATGGAAAAAAGAAATTATTAGATTAAATGTAGTTTTAATGTAGTATTGTTAGCTTGTCAGTTCATGCACCCTTTGCATGTATTTTCATGCAAAGCTCGTAAATGTGATGTCACTTGTTAAGAAAGATTAGAATTAGCAGTGGCAAATGATATTAGAAAGCAAGCTTATACATCATCAACAAAAAAAAAAAAAAAAAACTGTGTACCCTGTACACATAAAACATGTTTATGTGAAAACAACTTTGATGAAAATCAGAACTGTTTTAAAATTGAACAGCTAGAGCCAAAGTAGTTTTATGCTCATTTTTTTAGCTCATGCCCGCTACTTACTCTACCGAATCAATTAGTGACACTAGCATCATCATCACTCATTTTCAATCCACTGCAGGATGAAGGCCTCTCCAGCAACTTTCCAGTTCCTTCTGTTTTGTGCAATGGCCATCCATTTACTACCCACAAACTCATGAATTTCATCTGTCCATCTCCATTGTTGTCTTCCAGGTTTTCTCTTAGCTCCTCTTGGGTACCATTCTGTTATTTTCTTAGTCCATCTGTCATCATGTCTTCGAGCTATGTGTCCTGCCCAAGACCATTTTAGGTCTTTAGTTTTGATGAGAATGTCCTTTACTTGAGTTTGCTGCCTAATCCACGTGTTTCTCTTCTTATCTAACAGTCTGATTCCCAATATAATTCGTTCCATTCTTTGCTGTGTAGTTCTCAGTTTCTCTTCCATTCTTTTGGTGAGTGCCTAAGTTTCACTTTCATAAGTCAAGGTGGGGAGTATACATTGGTTTATTATTTTATGTTTCAGACAAACTGGGATATTGCTCTTCAGTATGTGACTATATTTCTTGAATGCTATCCATCCAAAATTTATTCTTCTCTTGACTTCCAGCCATTTATCATTATTACAGCTAATTACTTGTCCCAGATAAGTATATGACTCCACCTTTTCAATTCCTGCTCCTTCAATCATTATGTCCCTTTCTGTGGCATACTAGTTCATCATTACTTTTGTTTTAGCCATATTCATCTTTAGTCCAAAATCCTTACTAACTTCTACAACAGATGGAATCTATTGTAGAAGTTAGTAAGATTTAAAACAAAATCTTAATCATATTTGCATAACTGATTAAGATTTTCCTCTAATTCTTTGGGATCGTGGCTTACGACCACAATGTCATCTGCAAATCGGAAATGGTTTAGTACTCTCCATTCACATTGACTCCTTTCTGCGACCAGTCTAATCTTCTGAAAGCTTCCTCAAGGGCAGCAGTAAACAGTTTCGGAGATATTAGCATTAGCATTAGCATTAGTAGAGGCATTTGATGCAAGAAAGCAAGCTTATGCAGCATCAGCCAAAAAAAAAAAAAAAAAAAAAAACCCACTTCCACTTCACCCCTCTGTTCGTTCAAAATACCTGTCCAGCTGAGCCTTAAACTTATTTAGGCTATCAACCTCCACCACAAGGGATGGAAGTCTGTTCCACCAACCAACCACCCGCTGGCTAAAGGCAAATTTCCACACGTCTATCCTACATCTGTCTTTCCTCAATTTGAATTTATGCCCTCTCAGGTGATTATTCTGAGCTAGAGGAAGAATCCCATCAGCATTGAGCATGCTTAAACCATTCAAGGCTTTATACACCTCTATCAGATCACCTCGCTGGTGCCTAGTCTCCAGACACTGTAATTTGCAAAACTTAAGCCTTTCTTCGTAAGAGCACCCCTTTGTTCCATTCACTAATCTTGTTGCCCTTCTCTGTACTCGTTCCAGCAGCTCTACATCCTTCTTGAAATGAGGCCTCCAGACCTGTATACAGTACTCTAGGTGTGGCCTGACCATCGCCTTATACAATGGAATAATCACCTCCTTATCCCTGCTGGAAAAATTCCTGTATATCATTGACAATACTCCATGAGCTACTCTTGCAGCCCGTCTGCACTGCTCAGAGAACTTCATATCTGCCTGCACAACCACCCCCAAGTCCCTTTCATTCTCTACCACTGTCAGTGTTGTACCACAGAGTTGATACGTTGCTCTGGGGTTGCTGTTTCCCATGTGTAGTACTTTACATTTGTCAATGTTAAACTTCATTTGCCACCTCTCAGCCCATCTGCTCAACCTTTCCAGATCCTGTTGCAGCAGCATAGTGTCAGTAGTGTCCTTGACAACCCTGCCAACCTTTGTATCGTCTGCAAACTTGGACATTAATCCCGATATACCATCATCAATATCATTTATAAATACAGAAAACAATAATGGACCCAACACTGAGCCCTGAGGGACTCCACTAATAACATCAGTCCACGATGAGCAGTGTCCATTGATTACCACTCTCTGTCTTCTCCCCCTCAACCACCCCTTTATCCATAGCAGCAATTTGCCTCCAATGTCACACTGCTCCAATTTGTGTAGTAGTCTTCCATGTGCAACAGTATCAAAAGCCTTTCTAAGATCCAAGTATATAATATCAAAGTTATTCCCTGCATCCAGTTCTTTTGTGACTGCATCATAGTATCCAATCAAGTTGGTCAGGCAAGACTTCCCCTTAACAAAACCATGCTGTGTCTGAGCTATAACTGAAGTCTTGTCTAAATGATCCTGCAGTGCTTCTTTAACCAGTGCCTCCATTAATTTTCCTGGAACAGAAGTTAAGCTCACCGGTCTATAATTACTTGTGTCAGCCTTTGATCCTCCTTTGTGAATTGGGGTCACATTTGCAAATTTCCAGTCTATGGGTACCTCCCCTGAGTCCAAGGAAGCTCTCATAATTATGGCTAAGGGTTTGCTTACTTCCTTTGCTGCCTCCTTTAATATAACTGGATAGATCCCATCCACCCCGGGTGCCTTTCTTGTGTTTATCTTCAACAGTTTCTCCTCCACTTTACTCCCAGTTATTTCAAGATTCTGTAGCTTACTGCTAGAGTTGAATACACCTCTGGCATTCCCCTCGCTGAATAACTCCTCGTGTGTGAATGTCGATGCAAAATATTCATTTAGTTTGTTAGCTACCTGAGCAGGATCATCAACAGTTGACCCATCAATATCAAGTGGACCAATCTGATTCATCCCTTTCCTTCTAGAGTTTACATAAGTAAAGAACTCTTTGCTGTTTTTCTTTGCATCCCTTGCCAAGGATTTCTCGTAATCTGCCTTCGCCTGCCTAACCTCCTTTGTAACTTGGTTGCATATCAACTTGTATCTATCATAGGCTTCTGTGTCATGTGTTAATTTGTATGTATCCCATGCATTTTTCTTCTCTGCCATATGCCTCATTAGTTCATCTGACATCCATTTTGGCCTAAACCTTGAACAATATTTCTTAGTTGGTATGTAAAGCCTAGTAGCTTCCAAGATAAGTTCTTTGAATGCTTCCCATTTTGAATTTGCTGTTGGTAACATCATCAGTTGGTCCCACTGTATAGAATTTAAATACTGTCTCAGTCCATCGTAGTCGCCTTTACGGAAGCAATAACCCTTCCCTTTACCCCTAATGGTAGTTACCTCTTTGAGTAAATCCCACTTCAGCACACTGTGATCACTGCCACCTAGTGGTTCATTTATCTGCAGATTCTTAATGCATGAAGAATCACTGCTGATAATCAAATCAAGAGTATTACTCCCTCTAGTTGCCTCCCGAACATGCTGATGTAGAAAACAATCATCCAATAAATCCACAAAAGCCCTGCTAGTGTGTGAGTATCCAGCCCCCAAATTCCAGTCAATATCTGGGAAATTAAAATCTCCCATTATAAGACACTCTGATTTACTGGCCCACTCTATTTCCCTGTATAGTTCCTTATTATACTCATCAGAGTCATTAGGCCTATAGCACACTCCTACTCTCAATTTTGATCTCCCAATGTTTATGTCACACCAAACTGACTCCACACTGCACTGTCCAGCGATGTCGACTGGCTTCACTTCCTTGGTTTTTATGTGTTTCTTAACTAATAGCATAACACCTCCCCCCTTCCTATCCTGTCTATCCTTTCTGTAGACGTTGTACTCCCCAAATTGCATATTGTGTTTCCTTGTCGAACTCCTTTCTATATTTTAAATTTCCTACTGTCTTTTTCTAGTCTAATAAAGGAGGTAGCATTCTCATATATTTTCTTCAAAATCATAATATATGGGGTATCTATGCCTCGTCTTTCCAGTGCCCGAAACATTGCCTTATGACGTATGGAGTCAAATGCCTTTTCATAATCCACAAATGCCAGGCATAATGGTGTTTTATATTCATTTGCTTTCTCCATTAGCTGTGATATTACGTGAAGGTGATCCATAGTTGAGAATCCTGTCCTAAAGCCAGCTTGCTCTTTCGGTTGATTCTCATGAAGTATTGTTTCTAATCTGTTAGTAATTACCCTTGTGAACACTTTGTAGATGTGAGATAACAAGCTAATTGGTGTATAATTTCCAATTTCTGATTTATCTCCTTTCTTATGCAGCAAAACTATGATTGCATTATTCCACTGCTTAGGCATCACACCTTTTCTAATGCATTTTGTGAAGAGCCTTGCCAGTTTTTGTGTTATGTCTCTTCCTCCCAATTTTAACAACTCTACAGTAACTTTATCTTCCTCCGGGGCTTTCTGATTCTTCATTTTCTTCAATGCATGTTCTACCTCATCAGGAAGAATATCGGATATTTTGCATGTGTTGCTAATTTGCGATCCATCTTCCCCACTGCTGGCATCATTGCTCCTTGTATAATTCTCTATAGTAGTCTTCTGCTATTTGAATTATGCCTTCTCTGCTATTTATAAGTACACCATCGCTGTTCTTCAGTTTCAATATCATTTGTCTTTCTGTATTACTGCTCATGGCTGCTGATTTAAGTCCTTTGTTTTCCCTTAATGCCCGTTCTACTTTTCTTGTGTTAAATTCTTCTTATGTCCTCTCTGAGTCTCTTTCTAATGGCTTTGCATAACTCAGTATACTCAATTTTCTCCTTGTCAGTGTTTATCTTGCTCTTCATTTGTCGCCTTCGGTTCTTCATAACAAGTGTTTCTTGAATAATTTTTTCTTCTTTGGATTTCTTTTTCCCTATAGGATTCTTGGGCTTTATCACTTTCAGAAAGTTTTAATATTCCTCCTCAATACCTTGGTACTGAGCAGTCGGCAGAAGCTCAAACTTGTTCTTAAGTTCCAGTACATACTGCTCTTTCTCCTCTTCTGTTATCTCAAAGACCTTCATATTATTTACTCGAGTCAGTTTTTTCCTTTTATTTCCTACATCTATATCAAGTGTGCATCTTACCATTCTGTGATCACTTCCAACATTTACCTTATTCATGATGGTAACATCATTCACAATATATCTTCTGTTGGTGAGGATGAAGTCTAATTCATTAGTTGTTATCCATTTGGACTCTTCCATGTCCACTTTCTGTTCACCCTTTTCTTGAAAAAAAGTGTTCATTACTGACAATCCTTGAGATTCTGCAAATTCCACAAGACTTTCATTTCTTTCACCAATTCCAAAATTTCCTATAGTTCACCTTTCTGTGCTGTTTTGTCTTTTTCCAACCTTAGCATTGCAGTCCCCCATAATAATAGTGTACTGGATTTTCTGCTCATCAAGAAGACTCAATTTCGGTGTACTGGCATCATACTTCAGTCCAAAATATTTAGTATCATTGATGTAATGTTTTATGCACATGCCCGCTGCTTACTCTACTGAATCAACGTTTGAAACAGGTTAGAGAAATCCAAGCCAATAGCCTAATTACCTCTTTCATTGTAGCCATTTGTTGAATAGCATGATTGCAACAATACAAGTATTTGTATTGTTGCAATCTGCATTTTCATTACATTCCATTGTTGGGTGTCACTGTTGAGGCTTTCACAGGAATAATTTTCTGAGCAGTGAAAGGGACTGAATGCCACTCTGCTACAGCCTTTGTGTTCAATGATGCTGAAGTCAAATGCAGAGTGTTGTTGAGAGTATCGACATTGAGTTTGCAAAAATGGCATAGGGCTATCGAGATTGTGTAAAAGACAAACAGAAAATCAAGCTTTGAATTTAGCGGTGCCTTCATCCACCAATGTCGCCCCATCTAACAATGTACCGAAAGTGAGTTTGGTTTGGTTTGGATTTTATTGGCGCATTAGCAACTAAGGTTCCGAAAGTGAGTATTAATTATGAACAACGGAGCATTTCACCAATTGTAGAGCAGATGGGATTAAGCTCCTTTTCTTTACACTGACTGCTATTCACATAAGAACACACGAGAGTTTGAAAGGATATTTATGAAAAACAATTTCTGTTCTGTATGCTACATTTATGAGTCTGTCGTTTGAAAATGATACAAAGAAGCTACTAAAGATGCACCATTGATACGCACTGGATTTCCCAGTGTTGATGTTGACGGGATCCTTATGTGTAATAGCTGCAGAAGATCACTTACAAACAAAATTCCAGTGCTATCTCAGTTGAATGGCTTTGTCTACCCAGAAATTCCATCACATTTATCAATGTTGGATTTAGTGACAGAGGGGCTTATTTCTCCTCACTTACCATTCGCGCAAGCTCTTGCGGCAAAAAAAACCCAACAACCGTACTTGCAAATAAGGTGCCTGAGACACACATACGGACAATACAGCATTTCTGGGCGAAGTAATCAATGTGCCTGTTTCAGTCAATACCATGGTCCATCGCTTGCCAGGGGAGATTGACTGAAACAGGCACATTGAACACTTGGCCAAGAATGCCACATTGTCTGCATGTGGGTCTCAGGTGCTTTATTTGTGCATATAAAATGCAAGAAAATACACAAGTCCAGCTATTTGATCGGGTTAGTAAGAAAGCAAGTGGTTAAAGTGTGGCTTCAATATTTGATCGGCATGCCTCCCTGTCAATTGAATCAAATCAAGGTAGATCAATCATTCTTTGACAGTCACATGGAAATTAACTTGGCTAAAGACAACATAAGCAAAGCAGTTCAAAGCAGATCGAGGAAAGTCTCGTCGCCCAACAGCAAACTTCTTGTGGAGCAACGATAAATATCTTAGAATCGTCCCAGGAGAAACTAACATACCACAGGGCTTACTGTTTAATGAGCATACAGAGGTATTGTCCTTTCCCAGCATTTATCTTGGACAATTCAGAACGTTTAGAGAGAATTTACATGTGACTTTGTTCATGATGGCAGTGAGTTCAGCTCTGACAATCTGACGAATATGGCATTACTCGATATCATCTCCTTTACGTAGCAATGAAGGTAATAAGATTGAGAATGAGAGATTCTTTGACAGTGTATTTCAAATACATAGGGAAAGATATAAAACTGACTGACAAGTAAACTCGATCCGAAGAACACTTAACAGCTATATTGAAAATAATTTGGCCTTCCTAAGGACAATTCCAACCTCAATCTACTTCTCAGCTCAACGTAAGTGTGATCTCTATTCACCACGATTAGACAGCTTGTTAAACCTACAATGTTCTTGACTCTGAGTGCCAATGAAATTGGCACTCAAACTACGATGCAAGCGACATTGACTTCATGCAGAAGGCTACGCTAGTGAACGAAGATACTGTCATTTGTGCAATATACTTCAAGAAGATTTTGGATGTAATTATGAAAATATTGCAGTCAAAATGTTATAGTCCGTTTGGTCAATTTTACATGGTCAACTTTTTCAAGCACATAGAATTTCAACATCTTAGTAGTCCACACAAGCACATTTTGCTGTGGCTAAATAATGCTTCCAAAGATCCTTTGGGTGAGAACAAAGCAGACACCATTGCAGTGATCAACAAGTTAGTGTCTGTCTCCACTAGTTAACCTTTGGGGAGCATCAAGCTTCAAACTTACAAACATACCTTCACGTGTTGCAAGAAAGTAATGCCAGAGAAACAACAGACTTGTTGATTTGAAGAACCATTCATGCCTTGTTGCATGAATGGTGCTTCAAATCAACAAAATCGTGTCGACATGTTTACGTGATTTTGCGACATGGAAATAACGTGTTGCAAAATTGTAATTTCTGGTTTCTTGGCAAAATTTAAAAACTGGAAATGGTGTCATATGACATCACTCCCATGCAGAATCATTATTTTCAAATCAATAAACCAGAAATGTCAAATGAAGTGATTTCCATCATTCAAACCTCTTTCGTCTCCTTGGAATTCACTATTCTGTTACGATTTTGCAAATCGTCATTTGACATTATTTCTGTTTCGCAAATCGTGACAAATTGGTTTTACTTCAGTCCAAAATTTAGTAGGTGAAGCCAAAGATGTTTTCACATAAAAAAAAAAAAAAAAAACCCTCCCATTTCACATATTCATTCCCTCCAGTAGTTTTAATTCTTCCCTGAATTTATATTGAAACTATCAATATCCACAACAGAAGGAAATTTGCTCCAGCAATCAACCATCTGCTGGTTAAAGATAAACTTCTGCACATCTATTCTGCAACTGTCCTTCCTCAGTTTGAATTTGTGCCCCTCATGTGTGTGGTCTGAGGAAGAAGAATCACAGTAGTGAGCTTGCTTAATCCATTTAAAGCCTTAAAGCCTCAGTCAGGTCACCTTGCAGGTGTGTAGTCTCCAGATGATGCAATATGCAGAACTGAGGCCTTTCCTTGTTTTTTTTTTTTTTTTTTTTTATGAAAACCCCAAACACGAAAGGTATCAAAACCTATAGTACTTCGTACCATGCATGGGTTGAAGGAGAAGTATGGGAAGAGGGGGATGCCGGAAACTTTGCTCTAGAGACTAAACATGGCTTTCACCACTTCAAACCTCCAATAAGCAAAGTGGTGGTATTTCACCAGTTGATGAAAGTCATCTACCACCTACTAAGAGCACTACTTTGTTCCCCTTCTCTGTACTTGTGCCAGCAGCTCCACATCCTTTCTAAAATGGGACCTCCAGAACTGTTTGCAGTATTCAAGATGTGGCCTGACCATTGCCTATACAATGGGATAATCACCTCATTTTTATCCTGTTATCAAAATTCCTGTATATCATTGGCAAAACTTCATGAGCCGTCCTGCCAGCATTTCTCAGAGATCTTCATATCTGACTGCACAATTTTACCACAGATGTTTTTCATTTTCCACTATCCTAAGTGTCGTACCACATAGTTGGTATATTACTCTGGAGTTTCTACTACCCATGTGCAGTACTTTGCATTTATCAATGTTAAACTTCAGTTTCCATTTCTCTGCCCATCTGCCTAACTTTTCTAGATCCTGCTGCAGTACCACACTATCATTACTATCAGTCATTAACAACCCTGCCAATCTTTGTATCATTTCCAAACTTGGACATTAAGCCTGATATACCTTCATCAATATAAATGAATAAATAAAGAAAACAACAATGGCCCAACTCTAAGCCTTGGGGGACTTCACTAATAACATTAGTACACAAAGTGCAATGCCCACTGATTGCCATTCTCTGTCTTTTCCCATTCAGCTATCCCTTTATTGATAGCAGCAACTTGCCCATGATGCCATACTGCTCCAATCTGTACAGCAGTCTTTTATATGCTACACTATCAAAAGCTTTCCTGAAATCAAGTATTTTTTTTTTTTTGTCCCGCCTTTTTCCCATTATTTATATATATATGAGGTCAGCGTTTTTACTGTTTTGGCATGAATTTTCTTTTTACGGCCGGATGACCTTCCTGACGCCAACCCTCATCCTTTATCCGGGCTGGGGATATGCGATGGTCAGGGAATGACCTACCGCATTCGCCGTATTTGGTGGTCACGGGCTTGAACCCCGGTCTAATCAAGGAGCATGTGCTACGCGCTGCTGCTCCAGCCCACCTGGCTAAGGAGGCACCTTCCTGAAATCAAGTATATGATATCAAAATAATTTTTTCATTTTGATATGATTTCAGTTCCTTTGTGACCACATCATAGTAACCAACCAAGTTGGTCATACAAGATTTCCCCTTAACAAACATATGCTGTGTTTGAAGTATAATTGCTGCCTTTGTGTAGATGATCCCACATTAGTTCTTTTACCAATGACTTCATTATTTTCTCTGGAACAGAAATTAAAATAACACATCTGTAATTACTCCTGCAACACTGTGATACCTCTTTGTGAATTTGGGATACATCCACATATTTCCAATCTGCGGGAACCTCCACCAAATATAAGGATGCTCTCATAATTATGGTTAAGGATTTGGTTAGTTCCTTTGCTGCCTCCTTTAATATAACTCTGTAGATCCCATCCGCCCTCGAGAATAATGTTACTGGGAGCTCGTCAAATGCTCAAGACTCTAGCAACGTACCTAGTCCACCTATCCTTATCAAGATTCTATCAAGATTCTAGTCCACCTATCCTTATTTTGTAATAAGGATAGGTGGACTAGAACCAGGGTATGTCTTGCCAGGAGCAACTATTAATGATGTCACCAACACTGTCAGATTTTAAGGGGTGAAAGAGAATATTATTATTCTTATTCACATGGGGACTAATGACATTAAGCATAACTGATCTGACGATTTGTTAGACAAATATAGGACCATGCTGAAGAAATGTCGCAAGATAGGTCACAATTCTGCCCAGGCACGATAGGAGGGATTACATGCTGAAAGCCTTGTGGATTAATTCCAGAGTTGAAGAACTCTGCAAGGCTTTTGGGGGGAAATTTCTATCAGCTTGGCCTGCACTTGTAGGCAGAAGGAATCTGTTTTGTAGAGACGGGATACATTTAAACAAAGGTGGTGCAAAAGTTTTTGCCAGTATTATTGAGGATACCTTAAAGGTTCAGGAAAACTGCTAGTTTGGGAGAACAAGGGTAATATAGATATGCATTTATCTGATAGCATTGGTCAAATTAACTCTTGCACGTACCTCAAGAGTATTTGTTTACATAGTAGCAAGATGTTCTGAGGGCAAAAGCATTTCAAATGAGCTGGTAGCAAATGCCAGGGAAGTAAGCTTAAATAACTTTAAGGGGTGTGTCAGAGTAGTTAACTATACAAGAACACTAAGTCTTAGTTGTTTATACAGTAATGTCAGAAGTGTCGTCAATAAAATGAGTGAATTCAAACTGCTGGTTAGGACAGGTAACGCTGACATAATAGGGCTTACAGAAACCTGGTGCCACCTGGAGATAATGGATGATGAGTTTCAGTACAGAATGTATAATGTATTTAGGAAGGACAGGGAAGATAGAAGGGGAGGGGTTATGCTTCTTATCAAAAGTAGCCTGAGCACGACGAAAGCTTTCCCGGATTCAGATATTTCGCATACTAGCATAGAATCTGTATAGTGTGAAATAGTTGGAAGTAATTGGGGTGGAATTGCTGATGGCAGTTCTTCTAAGAATCAAGGCCTTATTGCATGTACTATGCATGCAGACTGGACTGTATCTGGACGTAATGCCATAGGAGATGCTTTTTATGCTAGTTGCAGAGGGGTTGGGGGGATTAGATGTAAATTTGGCATTTTGTTGGACGAATTTGAGAAATGGACCATTGCCCTCAAAATTATTAAATAAGAGGACTATCAAACATTCAGCTTGATGAGTCCTCTTATTTAATAATTTCACAAAGAAGTAAAATAAAGTCACAAAGGAGGTAAGATTACGAGAAATATTTGGCAAGGACGCAAAGAAAACAGCAAAGAATTCTTTACTTATGTAAACTCTAGAAGGAAGGGAATGAATCAGATTCGTCCACTTAACACAGATGGTTTGGCTATTGATGATCCTGCTCACGTATCTGATAAACTGAATGAGTATTTTGCATCTACATTCACACATGAGGAGTTATTCAAGCAGGGGATGCCAGAAGGCTATCAAACTCTAACAGGGAGCTAAGTGATTTTGTGATAACTGAGAGCAAAGTGGAGGAGAAATTGTTGAAGTTAAACATTAAAAAGGCACCTGGGGCAGATGAAATCTATCCTGTTATAATGGAGGCAGCAAGGGAAGTAAGCAAACCCTTAGCCATAATTATGAGAGCATCCTTAGAGTCAGGGAATGTCCCCATGGACTGGAGATGTGCAAATGTATCCCCAGTTCACAAAATTATAGACCTGTTAGTTTAACTTCTGTTCCAGGGAAAATAAATAATGGAGTCACTGGTTAAATAGGTGATGCAGGATCATCTAGACAAGACAGTAGCAATAGTTCAAACACAGCATGGGTTTGTTATGGGGAAGTCTTGTCTGACCAATTTGATTGGCTACTACGATGTGTGGTCACAAAGGAACTGGATGCTAAAAACAATTTTGATATCGTATACGTGGATTTAAGGAAAGCTTCTGATACTGTGGCACATGGAAGACTGCTGTACAAATTGGAGTGGTATGGCATTATGGACAAGTTACTGCAATGGATAAAGGGATGGTTGAGTGGAAGACAGCAGAGAGTGGTAATAAATGGACACTGCTCTATGTGGACTAATGTTATTAGCAGAGTCCCCCAGGGTTCGGTGCTGGGTCCATTGTTATTTTGTGTATTTATCAATGATATCGATGAAGGTATATCAGGCTTAACGTCCAAGTTTGCAAATGATACAAAGATTGGCAGGGTTGTTAATGACACTAAGCAGCAGGATCTGGGAAAGTTAGGCAGATGGTCTGAGAAGTGGCAACTGAAGTTTAACATTGACAAATGCAGAGTACTGCATATTATGGGTAGCAGTCACCCAAGAGAAACGTACCAATTCTGTGGTACTACACTCAGGGAGGTTTGGTTTGGTTTTTTTTTAGGAGCATTAGCAACTAAGGCCATATTGCTCCGGGAATATGCGGTGGTCATTCCCTGACCTTTCCACCTCCTCCGTATTTGGTGGTGATGGGCTCGAACCCCGGTCTAATCAAGAAGCGTGTGCTACACACTGTTGCTCCTTCCCACCTGGATACGGAGGCGCCACACAGGGTGGTGGAGAATGAAAAAGACCTGAGGGTAATTGTGCAGTAAGATATGAAAGTTTTCTGAGCAGTGCAGACGGTCTGCAAGAGTAGCTCATGATGTCTTGTCAATGATATACAGGAATTTTTCTAGCAGGGATAAGGTCTGGAGGCCTCATTTTAACAGATTCTAATAGATTTAAACATTCTAACAGATCTAGAAGGATGTAGATCTGTTAGAATGAGTACAGAGAAGGGCAACGAAATTAGTGAATGGAACAAAGGGGTGCGCTTATGAAGAAATGCTTAAGTTCTGCAAATTGCAGCATCTGGAGAGTAGCCACCTGCGAGGTGATCTGATTGAGGTGCATAAGGCCTTGAATGTTTTGAGCAGGCTCAATGCTTATGGAATACTTCCGCTTGCTCAGACTAAGAACCTGGGGGGGGGGTATAGATACAAATTGAGGAAAGACAGTTCTAGAAGAGATGTGTGGAAGTTTGCCTTTAGCTAATGGGTAGTTGACTACTGGAACAGACTTCCATCTGTTGTTTTTGGCTGATGCTGTATAAGCTTGCTTTCTTGCATCATATGCCTCAACTAATGCTAATGCCAATAAACGAATAAAAACACGAAATCATTTTCAACTTTCAAGTTTAACCATAGGTGGAACTGTGCACTAGACAGTTCCACATTTTACTCCCAGTAGTTGAGTCAATGCCTGGTCGGTGGGTTGACAATACGTATTTTTTATAATTGACAAAACAAGTCGAAGGAACTGCGGAGCGAGCAGTGCCGATTTGATCGTTGACCTGAAGGGTGTGTCTCCACAATGATGGTGTCTTTTTGTTGTTTGCAGGATTGGCCTGAATTCCCATTAAGTAAATTTTATCAGTTTCAACAGTGCACTAAACTTGAATGAAAAAGTTATTAATCAATTTTCAACAAATAAAAACTGCAGAATGGATTTTAATTTTAAATAAAATTTCAAGATTACCCAAGTCTGTGAATGGTAAGTGTCCAGTTAATGTTTTGTAGTATTTTTAACTCTTATTATTATTACTATCTATGTTGAGATGTCTTATAACCAGGGCAATTTAGTGTAACTTTAAGAAGCAGCACCCCATACATCAGAGTCACAAGCTGCCACTGCTTACAGCTCATATATGAAAAAAACTTGATAGAGGTTTTCCCAAATTTGACAACAATCTTAAAAATTTACATGACAATGACAATAATGAGCTGTGAAGCTGAAAGAAACTTTTCTAAACCATTATTAATAATAATAAAAAAAAAAACAATGAAAAACAAATTGCGATCAACCGTGTTAAGAGGAAAGACTGTTGTTGTTATGTTGTTATTTGGTTTTTAGGAGCATTAGCAACTAAGGCCATATTGCTCCATGATATGCGGTGGTCATTCCCTGACCTTTCCGCATTCTCCGTATTTGGTGGTGACAGGCTCTAACCCTGGTCTAATCAAGAAGCGTGTGCTACGCACTGCTGCTCCTTCCCACCTGGTTATGGAGGCGCCTTAGGAAAGGCTGAATTATCTTTTAGTTCTCTCTAGAGAAAATATTACAAAATCATTGTCATATGAAGAGGTGATCAAAGAGTATGCAGCCTTTGATACTCTGGATAAGATATCATTACCAATATCACTATTCTTAAATATTAAGCAATCTGAATACCAACTGTTTAAAAAGGAAACCTACATCTTATCAATTTGCCAAGCATGCGATACATGAATATACTACTCAGGTAATCACTGCAAACTCAGGGAATATACCCAAACTTTTTTTTGATACCACAGTATGGAAACCTTTACAAACAGCATCAGTAATTTTTTTCTGAAGAAAATGGTGAAAATCAAGCTTAACCTATTTTAACACATATAACAACAAAAAAGATGAGTAAAGTTCAAGCTGAAGAGATAACCTAATCAGTCAGCTATTGGAGATATATTTTAAGTAAGGAGATGGCAAGGACAACAATAATAGAGGGAGTTCAAAAGAAAAGTCTAAAATTTAAGATTAATTGAAAGCAAACCAGGTTGAGTTAAAAACTATTGGTAAGGACAATAAAAAGTTACCAAAAGAATTTTGTGCAATGAATATTTTATGTTTGTTCAAGAGATGACTGCTTTGACAGATGACAGCTTTGGTTGCTAACCATGATTTCCTTTTGAAAAAAGGATATAACAATTATATCTAACTGTGGTATTGTGCACGCTTTTTATCAGGAGCTGATAAAAATAGAATTGTAAAAAAACCTTTAAAATATGGAGATTAACAATATGGTATTAAATGCTTTCAGGCAAAGGCTAAGTAATTTTTTAAAAAATGGGTTTAACTCCAGAGAGAAATGAAAAATGCATAAAATTGTTTAACAAAAGGGAAAAATGAGTTGGCAAAATGAAATTAGCTTACAGGGATGTAAAAAAAAAATTACATAAGCAGTATTAAAGAGATAAAAAGAACTAGTATGTTCGTGGCCATTTAAAAAATTGTATTAAAATAACATTTTATATACTGATAAATATCACTCCCTGTATAACCTCATTAGCATAATGGAATATAAAATTTAATTACAGGTGCTTCAGTCATAAGATTTACAGATTACCCAGTTTTAAAAAAGTTTACGCTTTTTTAAACTGAGAATCTGTAAATCTTTCATTCATCGAGGCCTGATTTTTTTTTTTTTCCCCTTTGCTTCACCTTTTAAAATTTGTTAGAAAGATGCAATGATTAGATAAAGAAAAAAAATAACTGTAACAGTGTAGCAGTAATCTACAAACATGGTAGGTAGTATGACCCATATCCATAGAGAATGGACAAAACATTTTGACTATTCCCCATCATAAAAAAAAATAATAAAAAAATAAAGCAAGTTTCCAAACAGTTAATATTTTAGTGTACTTGTGTCTTCGAGATTTATCCTCCTAGAAGTGGTAGATCACATTTTATGTTATCTGTTATATTGCAAGAAGCAGCTAAAACTCCCTAAACCTATAATATTGGAGGCATTCTGACTTCTTAGAATCAAGTGAAGAGTCTAAAGATTTCCAGAAGTAATATGTACAAATATGTCTTTCATACACAAAGATTCTAAAGAGTGATCCAGCAATTATATGCCTCTAAATTAAATTCTGATTGAACAATGGCGGTAGATGATTCGCATCATCCAGTGCAATACCACCACTTTGCTTACTGAAGGCGTGAAGTGGCAAAACCCATGTTTAGTTTCTGTAGCAAATCAACAATTTGCGATATTACCAACAGTAAATTCTAAGTGAGAAGCATTCAAGGAATTAATCGTGGATGCTACTAAAAGTTACATACCTATTAAGAAATATTGTTCAAGGTTTAGGCCTAAATGGTTATCCAATGAACTAATGAGACTCGTAACAGAGAAGAAAAATGCATGGGATGCATATAAATTATCAAGCGACTCAGAAGCCTATGGCAGATATAAGCTAGTCTGTAATCAGGTCACAAAGGAGGTTAGGCAGGCAGAGGCAGATTACGAGAAATCCTTGGCAAAAGATGCTAAGAAAAACAGTAAGGATTTCTTTACTTATATAAACTCAAGGAAGGGGATGAATCTGATTGGTCCACTTGACAAAGATGGTTCGACTGTTGATGATCCTGCTCAGATAGCAAACAAACTGAACGAGTATTTTGCATCTACATTCACACGTGAGGAATTATTAAGGTTTTAAAATGGCAGAAGGTTATCAAATTGTAGCAGGATACTTAATGATTTTGTAATAGCTGAAAGCAAAGTGGAGGAGAAATTGTTGAAGTTAAACATAAGAAAAGCACCTGGGGTGGATGGGATCTATCCAGTTATATTAAAGGAGGGGGCAAAGCAACTAAGCAAACCCTTAGCCATAATTATGAGTGCATCCTTGGACTCAGGGGAGGTTCCCACAGACTGGAGATGTGCAAATGTATCCCCAATTCACAAAGGGGGATCGAAGGGTGACACGAGTAATTACAGACCAGTTAGTTTAACTTCTGTTCCGGGTAAAATAATGGAGTCACTGGTTAAAGATGCATTGCGGGATCATCTAGACAAGACTGCAGCAATAATTCAGACACAGCATGGGTTTGTTAAGGGAAAGTCTTGTCTGACAAATTTGATAGGATATTATGATGTTGGTTACAAAGGAACTGGATGCAAAAAATAATTTTGATATCATATATTTGGATTTCAGGAATGCTTTTGACACTGTTGCGCATGGAAGACTATTGTACAAATTGGAGCAGAATGGTATTAAGGGTAAGTTGCTACAATGGATAAAAGGATGGTTACATGGGAGAAGACAGAGGGTGGTAATAAATGGGTGTTGCTCTTCGTGGACTAATGTTATTAGTGGAGTCCCACAGGGTTCGGTGTTAGGTCCACTGTTGTTTTGTATATTTATCAATGATATTGATGAAGGTATATCAGGCTTAATGTCGAAGTTTGCAGATGATACAAAGGTTGGCTGGGTTGTTAATGACAGTAATGGCAGTGTGCTACTGCAATTAGTGGAGTCCCACAGGGTTCGGTGTTAGGTCCACTGTTGTTTTGTATATTTATCAATGATATTGATGAAGGTATATCAGGCTTAATGTCGAAGTTTGCAGATGATACAAAGGTTGGCTGGGTTGTTAATGACAGTAATGGCAGTGTGCTACTGCAACAGGATCTAGATAATTTGGGCAGATGGGCTAAGAAGTGGCAACTGAAGTTTAACCTTGACAAATGCAAAGCACTGCATATGGGTAGAAGTAACCCCAGAGAAACGTACCAACTGTGTGGTACTACACTTAAGATGGTAGAAAATGAAAAAGAGCTGGGAGTAATTGTGCAGTCAGATATGAAGTTTTCTGCACAATGCAGACAGGCTGCATTCTACATGTCTAATTTGTCCTTAAATTTATTCCTACTTCCACAACACCTGATCATAATTAGTTCCAAAAATAAATTATTCTCTGGCTGAAAGCAGATTTTTGCACATCTATCCTGCAGCTACCTTTTTTTTTAGTTATATGTTCCTTTTTGTGTATATCAGAGATAGTCAGAATAAGATTGTCATTAAGTTTACTCAATCCAAAACCTTAAACACTTCTATCAGGTGCTTAAGGTGTTTATCTTCTCACAAGTGCCTAGTTTTCAACTGCTGCAATTTGCAAAACCATAGTATTTTGTGATAAGAGTACCACCTTTGTGTTCTTGACTAATCTGTAGGAATATAGTTCAGTTTTACTGAGAAGACGGATAAAACACAGGCTTTTGGGTAAAAACTCCTTCATATCAGAAACAAGTTAAAATATGTTAAAAATAAAGTAAATAAATCACCAAAAGTTTTTGGACTAAGTTGTCCTTCCTCAGTTGGGAATGAGCATTATTACAAAAATAATAAAGAATGTCATGTGCCCAGCCATGGTGGTCATGCCAGTTGAAACATGACACAAGTGCAGATAACAATAACCAGTTGGAAGTAGAGGCTTGTTGTAACTGCAATGCTTGGGTATGCTGTGTGTTCCAACATTTATCATTCAGGAGGATGGCTACCTCAACGATGGGATGGATGCAACCTGCTTTGTTCCAGTTAAAGGAATCATGACAACACGAAATGTGGAGCAATTCCACAGTACTGGTCCTGCCACTACTGTAGGATCGGTCGATAATTTCAACACCGCAATGTGGTCAATGTCAAGCTGGGTAGACCAGAAGTGCTCCATGATTTCTGAGTGTTCCAAATCCACGGAATGGATTGCTTTCTTGTGTTCGGAGATTTTAACTTTGAGTCTCCTGCCAAATTCACTAATGTAGCAACCAGTGCAGTGACCGAACCACTGTGCAAGGGGGAGAAATCGGTGTCTTTACCCTCGAGATGAGAGACTGCAATTTCCTGCCTGGAAGTTGCAAGCACTTTATTCCACAAGTCCTTAGAGAGTTGTTGTGACAGGTTGAGTTAGTAGGGGATAAAGGTGGTTGAGGTCGGGTGATTGCTATGTGCAGCTAGGGTTTTCTGTGTGGTCACGGGCCTGCAGATCACACTTATCTAAGGTAGGGTAGCTGCATTTAAGCCAGGTCTGCTTTTATTCTAACAATCTCAGCATGCCTCTCATCCACACAACTGGAGTGGGTCCAGGTGTGGGTTAGTAAGGCTTGTGCGGTACCGAGAAGCTGACTGTGACTGCTTGCAGCGTCTAGGCAGGAAATTGCGGCCCTTGTCTCGAGGGTAAAGATACCAAATTCCCCTCCCTTGCAAATTTGTTTGGTGTACCGCATTTCTTGACTGCACTGGCTGCTACTACGTTGGTGAATCTGGCAGGAGACTCAAAGATAAAATCTCTGAACACAAGAGAGCAATCCGTTCTGCAGATTTGGAACACTCAGCAATCGCAGAGCAGATCTGGTTTACCTAGCAGGAAATCGACCTATGGCACAACGTTGAAATTATCGACTGATCCCGCAGCTACCTTGTTTGCATCTGATTGGAATCACTCCACATTTTGTGTTATCGTGATTCCTTTAACCAGAACAAAGGAGATTCTACCCATCCCATCATAGAGGCAGCTATCCTCCTGAATGATAAACGTTGGTGCATGCAGCATACCCAAGCATTGCAGTTACAACCACATGCCTCTACTTCCAACTGCTGATTGTTATTTGCACCTGTGTCATGCATTTTACCTCGCATGACCACCATGGCTGGGCACATGACATTTTTATTATTTTTGTAATAAGGCTCATTCCCAACTGAGGAAGGGAAAGTCTGCAAGCTTTTGGTGATTTATTTACTTGATTTTTAATTTTAACTTGTTTCTGATATTAAAGAGTTTTTACCCAAAAACCTGTGTTTTATCCTTCTTCCTGGTAAAGCTGAATTTATATTCCTATAATGAATCCTGAGAACAGAGGCCTCTTTCAGTTTTGACTAATCTGGTTGCACTTCTCGGCACATGTTCCAAAAGATCTTTCTTAAAATATGGCTTCGATACCTGTATGCAATCCTCAAGATGTAGCCTAACCATAGCATTATACAATGAGATAATCACCTCCTTGTCTTTGCTGGAAAAGCTCCTCTGTATACCATTAACAAAAACCTCATGAGCTCTTGTAGCGGCTTGTCTATGGTGCTCAGAACACTTCACGTCGATATGCGTGATTACTCCTAGGACTCTTTCATTCTCCACTACCTTAAGAATCATCTAATTGGCATGTTATTCTGGAATTACTACAACTAATTATATGCAGTATCTTTCATTTAGCATTAGTAGAGGCATACGAAGCAAAAGCAAGCTTATGCAGCATCAGCCAAAAAAAAAACGCTCCGATTTCACCACTCCATTCGTTCCAAATACCTATCCAGCTCAACCTTAAATTTATTTAGGCTATCAACTTCCACAACAAAAGATGGAAGTCTGTTCCACCAAACAACTACCTGCTGGCTAAAGGCAAACTTCCGCACATCTATCCTACAACTGTCTTTCCTCAATTTGAATTTATGCCCTCTCAGGTGATTATTCTGAGCAAGAGGAAGAATCCCATCAGCATTGAGCATGCTCAAACCATTCAAGGCTTTATACACCTCAATCAGATCACCTCTCAGGTGCCAACTGTCTGTTTGTGGCAGGACCTTGCAAGCAATAGCATCAAACCCAGTGAAACTTTAGGGACAGCACAAGGAAATGACCTCACACATTCCACTAGGAAAAGTAGAAACCAAAATAAAGAAAGATCAGAAATATTAGGACAACAGGAATCCACTGAAATGATTGGGGCATGCATGTACTCTGAGAGAATGAATGCCAGAGTTACCTCTTCCCACTCAGATCATGTTCCTGCAAACCCACTCACCTTCCGTAAAGGCGACTACAATGGTCTGAGACAGTATTTAAATTCTGTACAGTGGAATAAACTGACAATGTTACCAACAGTAAATTCTAAGTGGGAAGCATTCAAGGAATTAATTGTGGATGCTACTAAAAGTTTCATACCTATTAAGAAATATTGTTCAAGGTTTAGGCCTAAATGGTTATCAAATGAACTAATGAGACTCGTAACAGAGAAGAAAAATGCATGGGATGCATATAAATTATCAAGCGACTCAGAAGCCTATGGCAGGTATAAGCTAGTCTAATCAGGTCACAAAGGAGGTTAGCCAGGCGAAGGCAGATTACGAGAAATCCTTGGCAAAAGATGCTAAGAAAAACATCAAGGATTTCTTTACGTATATAAACTCTAAAAGGAAGGGGATGAATCTGATTGGTCCACTTGACATCGATGGTTCGACTGTTGATGATCCTGCTCAGATA
Source organism: Mastigoproctus giganteus (assembly GCF_048544385.1). Taxonomy (NCBI): domain Eukaryota; kingdom Metazoa; phylum Arthropoda; class Arachnida; order Uropygi; family Thelyphonidae; genus Mastigoproctus; species Mastigoproctus giganteus. The sequence continues at coordinate 1,964,859 of NC_143586.1, forward strand.
GCAAACAAACTGAACGAGTATTTTGCATCTACATTCACACGTGAGGAATTATTAAGGTTTTAAAATGGCAGAAGGTTATCAAATTGTAGCAGGATACTTAATGATTTTGTAATAGCTGAAAGCAAAGTGGAGGAGAAATTGTTGAAGTTAAACATAAGAAAAGCACCTGGGGTGGATGGGATCTATCCAGTTATATTAAAGGAGGGGGCAAAGCAACTAAGCAAACCCTTAGCCATAATTATGAGTGCATCCTTGGACTCAGGGGAGGTTCCCACAGACTGGAGATGTGCAAATGTATCCCCAATTCACAAAGGGGGATCGAAGGGTGACACGAGTAATTACAGACCAGTTAGTTTAACTTCTGTTCCGGGTAAAATAATGGAGTCACTGGTTAAAGATGCATTGCGGGATCATCTAGACAAGACTGCAGTAATAATTCAGACACAGCATGGGTTTGTTAAGGGAAAGTCTTGTCTGACAAATTTGATAGGATATTATGATGTTCGTTACAAAGGAACTGGATACAAAAAATAATTTTGATATCATATATTTGGATTTCAGGAAAGCTTTTGACATTGTTGCGCATGGAAGACTATTGTACAAATTGGAGCAGAATGGTATTAAGGAAAGTTCTACAATGGATAAAAGGATGGTTAACTGGGAGAAGACAGAGGGTGGTAATAAATGGGTGCTGCTCTTCTGGGACTAATGTTATTAGTGGAGTCCCACAGGGTTCGGTGTTAGGTCCACTGTTGTTTTGTATATTTATCAATGATATTGATGAAGGTATATCAGGCTTAATGTTGAAGTTTGCAGATGATACAAAGGTTGGCAGGGTTGTTAATGACAGTAATGGCAGTGTGCTACTGCAACAGGATCTAGATAATTTGGGCAGATGGGCTAAGAAGTGGCAACTGAAGTTTAACCTTGACAAATGCAAAATATTGCATATGGGTAGAAGTAACCCCAGAGAAACGTACCAACTATGTGGTACTACACTTAAGGTGGTAGAAAATGAAAAAGACCTGGGAGTAATTCTAGATATGAAGTTTTCCAAGCAATGCAGACAGGCTGCCAGGGCAGGCCTTTGAGTTTTGTCAATGATATATAGGAATTTTGTTAGCAGGGAAAAGGAGGTGATTGTCCCTCTGTATAAGGCAATGGTCAGGCCACGCCTTGAGTACTGCGTACAGGTCTGGAGGCCTCCAGACCTGTACGCAGGTCTGGAGGCCTCATTTTAGGAAGGATGTAGATTTGCTTGAGCGTGTACAGAGAAGGGCAACAAGATTGGTGAGGGGAATGAAGGGATCCTCTTACCAAGAGAATCTTAAGTGCTGCAAATTGCAGTGGCTGGAGACTAGGCACCTGCGCAGTGATCTGATTGAGGTATATAAGGCCTTGAATGGGTTGAGCATGCTGAATTCTGATAGGATCCTTCCACTTGTTCAGATTACGAACCTAAGGGGGCATAAATTCAAATTAAGAAAAGACAAATGTAGAATAGATGTGCAGAAATTTACCTTTAGCCAGCGGGTGGTTAATTGTTGGAACAACTTACATCTGTTGTTGTGGAAGTTGATAGGTTGAATAAATTTAAGGAGGAACTGGACAGGCATTTGGAGGGAATGGTGTGATTTTTTTTTTTTTTTTTTTGGCTGATGCTGCATAAGCTCATACACTTGCTTTCTTGCATCACATGCCGCCGCCACCACCACTACTACTACTACTACTACTACTACCACCTTGGGATGGGTGGAAAAACCCACCCATCCCAAAATTTCATTCCTGCTCTCGCCGAGTACGTAAGCCAGTTCACAGAGAAAGTATTAACATGTCTTCCTGTAACACACCTGAAACAAACAAATGGTTTTCTGAAATCTACAACATTACTTCCGTTGCAACCAGAGAGCAAATTTTTGTATCAAGGCTGGGGTCTACAACACAGCCCAGAAACATTTAAAGCCATGTGTGAGGGTGAACATGGGATAATTGTGGAAGTAAAGCATGTGAAAACACTTCACCCAGCTTACTCCTCCTTTATAATCTCTTGTCCACCAGATAAAGCAACTCGCCTACAAGATGTAAGCACCTGGCCAGTAGGTACCTTAATCAAGCCCTACAGAGACAGATGGGCCAGACCATTGGTTAAAAATGATGCAAGAATTCGGGCTCAATAGCAATCAAAAAAACTCCCCCTAGCTGGGAGTACAGAACATCATATCCACTTGTTTGCACAAAACGTGAGGAGCATCTAAAATAAGCTCCACACCTTACAAACGATGATGATGTACGAGGACCTAGATTTCATTTGCCTAATCAAAACTTGGTTGGGAAATGGAAAACGGTTAGAACGGCTAACTGCGGCAGCAAACTACAAATGTGTGGGAACCGGAAGAACAGATAGACGAGGAGGAGTTATAATTTGCTATCAAAATAAATACCAGCCTATAAGAGAACAAACACCCAATTCAAATAATTTTGAAGGAATTTGCATTACCTTTTTAAATAGAGTACATGAAAATACAGTTATGCATCATATACCTCCCACCTGAGCACACAAAGGAGACAAGAAATGAACTCTATGCATGGCTAGCACAGAGATGGCTTTAGATTTGCTTGCTGCAAATCTAAAGCCATCAGTCGACACAATAATATTGGGAGATTTTAATTTGCTCTTCCAAAACACGAGGCCAAGAAAGAGCTGGATGCTACATTAGGCGCATTACACTTAACACAGCTTCCGACACCAGTGACAAGGGGAATGCAGCAACTTGACCTGTTGTACCATAGTTCATTAGACATAAGGCTAACACAAAACTTCATAAAATTTAAGTCGGACCACAATCCCATTGAAGTAGAACTGAAGATCCATAAATACATGCAGGGTGAGCACACAAACTGGGCAAAGCAAAGTAAGTATCTTTTCTCCGTGAAGTATATTAATGCAGAAGTCATTCTCAATCATCTAACTAGTTACAACTGGAATGACCTGCAAGAAAAGCCAGTAGACGAAGCTTTATAAATGATCACTAAAAAGCTATACCAAACAGCATTGGAAGGAGCAGCAAAAGAAATCCAAATATCTGAGAGAACAAAAGAATGGTTCAACCCACAAACTGAAAGCAAGTTTCCTCAGGAAGCAAAAACTATAGAAAATGGCAAAGAATTGGTCATCCCGCCGATCACATCCATTATAAAAAGGAAAGAGCACATTTCATCAAAGCAAAAAGACAGGCACACTGCAATGTTGTTCATAACAAATTAAAAAGAGCAAAACGAATTACTAGCAATAGAAATAGCACAGAGAATATGACCGAATGCATTTTCAAGGAATGTGCTAATAACACTTTTGGTAACATTCCTGGACTGAATCAAATTGAGACCACTGATAATACAGTAGTAACAAAATTTTGGACTGCCTGAAAGATTTAAACAAGCGAAACTATTCGACAAGAGAGGAACCAACAAGACCTCCTTTGAGTGAAATAGCACAAATACAAATCACCAAAGGATGTAATGAAAGCAATCAATGATCTGCCCAATAAGGCCACTGTTGGACCAGATAAATTTCCAATGTTCATCCTTAAAATAAGTAGCCTATTTATAATAGATCTAGTAGTACACGTCTATCAGGAAATCATCAAATCAGGAATGTTCCCGCAAGCTTGAAAAAATTACATTGTAACCCCAATACCAAAGATTAAACACCCAAAATTGCCAAAGGATTACAGACCAATTTCTGTTAGTTGCACCCCTACAGAAGGTATTTGAAAAAGCACTGCTTCCTATCATCAACCAACACTGCTTCAGCCATAGACCACCACATTTGCACTCGGTCATTTCGGGGAGATCAACAATAACAAACTTACTGGAAACCCTTTTTCGCATGCAGAAAACATTAAATGAGAAAAAACAAATCGATATTATTTTTTTTGGATATCTCTGCAGCCTACGACAATATCTCAATTCCAGCGCTCATTGTGATTTTAAGGAATTATTTTAATGTAAGAGGAAATTTGTTAACTATAATAAGCAGCCTGCTAGAACAAAGAAAACCTACTGTTAAGCACCAAAAGCTACAATCTTGCTTTACCATTTCGCAAGGAGTGCCACAGGGGGCGGTCCTTTCGGCTACTGTCTTCATGACTGCCCTGGAGCCGTTTCTTGCACAGTACCACAACTTTATAACATATGCTGACAATGTAAAATTCTTTATCACTTCCAAAGACCATGAATCAGCAGAAGGTATTTGCCAGATGGCGAATAACACAATCTGAGAATTTGAGAGCTATCTGGATTGCATTGGGCTCCGTATTAATGCACAGAAGTCTACCCAAAGACCATAACTTACAAGCAGAATAAAAATGACATCTCAATCTCTGTGAATGGGTTGAGTGTGGAAAAAGTGCACTCTCACCTGGACCTTGGTTTTAGGTGGGATGACAGAATCACCTTCGCTCAAAACTTCGCCCATATGAAGATAAAAATATTCACTCCATTATGGGCTACTAGACAAGAACTGGTAGAAATTGGGGATCCCAGCTAGCGACCAAGTATGTTTTAAAGTGTGTCCTGCCAGTTGCAATGTACGCCTCTCAAATCTGGTCCTCAGCTCCTGATTCACATTGTAAGTCCGTCCTTGAGATCGAGTACTAGTTCTTGCGATGGCTTAACAGAGTTACTGGCCACCCTTTTATTATCTCAAGGGCCATTCTCTACTCAAACATCACACCCTGGATGCAGCGGACAATTAACAGGAACATACACACTCTCGCACAAATGCTCACAGGCAGAGTGGATGCTCCAGCCCTGGATAATATTCTAGTCAACTAAAGTGCCACTGCTAGATGTTGCAGAAGAGTAAATCATCCACTGCGTTCAGTCCTGTGCAATCATAGTAGCCTGCAAAGATTCTTCCCATTGAATGCAGCAAAAATATTTAACTCACTACATATAGATGCCAAAGAACTCTATTGTGAGGATGCAACATACTGGAAAGAGATCTTCCAGAATTTATACAGACTTACCGAAATATGAATCATCTGCAAAGTACCAAAGAATTGTGAGTAAAAGTGAAACTTTCTACTTTAAGAACAATAATAATTTGGTAAGCTGTTGACTGGAAAAATATATGTAAGCTATATATGGAATTATTAGTGAATTGTAAATATATGATTTGTATAATGCATGTACAGACACATTAATGTATAAATAGCATTAGTAGAGGCATATGATGCAAGAAAGCAAGCTTATGCAGCATCAGCCAAAAAAAAAAAAAAAAACCTTCCAATTTACCTCTCCGTTCGTTCGAAATACCTGTCCAGCTGAGCCTTAAATTTATTTAGGCTATCAACTTCCACAACAAGGAATGGAAGTCTGTTTCACCAACCAACTACCCGCTGGCTAAAGGCAAATTTCCGCACATCTATTCTACGTCTGTCTTTCTTCAATTTGAATTTATGCCCTCACAGGTGATTATTCTGAGCAAGAGGAAGAATTCCACCAGCATTGAGCATGCTTAAATCATTCAAGACTTTATACACTATCAGATCACCTTGCCGATGCCTAGTCTCCAGACACTGTAATTTGCAAAACTTAAGCCTTTCTTTGTAAGAGAAACCCTTCGTTCCATTCACTAATCTTGTTGCCCTTCTCTGTACTCGTTCCAGCAGCTCTACATCCTTCTTGAAATGAGCCTCCAGACCGGTATACAGTACTCAAGGCATGGCCTGACCATTGCCTTATAAAAGGGAATAATCACCTCCTTATCTCTGTTAGAAAAATTCCTGTATATCATTGACAAAACACCACGAGCTACTCTTGCAGCCCGTCTGCACTACTCAGACTTCATATCCGCCTGCACAATTACCCCTAGGTCCTTTTCATTCTCTACCACTGTCAGTGTAGTACCACAGAATTGATACGTTGCTCTGGGGTTGCTGTTTCCCATATGTAGTACTTTACATTTGTCAATGTTAAACTTCATTTGCCACCCCCTCAGCCCATCTTCTCAACATTTCCAGATCCTGTTGCAGCAGCATAGCGTCAGTAGTGTCCATAACAACCCTGCCAACCTTTGTATCGTCTGCAAACTTGGACATTATATTACACCGTGATAGGTGGAACAGGACCAGGGTATGTCTGCCAGGGGCAAAGGTTGATGACATTGTAGAGCGAATATCATCTTTTAAGTGCACAAAAGGTGATATAGTTGTACACGTTGGCACTAATGATATTAAGAGTAGGAGACCGGCAGAATTACTTAACAAGTACAGGTCATTGTTGAACAAAAGCCGAGAATTAGGATTGAATTTGAAAGTGTCTGCAATTCTGCCCAGACATGATAGGAGGGAGTATATGATGAGAGCCTTGTCGATCAATTCGGCCCTGGAAAGATCGTGCAAGGCTCAAGGGGTAGAATTTTTTTCAGCCTGGACTGTACTTGTTAACAGGAGAGATTGCTTCTACAGGGATGGGATACACTTAAATAGAAAGGGTGCAAGAATATTTGCTGATGCTATCGAGGCAGTGTTAGGTGGGTCGGAAAACTGCTAGCTTGGGGGGGAGACAAAGACCAATAGCTTGACAGTAGCCACTGGCAGAGGTGAAAGAGATTCTTGCACTGCTTCTATTAGAATGAGCAGAAGCCTGAAGAACAAGATGCATGATATTTCAGAGACTGGTGGGAGCCATTGCGGTACAAGTAAACACATGGGTTGTGTTAGGGTAGCTAAGAATAGAAACAGGTGCAGGTATACTTGCGTGTACACCAATGCTAGGAGTTTAGTAAATAAATTTGATGAATTTGAGGTATTGCTCAAAACATCAAAGGCAGATATTGTTGGGATATCAGAGACATGGTGTCACACAGATATAAGGGATGCAGAAATGGAATTTGGGGAGTACAACGTCTACAGAAAGAATAAACAGGATAGGAAGGGGGGAGGGGTTATGCTATTAGTTAAGAAACACATAAAAACCAAGGAAGTGAAGCCAGTCGACATCGCTGGACAGTGCAGTGTTGAGTCAGTTTGGTGTGACATAAGCATTGGGAGATCAAAATTGAGAGTAGGAGTGTACTATAGGCCTAATGACTCTGATGAGTATAATAAGAAACTGTACAGGGAAATAGAGTGGGCCAGTAAATCAGAGAGTCTTATAATGGGAGATTTTAATTTCCCAGATATTGACTGGAATTTGGGGGCTGGTCACTCACACACTAGCAAGGCTTTTGTGGATTTATTGGATGATTGTTTTCTACATCAGCACGTTCGGGAGGCAACTAGAGGGAGTAATACTCTTGATTTGATTATCAGCAGTGATTCTTCATGCATTAAGAATCTGCAGATAAATGAACCACTAGGTGGCAGTGATCACAGTGTGCTGAAGTGGGATTTACTCAAAGAGGTAACTACCATTAGGGGTAAAGGGAAGGGTTATTGCTTCCGTAAAGCCGACTACGATGGACTGAGACAGTATTTAAATACTGTCCCACTGTATAGAATTTAAATACTGAGACAGTATTTAAATTCTATACAGTGGGACCAACTGATGATGTTACCAACAGCAAATTCAAAATGGGAAGCATTCAAAGAACTTATCTTGGAAGCTACTAGGCTTTACATACGAACTAAGAAATATAGTTCAAGGTTTAGGCCAAAATGGATGTCAGATGAACTAATGAGGCATATGGCAGAGAAGAAAAATGCATGGAATACTTACAAATTAACACATGACACAGAAGCCTATGATAGATACAAGTTGATATGCATCCAAGTTACAAAGGAGGTTAGGCAGGCGAAGGCAGATTACGAGAAATCCTTGGCAAGGGATGCAAAGAAAAACAGCAAAGAGTTCTTTACTTATGTAAACTCTAGAAGGAAGGGGATGAATCAGATTGGTCCACTTGATATTGATGGGTCAACTGTTGATGATCCTGCTCAGGTAGCTAACAAACTAAATGAATATTTTGCATCAACATTCACACATGAGGAGTTATTCAGCGAGGGGAATGCCAAAGGTGTATTCAACTCTAGCAGTAAGCTACAGAATCTTGAAATAACTGGGAGTAAAGTGGAGGAGAAACTGTTGAAGATAAACACAAGAAAGGCACCCAGGGTGGATGGGATCTATCCAGTTATATTAAAGGAGGCAGCAAAGGAAGTAAGCAAACCCTTAGCCATAATTATGAGAGCTTCCTGGCACTCAGGGGAGGTACCCATAGACTGGAAATGTGCAAATGTGACCCCAAATCACAAAGGAGGATCAAAGGCTGACACAAGTAATTATAGACCTGTGAGCTTAACTTCTGTTCCAGGAAAATTAATGGAGGCACTGCAGGATCATTTAGACAAGACTTCAGTTATAGCTCGAACATAGCATGGTTTTGTTAAGTCTTGCCTGACCAATTTGATTGGATACTATGATGCAGTCACAAAAGAACTGGATGCACGGAATAGCTTTGATATTATATACTTGGATCTTAGAAAGGCTTTTGATACTGTTGCACATGGAAGACTGCTACATAAATTGGAGTAGTGTGACAATGGAGGCAAATTGCTGCTATGGATAAAGGGGTGGTTGAGGGAGAGAAGACAGAGAGTGGTAATCAATGGACACTGCTCATCGTGGACTAATGTTATTAGTGGAGTCCCTCAGGGCTCAGTGTTGGGTCCATTATTGTTTTCTGTATTTATAAATGATATTGATGATGGTATATCAAGCTTAATGTTCAAGTTTGCAGACGATACAAAGGTTGGCAGGGTTGTCAAGGACACTACTGACACTATGCTGCTGCAACAAGATCTGGAAAGGTTGAGCAGATGGGCTGAGAAGTGGCAAATGAAGTTTAACATTGACAAATGTAAAGTACTACACATGGGAATCAGCAAACCCAGAGCAACATATCAACTCTGTGGTACTACACTGACAGTGGTAGAGAATGAAAGGGACTTGGGGGGTGGTTGTGCAGGCAGATATGAAGTTCTCTGAGCAGTGCAGACGGGTTGCAAGAGTAGCTCATGGAGTATTGTCAATGATATACAGGAATTTTTCCAGCAGGGATAAGGAGGTGATTATTCCCTTGTACAAGGCAATGGTCAGGCCACACCTAGAGTACTGTATACAGGTCTGGAGGCCTCATTTCAAGAAGGATGTAGAGCTGCTGGAACAAGTACAGAGATGGGCAACAAGATTAGTGAATGGAACAAAGGGGTGCTCTTACGAAGAAAGGCTTAAGTTTTGCAAATTACAGTGTCTGGAGCCTAGGCACCAGCGAGGTGATCTGATAGAGGTGTATAAAGCCTTGAATGGTTTGAGCATGCTCAATGCTGATGGGATTCTTCCTCTAGCTCAGAATAATCACCTGAGAGGGCATAAATTCAAATTGAGGAAAGACAGATGTAGGATAGACGTGCGGAAATTTGCCTTTAGCCAGCGGGTGGTTGGTTGGTGGAACAGACTTCCATCCCTTGTAGTGGAGGTTGATAGCCTAAATAAGTTTAAGGCTCAGCTGGACAGGTATTTTGAACGAACAGAGGGGTGAAGTGGAAGTGGGTTTTTTTTTTTTTGGCTGATGCTGCATAAGCTTGCTTTCTTGCATCAAATGCCTCTACTAATGATAATGCTAATTATATACCATCATCACTATCATTTATAAATAGAGAAAACAATAATGGACCCAACATTGAACCCCACTCATAACATTAGTCCACGATGAGCAGTGTCCATTGATTACCACTCTCTGTCTTCTCCCCCTCAACCACTCCTTTATCCATAGCAACAGTTTGCCTCCAATGCCACACTGCTCCAATTTGTGCAGCAGTCTTCCATGTGTGACAGTATCAAAGCTTTTCTAAGATCCAAGTATATAATATCAAAGTTATTCCCTTCATCCAGCTCTTTTGTGACTGTATCATAAAAACCAATGAAATTGGTCAGGCAAGACTTCCCCTTAACAAAACAATGCTGTGTCCGAGCTATAACTGAAGTCTTGTCTAGATGATCCAGCAGTTCTTCTTTAACCAGTGCCTCCATTAATTTTCCTAGAACAGAATTTAAACTCACAGGTCTATAATTACTTGTGTCAGCCTTTGATCCTCCTTTGTGAATTGGGGTCACATTTGTACATCTCCAGTCTATGGGTACCTCCCCTGAGTCCAAGGAAGCTCTCATAATTATGGCTAAGGGTTTGTTTACTTCATTTGATGCCTCCTTTCATATAACTGGATAGATCCCATCCACCCCAGGTGCCTTTCTTGTGTTTATCATCAAAAATTTCTCCTCCACTTTACTCTCAGTTATTACAAGATTATCTAGCTTACTGCTGCCTTTCTTCGTAAGAGCAACCTCTTACGAAGAAAGAGGTTGCTCTTACACCTCTGGCATTCCCCTCGCTGAATAACTCCTCATGTGTGAATGTCGATGCAAAATATTCATTTAGTTTGTTAGCTACCTGAGCAGGATCATCAACAGTTGAACCATCGATATCAAGTGGACCAATCTGATTCATCCCCTTCCTTCTAGAGTTTATATAAGTAAAGAACTCTTTGCTGTTTTTCTTTGCATCCTTTGCCAAAGATTTCTCATAATCTGCCTTTGCCTGCCTAACCTACTTTGTGACTTGGTTACAGACCACTTATATCTATCATAGGCTTCTGTGTCATGTGTTAATTTATATGTATCTCGTGCATTTTCCTTCTCTGCCATGTGTCTCATTAGTTCATCTGACATCCATTTAGGCCTAAACCTTGAACTATATTTCTTAGTTCGTATGTAAAGCCTAGTAGCTTCCAAGATAAGTTCTTTGAATGCTTCCCATTTTGAATTTGCTGTTGGTAACAATATCAGTTGGTCCCACTGTATAGAATTTAAATACTGTCTCAGAACATCGTAGTCACCTTTATGAAAGCAATAACCCTTCCCTTTACCCCTGATGGTAGTTACCTCTTTGAGTAAATCCCACTTTAGCACACTGTGATCACTGCAACCTAGTGATTCCTTTATCTGCAGATTCTTAATGCATGAAGAATCACTACTGATAATCAAATAAAGAGTATGTAGAAAACAATCATCCAATAAATCCACAAAAGCCTTGCTAGTGTGTGAATAACCAACCCACAAATTCCAGTCAATATCTGGGAAATTAAAATCCCCCATTATAAGACTCTCTGATTTACTAGCCCACTCTTTTTCCCTGTACAGTTTCTTATTATACTCATCAGAGTCATTAGGCCTATAGCACACTCCTACTCTCAATTTTGATCTCCCAATGCTTATGTCACACCAAACTGACTCGACACTGTACTGTCCAGCGATGTCAACTGGCTTCGCTTCCTTGGATTTTATGTGTTTCTTAACTAATAGCATAACCCCTCCCTTCCTATCCTTTCTGTTGACGTTGTACTCTCCAAATTCCAGTTCTGCATTCCTTATATCTGTGTGACACCAGTCTCTGATATCCCAACAATATCCGCCTTTGATGCTTTGAGCAATACCTCAAATTTATTTACCAAACTCCTAGCATTGGTGTATACACCAATGCTAGGAGTTTGGTAAATAAATTTTTCCTCTAACACAATTCCTGAGGATTCAGTGCTTGACCCATTGTTGTTTACTGTATTAATGATATTGGTGAAGGCATATCATGCTTAATGCCTAAGATGATAAGGAGATGATAAGGAGGTGGGTAAGGTTAGTAACCAAAGTAGAAGTTGAAGTTTGACAATTGTAAGATATTGAAGCACCTGGAGACACTAGACACCTGCAAGTAGATGTGACTGAGGTACTAAAGGCTTTGAATGGATTGAACTCAGTGCTGATAGCATCCTCTCTCTTGCTGAGACTACACACATGAGGGGACAAAAATTCAAATTGAAAAAGGATTATTGTAGGATAGCTGTGTGGCAATTTGCCTTCGGCCAGCAGGTAATTGATTGTTGAAACAAATGTCTATGTAGTGTTGTGAAAGTGGGTAGTTTGAATAAATTCAAGGAAGAAGTAGATAGAATTATGCATAGATGATATGGGAAGTTGTTTTTTTTCAGCTGTATAAGATTGGCTGTATATATGCTTGCTTACTTGCTTCATTTGCCACTATTAATGCAATACTACTGCATACTGGTTAGCTGTAATCCCAGAATAATTTACCAACTATGTGTTTTGACACTCAGGGTTGTAGAGAAGGAAAATTACCTGGTGTGGGTAATTGTGCAATCTGATATGAAGTTCTCTGAATGGTGCAGATGGGCTGCTAGTACAGCTCACGGGGTTTCCTCAGTGATATACAAGAATTTTTCCAGCAGGGATAAGGTTGTATTGTTGCATTATATGACAGAATGGTCAAGCCACATATTGAGTACTGTATGTATATCTATACAGTACGTATTTCTGAAAATTACAGTCTACAGAAGTTCAACTTTTATGTCAACAAATATCTTCTTTTGTCTTCTCAACCTCCAACCCAAGCATGGTAGGAAGTACTATAGGTTCTAATCTCATATTTGGGGTTTTCATATAAAAAAAAAAAAAAAAAACCTGGATGACTCATTTTGAAAGGATGTGAAAGGTTTCAGTTCTGCACACTGCAGTGTGTGGAGACTAGACACCTCTGAGGAGATCACACTGGGTTGTTTATGGCTTTGAATGATTGAGTAAGCTCAGTACTGATGGCATCCTTTCTGTTGCTCAGATTGTACACATGAGCAGGCATAAATTCTAATTGAGGAAGGATGTGTGAAAATTTGCTTTTAGCCAGCAGGTACTTGACTGTTAGATCAAAATTAAGTTCCATGTGGTATTGTGAAAGTGGGTAGTTTGAATAGATTCAGGGAATAATTAGGCAGACTATTAGATGGAGAGGTAATATGGAATGTTGTTTTTTTTTGCTGATCTGCTTGCTTGTTATTATTATTATTATTTTACTTTTTTTTTTTTATTTTGTGCCTCGCTTCCTTGTTGCTATTATTTTTTTATCTCTTTTTGGTGCAACATCTACTCAGGCTATATAGCATTAGTAGAGGCATATGATGCAAGCTTATATAGCATGAACCAAATAAATATATATTGCTTCCTTCATTCATTTGCCATTAGTATTACCACTAATAATGATATATTGTGGTGGTTTTGATTTCACAACCTGCATAATATAAGGTCAGCGCACTTAATATTAGACTTTACTTGGTAAATTATAAGCATTACAATGAAGCTTCGTACTATTTGTACAATGGAATTGAAATAAATTAATTTAATTTGTAGTGTAAAATGTGCCTGGCTAAAATTGCATTGATGGTAATAATTATACTTCATAACTGAATACTGTTATTGATTAGTTCAGAATTATCATTGTTTCAACTGAAAGTATGAGTCAGTAGTATTTAATTGATTTGAGTTGCGAATAATATTTTAAAGGGTGACGTCATAAAACGTTTTTACTGAAAGTGACTCAATGCATATCGCCTAGCAACCTTTCATTTTTGCTTCATATCAGAGTAACAAAAAACCTCAAGCTGGGTATTTTTTTTAATTAATTTTATTTTACGCGCACAGTGTTCGTTTTTTTTTTTTGCCATTGTATACAGCAAATCAATAGCGTAAATTGTCTGTTTGTATTCTATGTTGCGTATGACACAAAAGCCATAAGCAACCCCGTTGTTTCGAACTTTCGACGCTACACCGGTAAAACGATATCAGATATTAAAGGTGACGTCATAAAATCGGGTGCGAGTGCGTGCTTGCAGCGGCGGCGGAAAGAGGGCGTTTGTGCAACGGCACATGGTCGGACAAAGTGTTAGCGGCGTGCTTGGGGTTTGTTAAACTCGCATTTGACTACACAATCTCGAAACTAAAATCAAATTATAATAAAACCCACCCGCCATGGCGAGACGAGATACGGTCAACAGTTTCGGTGCTCGGTACATTAACAAGATTTCCGGCTCCGTTACTCCATTCCTCGAGCAGCGCCCGCTTTTACAATCCTTCAGCGTCTGGTCAGAGTTTAAATTGTAACAGCTGACTAATCAGTAACTGCAAGTACGCGAGTTTGTAAGCAGCATCAGTAGTTACCTCGCTATTTATATGTAATAACTCATTTTCTTACGCAGGACATTTAAGACAGCGGAAAACTATTTTTCAATCGCTTATTAGAACTTATGCATAAATAACGACACGAGGTATCGCTATTTAATTGTTTTTATTTCAATATGTGGAGCATTATTAAATAATGCAACTTCTGACGCCGAAACGTTTGATTAATAAAACACCGAAGTCAAAATAATCGGATTAAAACTATAGGTTTATAGACAGTAAGTGGCACGTCACTGTTTGCTATCGAGAAAGTAAAGTAAGCCGAATAAAAATGGTACGCAATCTTTTTTCTGCCAGAATCCCATCAGTTTCAACAGAATGATTGATAGTTTGAATGCTCGCCCTCTCTCAAATGATTTTTAAGAGGTGATTTTAACGGAAAACACATTTTAAATATGCGTGTAAATCCTTTTCCTTTTGAAATTCAGCTGGAAAATCATTTAAAACTGTTTTTCCAATCGAAATTCAAAAGAAGAAGAATATATATATATATAATAATAAATCTTTATTTGTCCTACCAAATTTAAAATATAGGTGTACATTGGTAAGTGACAAATTCCCTTCACAGCAGACAATGCCAGGGGATTATCATAAAATGCGAATAAAAGAATGCCTAAAATATACAAGAAAGGTTAAATATACTCGAAAAGATGACATATATTAAATGGGTATTTCGAATTTATAGGGAGAAAATTAGAAAAACTGCAGTTTCTCAGAAAACAGTTGATTTTGCTTAATTATAAGATGATTCATAAACAGCGTTTCTCATTTATTTTATCGAGACAGTTTCGCTTATTTATCTTTCTTTGCTTGGACTAAATATCTACTGAATTTTACAAAATGGCAATTCGCAGACTGTATGTATAACATAATCGCTTACTGTTTATCCAACTGATATTTGTTGTAAACAAATGCTGCTAACGGAACGAACCGTACTGCGTCTTGTGAATGTAATTTAGACATTACAATGTATTCATTTCTAAATTAGTATTGAATTCCTGTTTATAATCTTATTCAGCGATTGGAAACTGCTGGCCATTCCATGTCATTATGCTTGGGTGCTTCAATTAAAAGAAAGGTTGTTTAAAATAATGAACGTGGTTACTTACATATATTAGACCCGAAAAATAGCGATCTTTGAGATTGTGAAGGACCGAGGCCTCGTTCAAACAAGTTAATTCTGCCATATCTTCGACCTTTGTAAATCTCGGTGGGTTCATCTTTTGCACATCATCCTTTGATACGGTGCACCGGCGTCTCGTCTCCACTATTTCAACTTCCAGTTCCTCGCCTCGCTCGGCTTTGATGCTGGCGGCAACAAAGCCCTGCGTCTCGTGGGGAACCCATATCAGCCTTTTTGCCGTCCATTCTGCTTGTGCCGCAGGGTCGTTGATCAGTTTTCTGTCAACAGTTAAGTACTTCAACTCAGCATCCGAAAAATCCACATCAATTGAGTTAGCCATTCTTTAAAGCGGTACGTTTTCTGGAGCAGAAGTAAGCGGCTATTCTTTAAGTGACCTTTAAAATGCCTCACACAACTACACCGTTAACTTGACTGGGAGACATTCAACTAAGTTGCGAGCCCAGGAACTACAACACACGAGCGACTCATTTGCGGTTCACTTTTGGAACAATCGTACAAAGACAGCGAGCAGCCACACATGCCGCCCAACACAAACACACGCACTGTAACAGACGCCCGGCTCGCGCAGCGTGTCACGTGGATCATCCGAGCATCAAATGAAATGCCTCCTGGGTCAAGCATCGAAAACATACATTACATTCAATCGTGAGTCATCCGTACGTCGGCATATCGGAGAGAGAGAGAGTGATATAACCCTGTTATCGGGGATGAAGGTGTGACAGAGTCAGATAAACAGTGTATATCGCATGAAGCTTGATTGTATTTGTTTCGCATTTTATGCTTTTTGTTCGACTACTTTCAATTAACAGTTTCTTACTGTGATTTTTTTTTATCAAATGCGAATCAAAATGTTTGTTTTTATTATGGAAAGCGATTGAGATTTCTATTGATGCTTTTATCAACGCGGTTTTTTATTTAAGGTTTTCTCTACTGCTATGAGCTTCTGTACACTGCCATTTCGCGCTGACTCAGTGAAGTTAGTACAATGTACAAGGGGGGGGGGGGCACGCGGGACATGTGGTCAAGTCAGAAGCACACGGACCCGCGTTTGGAAAGACCTTGTTCCATATGAAGTTATGCATTTGGACCAAAAGCTTCGTATAGTGTGCATAAATCGTGCGGATTTTGAATCTACTTCAAAGAATGGGGATGGTGAAAGCCTAGAAATTTGCATCTGAAACATGAAATACGACGCTGCCCGAGATAGATTCGAGATTGATTACTATCTCCAAGGTCTCTGATTCGGGTAGAGTTTTACGACTATTAAACTTTCTTTGTTTAATAAATAGGGTATGCGTCGTATAGTGTCTGTTTTTTTCAAGCAAGAAACGTGTGCCAAAGTTAAAATAGAAACTTGTACAAAAGGAAACCGCTTACTAAAATGATGATGCTCTTCGAAACAAATAATATGAAATAATGATGCTCGAAACACTAATGTGGGACTTTTTATCCTTATCTTGCGAACTCCTCTGACCTTATATGGTTGTCCCAGAGTATACGTCTTAATGCCCCTATACGCGCTGAGAATGCGCAGTTTAACTGTGAGCAAATACTGTTAAGTTATTTAATAATTTAAACATAGATCCAGAGAAAATATACAGACAAAATGTATTAGACAGAAATCTTTGATAACATGTACCGGCAGGTACACGTTATCAAAGAACACTAATAAGAACACTAATTTAATAATTTATATAATAGTATTTAGCTTTAATCGATTATTTAGTAATTAATTAAAACTACATAATTAATTTATTAACTACATGCTCTGTGTTTTTTCATCTTCAAATTTTGTAAATAAGTTCTTGTAAATATGCTTGTAAAAATACCCTCTAGCTACATGCTGTTTATGGGTGTCTCGAAAGAGAAATAAACAATAATAACCGAAGGAAAAACTGAGTAAGCTGTGCATTTTATGCAGGGAATACCACAGTTCGTAGAATTGAGCAAGTAGCCGAGTGGTCAAACGCGCGGGTGCATACGTACATGTGCCTTGAGTGACCCGGGTTCAAGCCCGTGACTGCTGAATACGGTGCTGTTTCTTGTATTCTCTCTACCTAGTGAACTCCTCTAACCGTGTGGTTGTCTCGGAGTGTAAACAGAAAATTTATTTATTTAAGTGATTCGCGCAGTTATATCAAGGAAATACACAGTTTTCTCAGTTCGCACCCAGCTTTCATCGTGAAGTCTACAAAAAAAAAAGAAGACAATTTTGAGTGCTACAAATGTTTCCGGTGCTGTGGTGAGTATATGCTTGTCACACCCAGGGTCCTGAGCTGGATATCATCATTCTTTTCTTGGTGATTCCCTTCTACTTCTCTCTCTCTCTCTGGGTAATTGCATTTTTTTTTTTTTTTTTTTATTGGCTGGTGCAGCTTATGCTTCCTTGTACCATATGGCTAATAATAATAATAACTAAGAATTATAGAGCAAGTGTAATGAAAAAAATTAATTCCTTGCGCTCAACTTTCCGCGAGGAATTAAAAAAAAATTAATGACTCAAAACTATCGGGAGCATCAGCGGATGTTGTTGTTTGGTTTTTTTTAGGAGCATTAGCAACTAAGGCCATATTGCTCCGGGGATATGCTGTGGTCATTCCCTGACCTTTCCGCATCCTCCGTATTTGGTGGCTCGCGGGCTCGAACCCCGGTCTAATGAAGAAGCGTGTGCCACGCACTGCTGCTCCTGGCTACGGAGGCGCCACATCAGCGGATGCTCCCGATAGTTTTACGCACCATCTTTATGGTATTTTAAGGAGTTGATGTTCCTTGTTGACTAGGAAACGCCAAACCAGATAAATAATTGTCTCCATAATTATTCTTCCATTAGGAAGAATAATTATGGAGACAATTGGGAGAATTCTCATAGAAAATTTCAAAAGTTCTGCCAGTCGCTAGATATCTAAGTGTTGCATTAGTCTTCTCTTTGGTGTGCTCGGCTACCTCATGCATGGTCTCTTTTTGGAAATGAACGATGAATATTTACTCAACAAAAAATGAAAAGTTCCTTCGTCCCTTCGTAAATCGTTTTTGTAGTCGTCTATATCCGTTTCCCGTAACTCTTTGAAAATGTTTATATCAGACGTAATGTTCCTTTTCAAATACCACAGAATGTACTCTTATATATTGTACATGTGTTGCTCGCGCCTTAGTAAACGTTTGCACCCTTCTGACACAGTGCCGTTCCGGGGTGACCCAAGGTTTCCTGTGGTAATGAACAGATTTTATTAATAATAATAAACAGAAAATTTATTTATCTTACTTTTGATAATCACATGTGTGCATAATTTTGCCGTTTCGATCCATTCGAAGCACTGTCTTTTGATTGATAATAACGATAATTATTATTTAAAAAAAAATGTTTTTTTTTCACCTCACCGTGACGGGTACTGGTATCAAGTGCATGGGGTGGTTGGTTGTCTTGTTACTATTATTATTGTTGGTCGATGAACTCTCTTACTACCTGTAAGGTAGTAAGAGAGTTCGTAGAGTTAGTAGTAAGAATTGGGGCTTGCTGGAGTTCCACGTAAGTGTTCTCTGTACGGCCTATTGCTGTTAGTTTCTGATGGGGCTGTTTGGCGCCGTGCGTGTGATTTACTCGGTGATCGCGATGATCATTACTCGTTCCATATGCCACATATCTTTGACTTCCTTTCTTGGGTCTGAATACTTCCTGATCTTTTCCGCGTATGTTTTCTTGAGGTTGCTAGTGTTGGGCACCGCTGTCGATCAGATAGGTATCCTTTTCCTTCTTGTCGAGAGTTATGTCTGGTCTGTTGTGCGGAATCGTCTTGTCCGTTATTATGGCACGGTCCCAGTATAGTCTGTGAGTAGAGGTCTAGTATGGCCTGAGGCTCGTACTTGTAATACAATAAACGTTTTTCGATCAGCTGGTATTTTTGCACTTGCTTCTCGTGTATTATCCTGACCATCTGGGTGATAACCCTGCATCTTGTGGTAATAGGTTTGATCGTTGCTGAGGCCAGGTGGCATTGACATGTGTCATCTGTCACTTCGGGCTCCTTGGCAACGTATTTTCTATACTTCCTCGTGTTGATTACCTAGTCTTGGATGGCGAGCGTGAATCCTTCAGTTTCGGGGAAGAGCGTCCCGCTCATGAGGCATGCATTGAAAGCCGTTTTATCTATGTGGTCATGATAGAGGTCACTGTAGTATCTACCACGGAATGTCTCTGTCCATCTTTCTATCCTCGTTGCTTCCATCTTGGTGGGTGGATTCCTTGCTTAATGTGGTGTATACCGCTTGTCTATCTTCCTTATTGCCTTGTGTAGAGTGGCGTTGTGTTTCTCTGGAAGTAATCCTTCAGGTTCGCTATACCTCTTTTTTTTTTTTTTTTGTTGCTCGATAAGGTCTATCATGCCCCTTCCTCCTTTCCGTGCTATGGTCAGTCTCTCTGCGGCCGATTTTGGGTGGTGTTGGCAGCTCTTGGTCATCATTGTTTTTGTCTTTCCCATATCGTTGATCCCGAACGAGTATGTTAGCACTTGGACTGCAAAGATATTTATGGATTGCTTATACTGTTCCCTCCGATCACCTTTGGTTTGAGCAGACTTCTGCGTCTCTGATGGTAATTTTTAGTCAGGCAGGCCTTGATCTCCTTGTGCTCTAACTGCTGAGCCTGCATCAGCCCGAGGTATTTGTAGATCTCCCCTCTTGTATTCATGTATTTAGATAGCTTTGGCTTGTTCCTAAATCCACAGAAGACTGTAATGATTGTGTACTCTCCAAAAATACCACCTATGCTTGTACAACCAAAACTAGCTTGAGTTCCTGATACTGTTGATATTGAGAATGCACAGGTAATAGGTGAATAATCTGAAGAGGATACGAAAGGGTTAGGCAGGTTATTGCAGTTGGGAAAGTTGTCTAAAGGTCTAAAGCTTGATCTGGTCTCGTCGGCGGTGTGATATGTCTTCTGAGGTCCAAAGAGTTCAAGGTTAATGTTAAGTCTTGCAGAGCTTTAACATGTCTTGGGACAGGCATATTGAAGTCTCCTCCCCGCAGGTGTCGGGCAGATTTTGCTGATGCGGGATATCGATCTTGCGGGTTTGTTAAACACTTTTTTTTTTTTTTTTTTGCTGGCTCCTTGGGTGTGGGCGGCCTGGGAGCGGGATTGCGGGCACCCATTAGTCTTGCACTACTACTGATTGGTGCGGGATTGTGTACTTACAGCATAGAAGGTTTAATGGACCCGGTTTTGGCTTCGCATACCAGGAAGGTGCGCCAGGTAGCGGATGTCCTGATGGCGTCGGCTCCCTGGTGCCAAAAACACGAACATTACACTACACTTACACTGACACATTTACACTGCAGGCCTATATGTGGAAGGTCCACTCGAATAAACAAGATACAAGGTGGAGATGGGTATTAGCCTGGGTGCCGCCTTAGAAAAGTTCACATACGATGAAGTCTCCCCCCTCACTCTGTGGCTGAGTTAGTCGGTCTCAGGCATAGATAGTAAGGTTTTTTGTCCAAACGAATCGTTCACAGAACACGCAATTAACAGACATAAGACACATAGCACGGCAGATAAATTTAAATATTCGGGTGGCCTAATATTTTTTTATTTTATTTTATTAATAACAAGATACACAGCAGGTAACCATTAACAATGTATCTGAGAGCAGAACAATGAACACAATAACAATAATAAGAGATCCAACAGGAAGATAAACATTGATATAGATTAAAACATTAAAATCATATGTACAAAAAGAGGTATGCATTAAGTTAATGGTAAAACAAATAATAATTAATCAGTTAAGAGAATAGAAAAATAATAAAACAAATAATAATAATAATAATAATAATAATAATAAATAATAATAAACTACAATAATTAGATGAGAACTAGTCACTTTGCAGTTTAAGAGAAAATTCACAAGTTTAAAACTTGTGGATTTTGACTGATGAACCCCATCCACAAGTTTAAAACTTGTGGATGGGGTTCATCAGTGATTGGGAGTTGTCAATGAGAGAGTCATTTGCTGATTCTGTTTAGTGGACTGAACTTCAAGTCCGTGGTGGCAGAGTCAACGCGAAACAGCGTAAGGTTCCTGACTTGTCTATAAGGAGCATTGAAGTTGATTTTACTGAGGATATCAGATGCTTCATAAATTCCAGTGATTACTTTGGCTAGGAGGGCGATGTCAGCAGTAACTCTTCTAGTGCACAGAGGCCTCAGATGAAAGTAATCAGACAGCGATTCATAATACACTTGGTGATAAAATAGTGGATTACGGTAAGTAAAGTAACGGACCAAATTTTTTTGGACTGCTTCAATTTTTTTTTTTTTTTAAAGTCTGTGTGAGCATTCCAAATGTGTGAACTGAATTCAAGGATTGGCAGAACAATAGTTTTATAACGGATAACCGCATAGCTGTAGTTTTCGAACTTGTAAGTGTTCCGTTTAATGAATTCTAGTGTTTTAAATGCTTTCCTGGTGATTTTAAGGACATGGGTATCGATTTTAGCACTGCTGGAGAAGAGAATCCCCAAGTCGTTAACTTGGTCACACCTTCCGATGATCACAGAGTTAATAATGTACTCCTTATTTATTAGTTGTGGAGATCTGCAGGATGAGAAAGAGATTACTTTGCTCTTCGAGGGGTTAGCAGACAATCCATTCAGAGACAGCCACAGAGAGAATTTATTGAGGGCGCATTGAAGTTGTTGAGAATCCGTTGTCTCCTTCACTGCTGAGTAGATCTTAAGATCATCTGCATAGAGAGCAACTTGAACATTGGAGGTGTTGATGATAGAAGGAAGATCATCTAAGAAAAACAATGAAAAGTAGAGGACCTAAGCGGGAGCCTTGAGATACTCCACTTAGTGGTATAAAGCGGTCTGAGTTCACTTGATTGATGATAACGACCAAGGAACGATGCGTAATATAGCTGCGTAGCCATTAAGAGCAAAGGGTTACGGATACCATATAGCTTAAGTTTTTCCAGATATTGTTCGTGCGGGACTTTATCAAATGCCTTAGATATATCAATTTCAAGGTGGTGGTTATCAAGGACTTCAGAGGTGTACTGCCAGAAAGGAAGCAAATTTGTGACTATGATTTGCCATTGCAGAAACCATGTTGATTCTGATCAATGAAAGGCCTGGAGAATTCGAAGAGATGTTTGTGTACTGCTGTGTAGAAAGTTTTGCCAGGCTGTTTTGCAAGGATAAGGGGCTGTAATCAGTTACATCATTTTTATCAGTTTTTTTTTTTTTTGAAAATAGGAACTATATAATAGTTTCGGTTTTTTTTTTTTTTTTTTTTTGAAAATAGGAAGTATATAATAGTTCCTATTTTCAAAAAGAAAAGAAAATTAACTGTAGAGTTGTTAAAATTGGGAGGGAGAGACATAACACAAAAACTGGCAAGGCTCTTCACAAAGTGCATTAGAAAAGGTGTGACGCCTAAGCAGTGGAATAATGCAATCATAGTTTTGCTGCATAAGAAAGGAGATAAATCAGAAATTGGAAATTATAGACCAATTAGCTTGTTATCCCACATCTACAAGTTGTTCACAAGGGTTATCCCACATCTACAAGTTGTTCTCATCAAGAATACTTGATGAGAATCAACCGAAAGAGCAAGCTGGCTTTAGGACAGGATTCTCAACTATGGATCACCTTCACGTAATATCACAGCTAAAAAGAGAGAAAGCAAATGATTATAAAACACCATTATGCCTGGCATTTGTGGATTATGAAAAGGCATTTGACTGTATGGAGTCAAACTGGAAAGACAAGGCATAGATACCCCATATATTATGAATTTGAAGAAAATATATGAGAATGCTACCTCCTTTATCAGACTAGACAAAGACAGTAGGAAATTTAAAATATAGAAAGGAGTTCGACAAGGAAACACAATATCTCCGAAGCTGTTTACTGCTGCCCTTGAGGAAGCTTTCAGAAGATTAGACTGGTCGCAGAAAGGAGTCAATGTGAACGGAGAGTACCTAAACCATGTACGATTTGCAGATGACATTGTGGTCATAAGCCACGATCCCAAAGAATTAGAGAAAAATCTTAATCAGTTATGCACAGTTAGTAAGGATTTTGGACTAAAGGATGAATATGGCTAAAACAAAAGTAATGATGAACAAGTATGCCACAGAAAGGGAAATAATGATTGAAGGAGCAGTAATTGAAAATGTGGAGTCATATACGTATCTGGGACAAGTTATTAGCTGTAATAATGATAAATGGCTGGAAGTCAAGAGAAGAATAAATTTTGGATGGATAGCATTCAGGAAATATAGTCACATACTGAAGAGCAATATCCCAGTTTGTCTGAAACGTAAAATAATGAATCAATGTATACTCCCCACCATGACTTATGGAAGTGAAACTTGGGCACTCACCAAAAGAATGGAAGAGAAGCTGAGAACTACACAGCGAAGAATGGAACGAATCATATTGGGAATAAGACTGTTAGATAAGAAGAGAAACACACGGATTAGGCAACAAACTCAACTAAAGGACATTCTTATCAAAACTAAAGAACTAAAATGGTCTTGGGCAGGACACATAGCTCGAAGACATGATGACAGATGGACTAAGAAAATAACAGAATGGTACCCAAGATGAGCTAGAAGAAAACCTGGAAGACAAAAGTGGAGATGGATAGATGAAATTCATAGAGTTTGTGGGTAGTAAATGGATGGCCAGTGCTCAAAACAGAAGGAACTGGAAAGTTGCTGGAGAGACCTTCATCCTGCAGTGGATTTAAAATGGCTGATGATGATGATATAATAGTGTGGATTTTTTTTTTTTTTTTTTTGAAGTGTCCTCCCTCAACTGTTTGTTGAGCAGGAACTAGACTAGCAACTAGCCAGGTCTGAAGTTCAATCCATTTAAAATATAACAGAACAGCCAATATATTTTGGCCATTCTCTTTTATTTTAGCTATTCTTTTATATTTCATTTTAAGTTAATCCTCTGGCATTTTCTGCCGTGAAGGGAATTTGTCTCATACCACACATGTACACCCGTCTTGTCCGCAGGGGCTGCCCCTAGGGATCAGTCCTGGGGTTGCTGCTGTGGAACATTTTTCTAGATGACTTTCTCTACAAGGACCTGGGCGACGTGGAGGCACAGGCCTTTGCTAATGATTTCATCTTACCCACAGCAGCGAACTCAAGCGCAAACCTGGAAAAGCAAGCAGACAAAGCACTGCAATCTGTACAGCATTGGGCCGAAATAAACAATCTAAAAATAGCACCGGAAAAGACCAGCTCCGTCCTTCTTAGAGGAAAGCTTAAATTAAACATGCCCACGAATCAAAATAGAAGGTACCACTGTCAGACTAACCAACCAGATAAAGTACCTAGGGATAATTATAGATAGCATTCTCTCATTTAAACCCCATCTAAATTATCTCAGTAACAAAATACGCAAATACACAGGACTCATACTAAGAATAACACGAAAGGACTGGGGACTGAACAAGAGGACCCTTTCCTTATATATTATAAAGCTTTATTTATCCGGCAATTATCTACGGCTCACCTGTATGGATGACGAAGACTAACACAGTAACAAATAGGAAAATATTAGAAACAATACAAAGGAACATACTACTCACCATCACTAGGGCAATCAGTACAAATAGTACGGCGGCGCTTCAGGTCATTGCTGGTGCACTGCTCCTTGACTTAGAGATAGTACGAACTGGATTAATGTATTATTACAAAAAGGCAATACCAGCCCTGCTACCAACCCTCAGTAAAATATTCGAACGGCTGCTACATACAAGAATCACAAGGCATTATAATGAAGCAAATCCTAACATGACAAAGTAATACGGATTTACTCCTGGCAAATCCACTATCGAAGCAATACAGAACCTCCTCTCTAGAGTCGCCCATTGTAAAAGGAAATACTTCCTCGTCATCGCAGTGGATTTCGCTGGGGCGTTCGACACCCTCTGGTGGCAGAGCGTCTTGGCGAGACTCAGAGCCGCCAACCTTCCATTGAATCTTTATTATTGCATGAAGGATTACCTGGCTGATAGAGCAGTGCAAGTTACCACATCATATAAATGCCTCAGTCACCCAGTCCGCAGGGGCTGCCCCCAGGGTTCTGTCCTGTGGCCGCTCCTGTGGAACTTTGTCCTGGACGAATTCCTCGCCATGGATCTGGGTGGTGTGGAGGACCAGGCCTATGCAGATACTTGATCTTGACCATCGAGGCTGACAGCAGATCCTCCTTAGAAATCCAAGCAAATGATGCCCTGCAAAAGCTGCTAGATTGGACGAAGCTACACTTGCTCAAACTAGCACCCGACAAGACAAATTCGGTGCTGCTAAAAGGTATGCTAGAGTTAAGGAGACCACCACAAATTAAGACTGAGAACAAAACAGTTAAGCTGTGCGAACAGATTAAATACCTAGGAATAATCTTGGACAGAAAATTAAATTTCAAGCCACACCTAGAATATATTAAACAAAAGATAAGAAGATACGCGGCCCTCCTCGCTAGAGTCACTCGCAGGGACTGGGGACTCAGACGTACTACCCTGTCTTTGTACTACAAAGCTCTCTTCATCCCTGCCATCACATAATGGCTCCCCTGTCTGGTACGCGAGGGCGGCACTAGAAGTGAATAAACGGATCCTCGAAACCATTCAGAGGACCATCCTCCTTACCATGTCGAGAGCAACTAGAACGACTAGCACGGCTGCCCTCCAAGTCCTGGTAGGAGTTCTACCCCTGGATCTCGAAGCTACCCGCTGTGGTCTGCTCTACCATCTTGCCAGAAACACATCGGCTACGATGTATGACCTCACCACTGACATCACTAGGTCATTAAGTTTTTTTATTATTTTTGGTTAATACAAAACAAGTTTAGTACAAGATTTATTATAAGTTATTATAAGTTATTACAAAACAAGTTTAGTACAAGATTTATTATAATTTGTAAGAATTACTGAATCTAATATTCGTTTGACATGTTCGCATTTTTATGATACCAGCATACAGTTACCAAAAAATACTATCAATTGCCAACTCTTATTAGTCGTGTCAGTTATGCATGTAATTATAATTTATTATCAATTATTGCGATCGTAGAAAAAATTTTGTATGTAATACTTGTGTAAAGAGCTGTTTTTGATCTCGTGCTACCGTTTTCGTGTTCGACTAACGCCTCACGCGATTCCTTCGCACTCAATCAAAAACGCCTCTTTTACATATTTATTACATAAATAACTATTTCAGATATTTCGTACGTTTATATTTTATATACTTATATTTTTTATATATTTACATTTTTTTATTTAAAACCCAATTTGGCGCCCCTCTTTAACCGGTGCCTTTGTACGGTGCACAACTGCACACCTGCTTGCGTCGGCCCTGTACATCGGTATTTGGTATGTTGAGGGTCTGACGGTTCCTGGGATTTCTCCCATCTCCACGTATGTTCTCTGTATCGGTCAAGTCGGAGATTTAAAAGTGTGTGGGATATGAACTATGTAGTACCCATTGTTTATCCGGCCTGTTAGCCACCGGGCCCCTAATGGGGCCCGACGTTACCAATACCCGCCACGGGAAGACCGGCCGGGTGTTATCAGCGTTGCCACCCACTTTCCTGGGATTTCAGTGGCTCGGACCAAAATAAATAAAATAAAAATTTGAAAAATAAATAGTCGCGAAGATGTTTTATTGCGAATTTGGGATTTTGCTTTAGGAGTACTGTTTGGGGTTTTACGCTGAAGGGTTTGATAAAACCTAATTGGGTCGGGCAAGAATCTTTGGCGTAGCTTAAAATTTTAATTTGCTGTTTATACTCCGGCACGACAACCAAGTCAGTAGAGTTTACAATAAATCGTTCAATACAAATATTTATTGTATTTAGTAGTCACGGGCTTGAACCCCGGTCCACTCAAGGAACGCGTGCTATGTACTCTCGCTCCTGATCACTCAGCTACGTCAGGCCTAGGGCTAATCGCTGTGTGAGATGACAGATTTGGGTGGGGAAGCAGAAGGCTGCTGGAAATAGGAAGCAGAGGGGTCGATAGGGAAGGTGTGTGCCCCGTTTTTCAGTGGGGCATGCCCATGCCTCACCAGAGGGAAATAGGGTTGGCAAGGGGGAGGGAGCGTCTGTCTCTCCCCCGCCAGAGATTAGGGTTTTAAAGAGATCTCAGGTGCGAGATTTGATAGTCAGATGGCATTCTAGTTCTGATGTCATTCCAGTTTTTATCATTTTCAGGAACTTCATCGTTGTGGTGCGTTGGCATCGAGTCCTAGGTGGTCGGTCCGCAGGATTCTTGCTTTGGTATCTCCCAGGAGTAGCCCTGCGCAGGTCTCTTGAGGCTCAAATGGTGTGTCTATTTCTTCATGCTGAGATTTTATTCTTTTGCTCTTGCTTTGACTCTTCTGTGTCTCTCCTTTATTTTTAGTTCGTCCATGACATTTGGTTTGTGATATATCTATTGGGTGTTATTGCCATTCTGAGGATCAGGTTGCATTGCGATAATTGCATTGCGAAGTTAGTTAGTGCTGTGTACCCTTCCTGAATATCCAACAGTCGGGACTCTTTGTGGATTGGGTTATACTGAATTCTTACAATAAGACTTGCTCTTATGTCTTCATAGTTGTCGCAGTCATGCAGTGACTCCAAGTCTCTGGTTCCCCATATGGACAATTCTTATCTTCTATTATGCCCATTGTGTTTAGTTTGTCTTTGAACAGGCCATGGCCTGTTAAAAAGTAGGTAGTGCTGAGGCCCGGGTAGATCCATGCTGGTATTTTTGGGTACATTTTTGTTACTAGGGGAAGAAATT
Organism: Mastigoproctus giganteus; assembly: GCF_048544385.1. Lineage (NCBI taxonomy): Eukaryota > Metazoa > Arthropoda > Arachnida > Uropygi > Thelyphonidae > Mastigoproctus > Mastigoproctus giganteus. The sequence continues at coordinate 1,992,893 of NC_143586.1, forward strand.
TGTGTGTTATTGCTCTTTTGGTGGTGTCATTCCACCTTGACTGCCAAATGTGAGTTAAATGTGCATCAATTCTTTTTTGCTCCTGCTTCCAATCATTGAGGGTTAGACCGTTAGTTGTGATTGGTATAGGTATAGGTATGTTGAGGGTCTGATGGCTCCGGGGATTTCTCCCATCTCCGCGTATGTTCTTTGTATCGAGTGACAGTACCCTGTCTATGCCAGAGGTTTAAAAATAATGTATGGGTCATGTGGTATGTAGTTTGTTGTGCCCATTGTTCATCCGGCCTGTTGCCCCCGGGCCCCCAGTGGGACCCGGCGTTACCATACCTAGCGATGGGGACGCCGGCCGGGTGTACCAAGAGACTAATTATACTCTGGCAGGTCCTGCCACTTACTTTCCTGGGATTTCGGTGAGGAGGACCTAAAATAAAGGTTGGAGTTATCGGTTTAAGTAAAATTGCATTTAGAAAGCGCTGCGTGGGGTTGTACGCTGAAAGAACTATTTCTAAAGGGTCTGGCAAAATTTGATGTGATTTAAATTTGGACATGTGGGGCAGTCGCTGTACAAGAGAAAGTGTTGGGGTGGGGGGTGAAGACTGGGGGGATGAAATAGGAAGAAGAGGGGTCGGATAGAGAGGTGACCCCCATTTTCAGTGGGGCATGCCCATGCCCCACCAGAGTGAAAATATGGGGAGGCGAGGAGAGGAGAAGAGCAAATACCCCCTCCCCCTCCCCCTCCCCGAAAAAAAAAAAAAAACCACACAAGGGAGTGCAGTTTTGGGTCGATAGTAGGCCATTCAAATCATCCTCAAGTCTTGTCTTTCTGTGGTGTGCTGAGTTTTTTGCTTGTGTTTTTTTTTTTTTTTTTTTTTACTTGTTTGACCTCCTGCATTCTTCGTAGTTGGGTTGCCTTTATTTCTATCATTGTTTTCCTTCTAGAAAAGAGATCCTGGGCATATTGACTGAGTGCCTTGTAGTCCTCTTGAGTGTCTAGCAGTCTGGGTTCTTGGTTATCTGGGATATATTGGATTGACGTTATTAGCTGTAGTCGCAGGTCGTCATACAAATCGCACTCAAACATTAAGTGTCTCCAGGACTCCGGGTTGCCACAGGGACAGTCCGCGTTATTTATGATGCCAAGTTGGTGAAGTTTAGCTTTAAACGGACCGTGTCCTGTAAGGAGGAAGGTGGTATTTCGACCAGGGTGAAACCACACTGGCGCCTTAGGGTACAGCTTGGTGACAGTGGGGAGGAATCTTCTGGTCACTGCACCTTTTTCTGTGTTGCTCCATCTCCTCTGCCAAATCTGGATGAGGTGGTCGGTGATTCTTCTCTTCTCATAGTTGCGGTCATTAGTGATGTCAGTTATGAAATATCAACAATTGTGAAATATTATGAAATATCAACAATTGATCAGTTCAATTGTTGATATTTCATATAATTTGACATTTGTGGCGGCCATATCGATTTATTTCACACATACACACACATCAGTGCGGGAAATACTTTTTAGGCACTGTTATCAAAAAGTGATTTTACACATTAATAAAAAAAAAAAGAAGCCATACAAACCCTCCAAAACTGGGTTAGACTTCACTTGCTCCAAATCTCACCCATTAAAACTAACTCCATACTCCTCAAGGGAACGCTGGATGTACGAAGACCTCCTCAGATAAAAATAAGCAATACAACCATCCGATTCAGCAAAGAACTCAAATATCTGGGAGTCATACTGGCACAATGAAGCTGTACTTCTGCCAATGAAGCTGTACGCACAATGAAGCTGTACTTCTGCCAATAGCAAAATATGCAGCGGGTGCATGGTATAAAAAAGTCGGCACTGCCGTCAACCTAAGTATCCTAGATTCCACCCATACAACTATACTAACTATACAAGGCCGCCGTAGCCTAGTGGTCAGGCGCGCGGGTGCATAAGTACACGTGCCTTGAGTGTCCGGGGTTCAAGCTCGTGACTGCTAAATACGGTGCTGTTTCTTGTATTCTGTCTATCTTGTGAACTCCTCTGACCGTTTGGTCGTCCCGGAGTATAAACAGAAAATTTATTTTATTATTTATTTATTGTCCGCTACCTGCAACTTGCAGCACGGTGAGCACACACGCACTACAGATTATCGCAGCAGCCCTCCCCCTCGATCTTGAGGTGGTCAAAAGAGGCATGCTCTATGAACTCACCAGGGGTACAGCCTGCACACACCAGGATTTCAATGCAAACAACCACGCTGCAGAAAAAAGAAGGCTCCAGACTCATCTGCTGCAGATAAAGTGTAAAGTATGTTTAGGATCAAACGGTACCAGGAGTATCCCCCATCTCCACGTTGTTTTCATTGTGGGTGTACCAGTTCACTAGAAATGCCAGAGATTTAAAAGTGTGCGGATATTGTATTTGTGTAGCGTCAGGTACCGTTGTTCTTTTGGTCGTTTAGCTGCTGGACCCCTGCTGAGGCCCAACGTTGCCCCACTTTCGCCTCGTGAAGGCAGACCAGAAAACACCAGTAGACTAAAATTTATTCTGGCAGGTCCTGACGCTTAATATCCTGAGATTTCGGCGGCTAGGACCTAAAAAAAAGGGGGTGGGAATAATCGTGTAGTGGGGATAGCGTTAGGATTTGAAAGGCCTGAAATATTAAAGGGCGAATGTAATTAGGTTTGGGGCATTCGCTTGAATCAGATAGAGTGGGGGGAGGGAGACTGAAGGCTGGGGGGGATAGGCAGAAATATTGGAGTCAACAGGCAAGACGACTCCACATTTCGGTGGGGCATGCCCATGTCCCACTAGAAGGGAAAGTGGGTATGCGAGGAGGGAAGGAAACAGGAGGACTGTCTACTCCCCCCTGCCGAGGATAGGAAAGGAAAGGTGGATCAGGCAAGGGTGCTGGCTCAGACTACCACTTGGCTTGTATCATCAGCCAGAGGAAGGTCACTCATGGGACAGTATCCCGACCAAGGTATCCAAAGGTCCAATTTATTTAGTAGTCATTCATGGGACTAATCCCGTTCATATCGTCTTCATTTCTTGTTTCTTGTACTAACTACAGTTGAAGCTGTCGGTGGTGTTGTCTGTTTGCGGACTGTTTATGCTGTTCGGGGTTATGTTGGTATCAGGTCCATGCCATGGTTTGCCATAGTTTATGCTGGGTAGACTCTTTACGGCTGCAGTTGTGGTTGTGGGAATATCGTTCTTCTTGTAAAGATATCTTTTGCAAACTGGGTGAAAGCATTGTAGGAATCTTCTTCAGTTAGTAGGAGTTGCTCCTGGCCTTGTAATATTAGTTGGGTATTGGTTGAGTCGGCAGAGGAGGTCTTCGTACAGTAGGCAGTCGTACTTTAGGTGTCTTCATGTTTCCCGTTGGCCACAATGGCATAAGGGGGTGTCGCTAAATCCAAATTCTTGGAGTTTGTCTCATAGCACCGTGTCTACTGTACTCGGTGCTAAACGAAAGAGGTAACAAGAAGTCTGGGAGAGAGCCAAGGTGGATAATTTGGGAATACTAGTTGATTATTGGGTATAAATTTTCTAGTAATTTCACCCTTGCTTGATGCTTACCAGCGGTTTTGCCAGACCTGCTGGAGGTATATGGAGAGACGTTTATGTAGTAGTAGTAGTAGTAGTAGTAGCAGTGGCATTTGATGCAAGAAAGCAAGTGTATGAGCTTATGCAGCATCAGCCAAAAAAAAAAAAAAAAAAAGTCACACCATTCCCTCCAAATGCCTGTCCAGTTCCTCCTTAAATTTATATTCAACCTATCAACTTCCACAACGACAGATGGAAGTTTGTTCCAGCAGGTAACCACCCGCTGGCTAAAGGCAAATTTCCGCACATCTAATCTACATCTGTCTTTTCTTAATTTGAATTTATGCCCCCTTAGGTTCGTGATCTGAACAAGTGGAAGGACCCCATCAGAATTCGGCGTGCTCAACCACTCAAAGCCTTATAGATCTCAATCAGATCACCGCGCAGGTGCCTAGTCTCCAGCCACTGCAATTTGCAGCACTTAAGATTCTCTTGGTAAGAGGATCCCTTCATTCCCCTCACCAATCTTGTTGCCCTTCTCTGTACACGCTCAAGTAAATCTACATCCTTCCTAAAATGAGGCCTCCAGACCTGTACACAGTACTCAAGGCGTGGCCTGACCATTGCCTTATACAGAGGGATAATCACCTTTTCCCTGCTAGCAAAATTCCTATATATCATTGCCAACTTCCCATGACCTGCCCTGGCAGCCTGTCTGCATTGCTCAGAAAACTTCATATCTGATTGCACAATTACTCCCAGGTCTTTTTCATTTTCTACCACCTTAAGTGTAGTACCACATAGTTGGTACGTTTCTCTGGGGTTACGTCTACCCATATGCAGTACTTTGCATTTGTCAAGGTTGAACTTCAATTGCCACTTCCTAGCCCATCTGCCCAAATTATCTAGATCCTGTTGAAGTAGCACACTGCCATTACTGTCATTAACAACCCTGCCAACCTTTGTATCATCTGCAAACTTCGACATTAAGCCTGATATACCTTCATCAATATCATTGATAAATATACAAAACAACAGTGGACCCAACACCGAACCGTGTGGGACTCCAATAATAACATTAGTCCAAGAAGAGCAGCACCCATTGATTACCACCCTCTGTCTTCTCCCACTTAACCATCCTTTTATCCATTGTAGCAACTTACCCTTAATACCATTCTGCTCCAATTTGTACAATAGTCTTCCATGCGCAACAGTGTCAAAAGCTTTCCTGAAATCCAAATATATGATATCAAAATTATTTTTTGCATCCAGTTCCTTTGTAACCACATCATAATATCCTATCAGATTTGTCAGACAAGACTTTCCCTTAACAAACCCATACTGTGTCTGAATTATTACTGCAGTCTTGTCTAGATGATCCTGCAATGCATCTTTAACCAGTGACTCCATTATTTTACCGGAACAGAAGTTAAACTAACTGGTCTGTAATTACTCGTGTCACCCTTCGATCCCCCTTTGTAAATTGGGGATACATTTGCACATCTCCAGTCCATGGGAATCTCCCCTGAGTCCAACGACGCGATCATAATTATGGCTAAGGGTTTGCTTAGTTGCTTTGCCGCCTCCTTTAATATAACTGGATAGCTCCCATCCACCCCAGGTGCTTTTCTTATGTTTAACTTCAACAATTTCTCCTCCACTTTGCTTTCAGTTATTACAAGATCATTAAGCACCCTGCTACAATTTGATAACCTTCTTCCATTTTCAAATTGTAATAATTCCTCACGTGTGAATGTAGATGCAAAATACTCATTCAGTTTGTTTGCTATCTGAGCAGGATCATCAACAGTCGAACCATCGATGTCAAGTGGACCAATCAGATTCAGCCCTTTCCTTTTAGAGTTTATATAAGTAAAGAAATCCTTGCTGTTTTTCTTAGCATATTTTGCCAAGGATTTCTCGTAATCTGCCTTTCCCTGCCTAACCTCCTTTGTCACCTGATTACAGACTAGCTTATATCTGCCATAGGCTTCTGAGTCGCTTGATAATTTATATGCATCCCATGCATTTTTCTTCTCTGTTACGAGTCTCATTAGTTCATTTGACAATCATTTAGGCCTAAACCTTGAACAATATTTCTTAATAGGTATGAAACTTTTAGTAGCACCCACGATAAATTCCTTGAATGCTTCCCACTTAGAATTTACTGTTGGCAACATCGTCAGTTGATCCCACTGTACAGAATTTAAAAACTGTCGGAGACCACTGTACTCACCTTTATGGAAGCAAAAACCCTTTCCTTTACCCCTGATGGTAATTAAATCTTTAAGTAAATCCCACATCAGTACACTATAATCACTTTAGTTCCTTTATCTGCAAATTCCTAATACAAGAATGATCACTGCTGATAACCAGATCAAGAGTATTACTTTCTCTGGTTGCCTCTCGAACATGCTGCTGCAGAAAACAATCATCCAATAAATCCACAAAAGTCTTATTAGTGTGTGAGTGACTAACCCACAAGTTCCAGTCAATATCTGGGAAGTTAAAATCCCCCATTATAAGACATTCTGATTTACTGGCCCACTCTATTTCTCTGTACAATTGTTCATTGTACTCATTCAAGTCATTAGGCCTATAACACACTCCTACTCTTATTTTGCTTCGCAGTGCTTATGTCACGCCAAACTGGCTCAACAGTGCACTGTTCATCTATATCAACTGGATGCACTTCTTTTGATTTTATGTTTTTCTTAATTAACAGCATGACACCACCTCCCTTTCTATCCTTTCTGTACACATTGTACTCCCCAAATTGCAGTTCAGCATTCCTTATATCTTTGTGACACCACGTCTCTGCTATCCCAACAATATCCGCCTTTGATGTCTTGACCAACACTTCAAATTCATCAAATTTATTTACTATACTTCTAGCATTGGTATACATGCAAGCATACATGCTCCTACTCCTATTCCTAGTTACCCTAACACATCCCATATACCCACCTATTTCAGGATGACTGCCATCCGTCCCTGAAACCTCCAACACCCCACGCTCCAGGTCGCTACTTATTCTAATAGAAGTTGTGCAAGAATCACCTTCACCTCTGCCTATGGCTATTGTTAAACTATTAGTCCTTGTATCCCCCAAGCTAGCAGTTTTCCGACCCACATAACACTGCCTCTATAGCATCAGCAAATATTCTTGCACCCTTTCTATTTAAGTGTATCCCATCCCTATAGAAGAACTCTCTCCTGTTAACAAGTACAGTCCAGGCTGAAAAAATGTTCTGATTTGGAGTCGTTTGCAGGGTCCACAATGAAGTCCAAGTGAGTAGCTCCCCATCCTTTGGAGAGTTGGTAAACTAGACCATGGTAGGCAATCTCGAGGGGAAGAGTCCCCGTTAGGGCCTGGAGCGCATATGTGCTTCCGCGTTGCAAGCTCTTGAGATTGTGAGTAGAATGTACTGCTGCGTGAAAATTTCCAATTTTCTTCTGTTAACGGCGGTGTTGGCTTTTCGGTACCACACGCCAGCAGCGTACGTAATGGCAGGCAGAAAGACAGTTTTATAGAATAATTTGAGGGTTCTCCTTTGCAGGCCCCAGTCCCTGTGGACGACCCTCGCAAGTAGGGCAGAGTATCCTCTAATCTTTCTTTGAATGTAGATCAGGTGGGGCGTAAATGAGAGGTTCTTATCCAATATGACACCGAGGTGTTTTAGTTCCTTTGTGATCTTTATGGTGGGTCCGTGCATGTGGATTTCAGTAGGTTTCCTTATATCTAGGGTTCCTTTCAGTAGTATTGAACTGGTTTTGGTAGATGCGGAGGTTATTATTGTCGGCCCACTCCTATAGGACACTAATGGCATGGGTGCCTGAAACTTCCAGCATGGCTCAGGAATGCTCCCTCAGTACCAGGACCAGGTCATCCGCATACGCATGAGATGTGACGTGGCCATGGTCCAGGTTCAGAAAGCCGTTGAGGACCATATTCCAGAGGAGCAGTCCCAAGACAGCCCTGAGGGCAGCCTCTGAAAATCTGTCTAATAATGGAGCAATGTGGGACCTCAACGGCGACTGATCTGTTAATGAGGTACGTCCTTATGCATTGGAAGAGGTTTGCTGGAATGTTGGCCTTCCGGAGTCGGCCGAGGACGCTTGGCCACCCCAAGGTGTCAAATGCCCCAGCAAAATCTATTTCTATTACCACAAGGTATTTTTGGTTAGTTGTCTCTGCAGTTCTAGTAATGTTTTCCAGGACATCCTGGGTGGAACAGCCCAGCCTGAAACCAAACTGATTTTGTGACTGCAGACCTATAGCCGAGTAGTGAGTTTCAATTCTATCTCTGAGAAGGTATTCAAAGAGCTTGCTTAACACAGAGCGAAGCGCTATTGGTCGGTATGACTCCGGGAGGTCCTGTTGCTTGTTTGAATTTTCGAGGATAAGGCGCAGCCCTCCAGGCTTGCAGAAAATATCCCTCCTTGAGGCAGTGGTTAAATATCTTAAGTATCACCTCGGGAATGGTCTCGACGGCCTTCTTAATAATCTCGGGCTCCAAGAGGTCAGCACCAAGTGATTGCTTGTTTCACAGCTTCCTAGCGGCGATATCAAGTTCAGTTCTGGTGAGTGGCTCTTCAATGTTGGTGGTAGAATAGGTGCCATTATCCTGGCATAATGATAGTTGTTCTGGAGTAGATGGGGTGAGGTGTCTTCGGAACATACCGTCCAAAATATTGTTTATGGTCTCTTGCCACATCTTGGTGTAAGTCCCTTGTGGCGTCCTGATTGTGGGAATAACTTCTCCCCTCAGGAGTTTATTTGTTGTAACTTTGATTATTGCTCCCAGGGGTTGTCGTTACCCATTGTGGAGACTAGTTGCTCCCAAGAGACTGCTGCATGTGTGGCAGGCGTGTTGGGAAGCCTACACAAAGGAACAAATCACCAAAAAATTCCTCCCCAAAGTTGAAAGATTTCAGCCGAAAACGCCGACCAGGTGTTCACCAGGCTTATTCATGATCTACCTATTAACAGGACATGGTGCCATCAAGGCCAATTTGACCTCACTCAGAATTGCAGGCGATCCCAACTGTACCTACGGCCAGCAAGAAATCTGGCAGCACCTTATGTATGACTGCCACCAATATGATGACTTCTGCTGCCAAATGGTCACAAGAATACAATACTGTCCCAAAGACCAAGAACAATGTCTCTTAGAAGGCAAGGAGATATACATCGCCTTTTCTGAATACTCACAGGAACTATATAAGTACACGTGCCCTGAGTGACCGGGGTTTAAGCCCGTGACTGCTGAATACGGTGCTGTTTCTTGTATTCTGTCTATCTTGTTAACTCCTCTGACTGTTTGGTCGTCCCGGAGTATAAACAGAAAATTTATTTATTTTTTATTCGCGAGACGCCGAACCCTGCAACACCAACAAGTGAACCTAACAACCTAACCAAGAGGAACTGGCGAAACTAGACACGAGGATCTGGACAACAAATCTGAGGCAAGGAACAACCACAGACCAAGGGCTCAACTGATTTAAATAGAAAATATGGTAGGTGGACTAAGACTCACCCTTACGTAGAACAGATTCCCAGCCACAACAAGAGACTGACTTGTTTTAGGACACTCTAAAACGACGCACTACTCTATATTTAACTGAAGACAACATGGACGTGGAACCATGCCACATGAATGACCATAATCCTAGGACTGGTTAGTTAGTTAGTTATTTGGTTTTTAGGAGCATTAGCAACTAAGGCCATATTGCTCCGGGATATGCGGTGGTCATTCACTGACCTTTCCACATCCTCCGTATTTGGTGGTGACGGGCTCGAACCCCGGTCTAATCAAGAAGCATGTGCTATGCACTGCTGCTCCTTCCCACCTGGCTACGGAGGCGCCTCCTAGGACTGGACTGCTATACATAGCCCAGACTATGCAGCTTGCTGCCAATAGCTTTATTGGCGACCTGAATCGAGCACTCTAGCCCGTTTCATTTTAAACCACATTCCCCGGCAGGGATGGGGAAGACAGCCTCCTGGCTCACCTTTCCCCCGCCAATTCTCTCTTCTCCTGGTGGGGCATGGGCATGCCCCACTGATCATCTGGGAACATCTTCTCTATCGTCCTCATTCATCTGCCTTTCCCCCCATTTTCCGCCTCCTCTCTCCCACTCTATCTGCACACAAGCAAAAATCGCAGAAAATTGAACCTTCTTGGACTTTCAAACAGCTCCCTTTGAACCTGTGGTGCCCAGGAGACCTGGGCCCACTTGATGCATGACTACCTACTGTATGATGACCTTAGATCTCTCTCATCACACAAATTCATTTCTTCCCGAGAGACGAGGAGCAACACCTCCTGGAAGACCACCATACCTATACAGCCTTTTCTAACTTTGCTCAGCGCTTCTTCATGAGGCAGAAAACCCTGCCAAAACCTCAGAATCAGATTCAACCAGACAATGATATCACCTAATCAGCCATGTGTCAAGACCACTACTTGCTTCAGTGTACTGCAATCCTTGTGAAGACTTTCAACCTACACAATAATCGTGCCTTTGCAATGCAGCCTCAATATAACCTCGATCTACCATAACTGCCGCTCCGGCTTCGTCCCCACCAAGTTGACTCACCACTGAAATGACTCCACTACCTGGATGGGACTTGTCTGTCCCAGGATTGACACTACCTGGATTTGACCTTCTCGGACTGGATCCTACCAACTATGACTTCACGCAGCATTACTGCCAATGCCATGTGGCGATCGTGAACCTGTGTTCCCTTGCACAGCCCTGTTCCCCTGGTGGGGGAAGGTGACAGTCCCTTGTCTCCTCCCCTGCCACCCCCTCTTTCCTTCTGGTGGAGCATGGGCCTACCTCACTGATTTTGGGGTCATCTACTCTATCGACCCCAGCCTTCAGTCTCCCCACCCACTCTAGCTTTCCAACTAGCATTCATCCTATGTCAAAATTATCCTAGTGCTACACCCAAAATACTTAGTTCCCCACTGTATAACTTAAAACTCCTTTGGCCCAACCCAACCTCTAGCGCATCCCCCCCCCCCTTTTTTTTAAGGTCCTAGTGACTGAAATCCCAGGAAATTAGGTGGCAGGACCTGCCAGAGTACTTATTTAAAAATACTGGTGTATCTGGCCTGCCTCCACGGGGCTAAGTGTGGGCAACGTTGTGCTTCAGTAGGAGTCCAGTGGCTAAATGGACAGATGAACAACGGTACACGACACTACCCCCAACAACATCCATACACTTATAAATCTCTGGCCTTTACAGGGTTCTGTAACACACGACAATGTAGACTACACGGAGATGGGAGAAACCCCTGGTGCCATTAGACCCTAAATACACTTTACACACTAATAAAATGCATGTCAAAAACGAGTGCTTTATACGCAGTCATAGGAAAATGTTATAAAATAATAATAATAAAATTATTTTTTTAATAATACATTAAATTAAACAATTATGTTAATTTACATTATTTATGCAATTTTATAGAATATTACTAATTATTGGGCACGGAGGAGATTCGTAGAAAACGAGTTGCGGCTTGTTATCAGCACAAATCTTTATATTCCGAGAACAGAAATCCGTTAAAGATCTATTTTCTATATATTCCGCAATTGTCTTAGGTCCTTACTCGACATTTCTAGTTAGTGGAGCAAAAACATAAAGCAATCTTTTATCAAGCATTATTGTTTTTGTTATTTAATATTTATAGTTTATGTGAATTCATATTCATTTTTCTGATGTTAAATAAAATTTTAATTTTTTCCGTTTCTCTCATTAGTTATAAGAATTGAAATTCAATTCGACTCAAAATAACAACAAAAGAATTACTGTAGTTCTGAATCGGACATAATTTTTAAATTTTGAAAATTAATTAGTGCTTTTATTGTCAAATGAGTAACAGTTTTCAGAAATTCGGATCAATTTTGAATTTTCGAAATTTAAAAATTAAATTTACATTGAATGACTTCATTTTTCATACCTTCAGTTTTATCTTGAGTAGCTAAGAATTCTCTCATATGAAAAAAAAACAAACTCCAATTTCCTGCTCATTAAATAATAAACTACATGTAATTCCTATTTACCCTAGATGTCTGAGAGAAAATCAACAAAATTATCTGAAGCTCAAAATAAAAAACGGAAGGCCGGGAGGAATTGTGCAACCATTTAATGCCCTCAGGGATCGGTACTGGGGCCTCTCCTCTGGAATGCAGTCTTAGATCAGTGGATGAGTAAAACACCACGAGGAGGCTATGAAAATCGCTTATGCCGACGACTTAGTAATTACTGTTGAGGGCCATTCGAGGAAAAAAAATGCAAATTATATTAAACGATCTATTTGTATGGACCAAACTTAACAAACCAAAAATATCACCAACAAAGACCAACTTTATGACCTTCAAAGCTCAGTTTAACTATAATCGCCCTCCTAAGATCTTGATAGACACCTCTCAAATCCCGTATGTATCCCAAAACAAATTTAGGCATCCTAATCGATAATAAATTAAGCTTTCTGCCACATGTATATAAACTTATAGATAAAATAAGGAATTTTACTGCCTCAATAATAAGAATATCAAGGAAAGAATAGTGACTTAGTAAAGTATCTTGTTTTAATATTAAAAAACAATATTTCTGCCAATAGTCTCATAGGCGGAAACCATTTGGTATCACAGAGTCATAACGGTTAAAATGAAAATGAAACTTATTTTTCTTCAAAGATCCACGTTATTATTTGTTTTAAATTCCCCTAGAACTGTATCAAACAACGCATTACAAGCGTTAGCAGGAACCGTTCCCCTGGATCTGTATACCGTATTCAAGGGGATGACAGGTCGGCTTAGGAAAGATTTGGCTTTGAAACTAATGGGAACAACATCTGATCCCGTGAACGAGGAGAAACAAAAGAAGAAAAGATTGTGGGAACATCTGACACGTCTGTGGCAGGATCCGTGGAATGCCAGCGAATATTTGCAGACTACTGTACAAATTGGAGCAGAATGGTATTAAGGGTAAGTTGCTACAATGTGGGCAGGAGCGGGAGTGCAGTAGCACACGCTCTTTGAGTAGACCGGGGTTCAAGCCCCTGACTGCTGAATACGGTTGATCTGCCAACCCGCACTGGACCAGCGTGGCAGATTATGGTCCATTTCCCTCAACATGAATTGTTGAGGAGGCTTCCATCCTGCAGTGGGTTGATAATGGCTGCACTTTACTTTACTTTACTTTGCTACAATGGATTAAAAGGATGGTTAAGTGGGAGAAGACAGAGGGTGGTAATCAATGAGTGCTGCTCTTCGTGGACTAATGTTATTAGTGGAATCCCACAGGGTTCGGTCTTGGTTCCACTGTTGTTTTGTATATTTTCAATGATATTGATGAAGGTATATCAGGCTTGATGTCGAAGTTTGCAGATGATACAAAGGTTGGCAGGGTTGTTAATGACAGTAATGGCAGTGTGCTACTGCAACAGGATCTAGATAATTTGGGCAGATGGGCTAAGAAGTGGCAACTGAAGTTTAACCTTGACAAATGCAAAGTACTGCATATGGGTAGAAGTAACCCCAGAGAAACGTACCAACTGTGTGGTACTACACTTAAGGTGGTAGAAAATGAAAAAGACCTGGGAGTAATTGTGCAGGCAGATATGAAGTTTTCTGAGCAATGCAGACAGGCTGCTAGGGCAGGTCATGGGGTTTTGTCAATTATATATAGGAATTTTGCTAGCAGGGAAAAGGAAGTGATTATCCCTCTGTATAAGGCAATGGTCAGGCCACGCCTTGAGTACTGCGTACAGGTCTGGAGGCCTCATTTTAGGAAGGATGTAGATTTGCTTGAGCGTGTACAGAGAAGGGCAACAAGATTGGTGAGGGGAATGAAGGGATCCTCTTAGCAAGAGAGGCTTAAGTTCTGCAAATTGCAGTGGCTGGAGACTAGGCACCTGCGCGGTGATCTGATTGAGGTATATAAGGCCTTGAATGGGTTGAGCACGCTGAATTCTGATGGGATCCTTCCACTTGTTCAGATTACGAACCTAAGGGGGCATAAATTCAAATTAAGAAAAGACAGATGTAGAATAGATGTGCGGAAATTTGCCTTTAGCCAGCGGGTGGTTAATTGCTGGAACAAACTTCCATCTGTGGAAGTTGATAGGTTGAATAAATTTAAGGAGGAACTGGACAGGCATTTGGAGGGAATGGTGTGATTTTTTATTTATTTATTTATTTATTTTTTTTTTTTTTGGCTCATGATGCATAAACTCATACACATGCTTTCTTGCATCAGATGCCACTACTACTACTACATGGAACAGTTACGAGGAATTTTATAACCAAAGTGGATTTTACTGCCGCCAAGGAAATAAATCTTTGGTTTGCTCCTTCGATGAATATAACGTACTTATTAATGAGATATGGCCTCCCCCAGAGCCAAGTTACATGAACGTGGATTTGAGCCAGACCCTTATTGCACTTGGTCTCTTGTTTTATTCGACTGCCCACAGTATCTTCAGGCATGTCTAGAGTTGTTTAGAAGTGTACTGGATACCGTAAGTCCCTTGGTCGAAAGCAATAGGAGTTTTAATGCTTTACAGACAGTTTCAGTGACTGTTTTTAAATGAAGACTAGAAATAAGATCCCTTCATCCTCGAGTAAATTAGCTGTAAGATGTACAGATGAATTATTAAAGAAACATATGCTATGAATATTTGATTAGTTTCTCATCTGATTGGAAGTCGCAGATCGGATGCTTGGATGATAGAACTCTAATGGAAGGATATACAGGGACCCTCAGGTGTTAACAGGATTTTTTAAAGAATGCTGATTGGTTCTGGGGCGTGATACCTGAAATTAGAAACTAAGGAACTGGATGGAAACAGTTTACAAGCATAAGTTCTTCTGAAACCTATGCAGTTATACCAAGTGACCTTGTGTGGTCTTAAGTGACATCTAGATTTGTGACCATGTACATATGAACTACAACATGCATACACTTGAAAACTACATGAACTTAATGAAACGCGTTTTTCATAGCATGTACTTTTGAAAGCGAAAATACTCCATTTTTGCTTACCCGTGGACCGTCATGGAATTCCCAATCATACGCAAGATCTGAGTTTAGGATTCTCGGGAAAAAAAGAATAATTAGAAGTCTTCAACAACTAGAAGAGAACCACCTGAAGAAGAAAAAGAATTTTTTAAGACTTATGCTAGCACAGAGCGGAGAAGACTACTGGAACTGACTTCTTTCTTGGATGAAATCAAACTGAACAGTTCAACTTGTGACTTCATTTGAAAATAAGAAAATGTACTTAGAACATTTGGACTGTGGTGAGAAAGACAAAGATCTTAGGAAATCATGTATATATGTTAATATAATTGTTACAATTGTTTTGCCAGAACATCCTCCTAGCCTTGGAGTGTTGGTCCTGGTAACTCGGGACCAAAAATTACATATCTCCTAAGAACAAGAGTGTTTGGTCGAAATACTCATGTGGACATGTGGACATGTGTTTATGTAAGGGGCGGCTCCTAGAACGTCAGTTCAACTCCGCCTCATATCTCTGTGAAGAACAGTATCACTACAAATGGGCCAGATATGTGTGTCACGTAGGTTTTGGGTATTATGTGTGTGTTCTGTTCTGGCCACTTGGCTACCCAGAAGCATCAGTCACCTGGACAAATGATTCTGGGTACTCGTCCACATTACGGGAAGTTGGGCCAGTTTCAGTAGATGGGACACCTTTTTTGTTGTCTCAGAGTATGAGACAACAAAAAAAAAAAATAAATAATAATAATAATAATAAAATTAAATAAAAAATAAAATTTTTCCTTCTCTGGGGCTCACTCCAGAGGGGGGGAAAAACCGAAAGGAAGAGAAATAAAATAATAATAAAAATAATTAACTAAGATAATAAAAAAAATAAAAATAAAAATAAATACATATATATATATATATATGGTCGAGATATTCAGACCATAAATGTATATAACTGCTAGTTTTTTTTTTTTTTTTTTGTTTTTGCTGATCTCAGGTATGGGCAACCTGGGAACGGGATTGCGGGCACCCGCCAGTATTGCAATACCTCTGGCCGGTGCGAGATGTTCGGTGGTAATTACACTGGTACAGGATGACAGCTGACCCAGGCCCGGTGCTAGGGATGGGCACTAGGCAGCAGCTGCCCATGCGTTGGCTGCACCCTGGTGGCATAGTAGCCTGACACAAACAAAACAACACATTAATATTTACACACATACACTTACACTTTTTCAGGCCAATTATGCAGAGTTTCTGCACCATAACACAGATACAAAGATGAAGATGGGTTAACGCCTAGGAGCCACCCCGATACAAGAACACACACACACACACACACACACACACACACACACACACACACACACACACACACACACACACACACACACACACACGCACGCACACACACACACACAGTACCTTGATTACCATTATATAGAATGGATATATACATATATATATATAGGCGCCTCCGTAGCCAGGTGGGAAGAAGCAGCAGTGCTAGCACACGCTTCTTGATTAGACCGGGGTTCGAGCCCGTGACCACCAAATACGGAGGATGCGGAAAGGTCAGGGAATGACCACCGCATATTCCCGGAGCAATATGGCCTTAGTTGCTCCTAAAAAAAACCAAATAACATAATAATATATATATATTAGATAGTATGAATCAGAGCTGTAATACTCAATACGTTCTACGTTGATAATAATATTTGTAAAATAGACTAAGGCGCATTTAGGGCTAGAGCCTCAAGCTGCGAACAAATTTAGACTATGTATATAAAGTGCTTAGCATCATAATACACAGCCATTTCTGAATAAACAGAAATTTTTTTTTTTTTTTAGGCGGCATCGTTTTAGGTTATATCTCATATTGTGAATGCCTTCACAACGAGTTGCCATGATATTGCATCACTTGGGTACCTACCCACTCACTGACGAAGGGCCAAATAGCCCTGAAACAGTGCTGTCTGGGTGGTGGTACCTATCTGAGAATAAGTAACACTAGTCTTCTCCTTAGGTGAAGCGTTACTTATTCGAAGTAGTGCAATATCATGGCAACTCGTTGTGAAGGCATTCACAATATGAGATATAACCTAAAACGATGCCACCTTAAAAATTTTCTGTTTATTCAGAAATGGCTGTGTATTATGATGCTAAGCACTTTATATACATAGTCTATTTGTAAAATAATAAGAGGGGTTTACCTCAATATAGTACTGTACGTAGAACACTTCTATGATATGCTCCAGAAATTAAAACGGAAAAAACAAAAAAATCGACAACTTACCGGTACATTAGAGTAAATATAAATAATTAAAAAACCAATTTAACACAATTCAAATCAATTTAAAACAATTAAAAATCAAATTAATGCAATTAAAAGAATCTAAAGAAAATATTCAAAACGATTTTCCTTCCTGAAGCGTCAGCTTCAGGAAGGAAAATCGTTTTGAAAATCGTTAGAATTTTCCTTCCTGAAGCGTTTTGAATCGTTTTGAATATTTTCTTTAGATTCTTTTAATTGCGTTAATTTGATTTTTAATTGTTTTAAATTGATTTGAATTGTGTTAAATTGGTTTTTTAATTATTTAATTATTTATATTTTACTCTAATGTACCGGTAAGTTGTCGATTTTTTCGTTTTTTCCGTTTTAATTTCTGGAGGATATCATAGAAGTGTTCTACGTACTATATTGAGGTAAACTCCTCTTATTATTTTACAAATATATATATATATGTGTGAATGTGCATAAAACTGAATATAATCTTGTATATTGTATATCATGAGAATGTACATAAAATTGTGTGTAAATAAATAAAATGGAATGGAATGTATATCTGGGGATACACACACATAATACACACAAACATACACTACTCATTTCTGGCCCTCTGCAGTGGTATTGTTCTTCACGGAGATACGAGACGGAGATGAACTGACGTTCCAGGTGCCGCCAATTACAAAAACACATGACAATCTGGGGACGCCTTCTCTATCGCTGCCTTTCACTTCCCAGCCTTCATTCTCCCCCCACCACTATATCAATACGACAGCACATGTCTCACACTGTAAAACTCTAATAATGTCTAAATTAAACTGCGTACGCAAATCTTTGTCTTACAAAATCTAGTGTCTATTCCTACGATTTTTTTTTTTTTTCAGGTCCTTGCTACTGAAATCTCAGAAAATTAGGTAGCAAGGCTTGCCTGAGTAAAATATAGAGCTACTGGGTACCTAGTGACCTCCGGGAGGTCTGCCCCCAGGAGGCCGTGTGGGCAACGTGGGGCCCCAGCAGGGGTCTAGCGGCTAAATGACCAGAAGAACAACAATACACAACACTACACTTACAAAATACACTTTTAAATCTCTGGCCTTTACAGCGAACTGTGTCACCACACAATGAAAGTAACGCGGAGATGGGGGAAACCCCTGGTGCCGTCAGACACGAATACACTTTACACTCTCCGGTTGGCTGACACAATGCTAGAGAGACAGCCACGTTCATCTGCCAACTTTCTCCACCGACAACGCTGTCCACGATGAGATGTTATTTCGGAAATTGCGTATTCCCGATACACTCTTGATACTGTCGAATGGGGATAGTGAAATTTCTGTACCATCTCCGCGATAGAGTGACCCATGCGTCGGGCACCTACTGCCATCCTTCTTTCAAAGTCGGTTAACTCACGATGTTTATCCATACTGACATCGAATTACCGTCTACGTGAATATGCAGTGATGCAGTGTACTATATACACTGAAAGGACAGAATTCATGAGATACCTGGTTCCTGGGCAACGCGACGCTGTCAGCCTTTTCGGACGCTAGTGGACGAACCCATCGCTTGACAGGTATATAGATACACTGTATTATTGCATTCACATAGACAGTAATTCGATGACAATATGAAGACTCGAGGAGGGATGATAGGGCATGCCCGACAGGTTTGGAGATAGGACTCCTGGTCCGATGAGTCCCGTTTCCAATTTTTTCGAGTGGGCGGGATGGTGCGTATTTGGTGGAAACCACACGAAGCTATGCACTCGTCGTATCAACAAGGAACTGGTCAGCAGGTGGACGGTCGACAATGGTCTGGAGCGTGTTCAACTGGCACAGGTTGGGACCACTGGTACATCTAGACACATCTTTGAACGGTCCAGATTACGTGTCCATCCTTGCAGACCATCTGCATCCCTTCATGGTCATTGTTCACGAACAGGGCAATGGACTTTTCCAGCAGGACAATGCACCTCCCTCACAGAGCTGTGGTGACTAGAACATCGTTCCAAGAGCATTCCGCATATTTTACCACCATGGAATGGTCTCCCTGTTCATTGGACATGAATCCTGTGGAGCATCTTTGAGTTGCAATGGAAAGGTCCGTTCGAGATTTGGATCCTCACCCCAGGAATGCGACGGAAGTATGGCCAGCGGTGGTTCAGCAAGCATGAATGGAAATTCATGTGGAACGCATTTATGAACTAGTGGACTCAATGCTTCGTCATGCGATTGCCCTTATCCTTGCGAAAGGTGGGCCTACCCGTTACTAGGTAGGTGTCCCAAGATTTCTATCCACTCAGTGTACCTACCAGGCGGTGGGTTCCTCCACTAGCGAGAGGGCTGACAGCGTCGCGTTTCCCAGGAACGAGGTATCCCATGAATCCTGTCCTTTCAGTGTATATTTTTCCCATGTTCTTGATCAAAGAGTGCTTTAATACTTTTAGTTTTCCTTGTCGATCCCAATCTTGAAACGAAAATTGTTTATTTGTCTGAACTCTCGAGATATACATCTCTTCAGGTCTTCTCGACTGAGAAACAGATTCGGGTTCACTTGAGCCGTATGCTTTTGGTTCATCCATTGGGATTCGTTGCACCTGCGAATCTGCTGTTAAATAGCTATGGGCGAAATTTGTCGTTTGAAGGTAACTTATGGAAATTTGGGCATATGACACCATTGGATCGAGTTGATGTAGATAAAACGACTTGCACATAATTCGTCCTGTCCCTGTTTCAGCCTGGATGATTTTCCTCTCCTTTGTGCTGAAGATGTGGTCAGAGGTTCAGCCCTTGTTGGTCACACAATTGGTATAATCACCGTTTTCAAGTGGAAAAGACCTGAGTTGGAATCCCGTCAATGATGCGAAGAATTGTTACGTTTTGACAACGTCGCTGAGATAATCGGTCTCAGGTGAGGACAGTATGGATTTTTCTCTCGGAATCTCCGATCTTCATCCAGTAAACAAAACGTTGACCACAGAACACACTAAATTTACAGACATATACACTGTATACGATGTAATACAGCCTTGCTGATCACCTAGACAACCAACTGTTCTATTCTGAGGCAGGTTCAGTACCTGAGCACTTGCATTCTCCTGGTGCTTTTCGCTAGGTTTGAAGATGTTACGCTTACTGGATGTCCTGCTCTTATCCTGTGTACAGAAATCTGTAAGATCGGACGACTGTAGCACTCTGGGGGATGAGTGTGGAGGTGAACATCCAGTTTGGCGGACCAGATGGGATATTGCTTCTACGGGAGAGGTTACTCGATTGAAGTATCTGTTGTTTGTCAAAAACAAACGAATTTGACATTGGTTCTTCCCGAGTATGAGAATATCCTTTATAGGTTACAGGACATGGTTCACTGATCTCTAAACATTTTTCAGCTAGGCCTTATAGAGAATTTGTACAATTGTCTCTGCATCTGTGGGCAAGTGGAACCTGGCAGCAAGTTCTTTACCTGCGGTCTGTACTTAGATTCAAGGAATAAATTACAAAATTCGTTAAATAACTGGACGTGAATCTATTCTAATGGACGATATATCTTCCATTGAAACTTTCCAAGAATTTATTCTGAAGTATTTGAGAAGAGGAGACAAAATTTACCTGCCTTCTCTGCTGCAAGCATTTCTAGAAACGATTCCAGCATCTCTCAACCTGCTCCTATAGCTGACTCAATGTGATAACACTCTACCTTTCTAAAAATTACACTGTGTGGTGACGAGTTTTACCGGTTCTTGTTGTTGCTTTTCTGAATTTTGACTTCTTCCTGAAGTTGTAACACTTCTGTTTTTTTTTTTTTTTTTTTGGAGTAGTTGTTGGCGCATCGGCTTCTGTGACCATGATGCACCTCCCAAGGTTTTTGCAGTACTTTGATCCAAGCCCGAGGCGGGATTCGAACCCGCGACCTTTGTGTTGCCAGGTAGGCACTTTACCCACCCGGCTAGCCCGGTCGGCTAGTCTCGACCTAGATCTTCAAGGAGAAGAAAATACACTTCCGTTTGTAACTTTCTGGATTTGATCTGTCTCTTCGAGATGAAGACATTTTTCTTGGTTGTTAATAGATAGATTTGTGGAAGATCGTGTTATTTGACTTGAAGACTTTCGTGACTGTACATACATAGAGACGTAGATTCAACAAAAAGACCTCCACTTGGACTTTGCAACGTTCTGTATTTGACCTAGTTCTTCAAGATGATCTTGTTCTCGGTTCTGAATTGACTCGATGAAGATCATGTTCATCGGTGAGGACTTCAATGAGTGCACGTAGAGGACGTTATACGTAGCTTTTCGTCCCTGTAATTTTTTTTATCCAAGTTCTCTTTAAAGATAGTCCTGTTGGCCTCGATTTTTTATTGTTTTTTATTTTTTAAAGAGGCGGAATTATCTTGCTGGTACATTAGTTGGGTAGTCAGTCAGTGTTATGGGACATTGCGGACATCCACCGATATTGCGCTACCTCTAGTGGATACGGGATTAGAGTGGTTAACGCATACAGATAAAGATAAAGTAGAACAGACTCACATATTCGACTAGGGGAATATACCGGGAAGCAGCCGCCAAAATATGTTAATTGCTTAAAAATAACAATAAAAATAAAAAAAAAACAGAATGTGATATTCGAAGTCAGCCAAGGTACATCGCAATTGTGGCCGACCTCCTGACGGCCACAATTGTGACCCAAAAGTGACCCGAAACAACACACTGCACAAACATAACATTACACACATTTCTGACTTTTTACAGAGTTTGTATGAACACTGTGTACCAGGGCGGAATTGACCTCACTTTCTGGTGCCACCCTTCTTAAGATATGATACGTGATCATGGACGAAAAACGCGAATTTTCCGAGGGGAGGGGATCTTGCTGTCCTCGTTTGAGACAGACTCAGCCGTGGAGTGAACAGAGCCCATAGTTTTTAAGCACGGCCTCCCCACTCTGTGTGGGGAAGAGCTTCTTATAAGCTCTGTGCAACGTGTGAAGGTTATATGTTCGATTAAACTTGATCGAGCTTGTTGCATTAAAATTTAATTTATTCCTTTGTTAAAGCTACATTCACCTATTTTATAGTACGAACCTGAGTTGTAAAGCTCAATACGTTCTCAATACGTACGATTCTCTCCAGAAATTAAAACGGAAAAATCGAAAAACTTGCATTAGAGTAACAAATAATTAAAAAATAATTAAAAATTAATATAACGCAATTAAAAATTAATTTAGCGTAATTAAAAATAAGAAAATTATAATAATTTAACGAAAAAATTTAATTATTTTTTTTATTTTCAATTGCGTTAAATTATTTGTTACTCTAAGGTAAGATTTTCGATTTTTTCGTTTTAATTTCTGGAGAGTATCGCACGGAAGTGTTCTGCGCATTATGTTGAGGTAAACTTCTCTTATCCTTTTACAAATATCCTATTTTGTATGTTATTGTTATCACTTAATTTATGAAAGCTCCTTTAACTTGGCTGTGTTGGAGCATTGCTCTCGCTATTTAAGAAGGCAGTAAATGATTTTATGTGTGAAAGATCTCTGACTGCCGGACAATCGGACGACGAGCGGTTGCTATATTAAAAGGGGAGGATTGAAAGTGAACAGATGGGGGGATCTCCTTCCTGAGGAGGGTAAAAACAGTTGTAGTTACGCCTCTCTGTCATTCACTTCAGTTTTTTCAAACGTTGCCAACTCGCAGGTAGCGCAGCGGTTATAATCACTGTCCTCCCCAAAACGGGTGGAAAATTCACGGGGTCGAATCCCGTCAAGGATGCGAGGAACTTTTATGGGTTTTTTTCACTCCGCGGCTGACATAGTTGGTTTCAGGAGAGGACAGCAGTGTCCTAACCGCCGAAATTCGGGTTTCTTGTTCAGGAAAACAGCCAAACCAACCACAGAACACACGCAATTTATAGACATACACTGAGTGATCACTGAATCATAACCACCTACCTAATTCTTCGTAGGTCCTCCTTTTGCCCTCAGTACAGCAGCTATCCGACGTGGCATTGATTCAACAAGATGTCGGAAGTGTTCGGGAGGTACGGCCAACCAAGCAGTGTGCAATGCGGTCAGCAATGCATGTATGGAGGTGACTGGTGTATCCACACGACTCATATGCCCTTCCATAGTGTCCAACGGACAAATAATAATACGAAAATGGGATTGATATCGGTCGAGTTCGGAGGCCCATCGATATGCTGGAAGTCAGAACTGTATTCCTGAAACCATTCCTGCACAAGAAGTGCCCGATGACTCGGCGCATTGTCATCTTGGAACACACTATCGCCATTCGGGAAAAAGTGAAACATAGCGGGGTGTACGCAGTCAGAAAGCAGTTGACCATAGTGAAGACCAGTGATACGTTGTTCCACCTGCACCGGGGAACCAAGTTCCTGCTACTGAAACATGCTCCACACCATACAACCGCCTCCACCAGCCTGCACCCTTGATACCATGCATGGTGGATCAACAGCCTCATGTTGTTGACGCCAAATCCGTACACGACCCTCCATGATGTGGAGTAAATACCGTGACTCATCCGACTAGCACACCTTCTTCCAGTCTTCTAACGTCCAACTTGCATGCTCTTTGCACCAGGCGACTCTTTTACGCCGATGAACTTTGGTTAGGAGAGGATGCCAGGGTCGAACAATATCTGGCATGATGCATGGTCATGCCAGATATTGTTCCCGATATGGCCCACGTTGTACTGGGTAGTCAACTCTTAAACAGCGCTGCGCCTGTTTGCCTGTACGAGTCTTCGGACCCGGCGCTCACCTCTAACATCGACCTTTCGCTGACCTTTGCAGTTTTGCCGTCGGGGTGTTGTTTGTCCGTTTTGACGCTAGTCCCGGTACACTTTAACTGCGGCGGCTCTTGAACACCCCACCAGTTCAGCCGTTTGGGAAATCGAGGCACCAGCTCGTTGAACACCCACAATCTGTCCTTTATCAAAGTCCGATAAATCCTTCCTTTTACCCGTCATGCTCGGAATTTTACTACCCGCTGAACCACTGACACCTTATCTATGCTACGTACGTCGACTAACTCTACACTGTCGTACCTCACGTGATCAACGGGTCGCATTCAGTTTTCATAGGGGTGGTCGTAATTCAGCGATCACTCAGTATAATACGCACGGATGGATGACGCTCTTCCTTGGGTAACTTTATTCTGTCTCGGAAATGTACTTTTTTTTTCTTCTCGTTTTTTGTGCAGGATCAACCGAGCGCGTTGTTCATCGTTGTTGTTGTTGGGTTTAGGAGCATCAACGACTAAGGACATATTTCTCCGCGTATGCTGTCTATAAATTGGAGGGTCGACATTCTGTGTGCTGGACGAAAAACTCGAGTATCCCGGATGAAAAAACCACGCTACCCTCGCTTGAAACTGACTAACTCAGTCACGTTGTGAAAAGACCCATAAAAATTTCTCACGTTACGAACGGGACTCGAACTCGGGTCTTTTTCACCCAGGGTGGGGGAGATCGGCGATCCTACCGACTGCGCTACCCACGAGGGCGCGCGGTGTTCGAATTACTTTAATGTATAACGAAGGCCGACTTCTGGGTCTAACATAATTCCCGATAAAAGAATAATTTTAATTCACGCGTCACTGGCGCATCAACTTCTGATGAAAAGAGCCTTTTTTGGCTTTTGCATTTTGGATCTTTTTGTCTAATCGGTAGTGAATAAAATGAATCCGGCTTTTGAAGTAGGCGTCGTTTACCGAATGGCACGTGCAAATGATTTCTACAATTTCTACGCCCCACGCTAAGCGTGATTCACGTAACTGCTATTTGTGTCCTGTCACCGCGAAACAGCGGGACGATCACTCCGACCACTCCTTAAGTACAAATAAAGAAAGAGAGAGAGAGAGAGAGAGAGAGAGAAACGTAGCGACTTATAATAGTCGCCGATGTAGTGCGACTGCCCGCAAACAAAATACGCGTAATGTCGCGTTCTGTGATCTCAACGGAGCCGTGTTGCGGACAACAACGGGACTTAGCGATACTGTTAAGTCTTCTGCAAGTGATTCCGTGGTCTAATTTTAGCGGACCTACAACGCGATCGTCCTACAAAAGTGCACTCTCAGGAAATCCGTAATAAGCGGAAAGGAGCGTGTAAAATTGCATTAAAATCGACAATTTTATTTTGTTACCCTGACAGAGGCGGATTTAACGGCGGGCGCGTGCCCTGGGCCCCGATTCTGAAGGGGCCTACGCAAAACCCCAACAAATTAGTTGAACATATTAGTTCCACTATAATAATATGTTCAACGATTAGTTCAAAACTTTGTGATTATTGTTATGCTATTATTAATTATATTCAAATTTTATTGGAAATAAAACATTAATAGTACATAATATTTTTTATTTATTTAAAAAAATGGTTAACGTGTATTTTTATTTTCCCTGTCTCTCTCTTTTTTTTAAGGAGGCCCAATATTTTCTTCTGCGCCCGGGGGTTCAACTGACCTTAATGCACTCCTGTACCCTGTGCGTATAATATTTCGTAGTATTGAGTACACGTGGAGCCTACTGTACTGGTCTCTCTCTCTCTCTCTCTCTCTCTCTCTCTCCACTATTGTTTTGGCAGCTCGGCAGTGTACTTGCCTTCTGATAACCGAAAATGCTTTCGGAGGGTGTGAGACATCTCACAGCTGGCGAGGGGCGAGTCGTGCCGAGGGCGCCAGGGGTGCACTGCATGCGGGCGACAACGTTCAAGGGGCGTCTGAAAAACTGAAACTTACACACACATACGAAGATTCTTCACAAGACAGGGAAAAATATATCCGATCCCCGTGCTTACAGACCAATTTCCTTACTTGCTAATCTGGGAAAGTTATATGAACGTCTTCTGGCTCCCAGAATACTAAAGAAATTTGAGGAAAACCAACTATGCTCGAACTGTCAGTTTGGCTTCAAAAAAGGGAGGTCCACCGACGATGCTATTCTCACGGTGATGAACTTTATCCAGAATTCATCTTCTAAACATGTTTTGGCAATTTTTGTGAACTTTGAGGGCGCTTTCGACTCCCTCTGGTGGGAGAGTGCCCTCAGGTCTTTAAGGCTGGCTAAATGTGATAATTATGTGTACAGGGTACTGAGATCATACTTTAATGAGAGATACATCATGGTCAAGGCAAAGCATCTGTCTTACAAGGCCCAGGTTTCGAGAGGATGCCCTCAGGGGTCGGTGTTGGAGCCTCTCCTCTGGAATGCCGTACTAGATCAGTGGCTCACGAAATCACACGAGGATTCTCTAAAGGTGGCCTACGCCGATGATCCGTTATTGCCATAGAAGGAAGGTTACGTGAGGTATTAGAGGACAAAATTCAACCCATCTTAGATGACTTGGTGGCATGGGCTGACATCAACAAGCTCAAGATATCTCCGAGTAAAACAAATTTCATGACATTTAAAAACCACTTTAATTACGGAAGACAACCAAGAATTCGACTGAATGGTTTACAGATACCTTATGTTCCTCAAAACAAATATCTTGGCATAATTCTTGATGATAAATTAACTTTTCTCCCTCATGTCACTAAACTGAAGGAAAAAATTAGAGATTTTACTGCTTCAGTCATAAGAATCTCCAAAAGAGACTGGGGTTTGAATAAAAAGACTATGAAACTATATTATAAAGCAATATTTCTACCTATAGTTTCGTACGGAGCAGGTATTTGGCACCAGAACGTCGTTAAGGTGATAATTAAAAACAAGTACTATCAATTCAAAGGACAATGCTTCTGGCACTAAACAATGCCCCTCGTACAGTATCAAACAATGCCCTCCAAATTCTTGGAGGAGAACTGCCTTTAGATTTGTTTATCTTATACCATGGCATGATTTATAAACATAAGAAAGGACTGCAGGTATCTATTATGGGAATTACAACAGACCCAGTTAGTAACTTAAAGACAGAACGGAAAAGATTATGGAGTGAAATGATTAGTATTTGGCAAAGTAGATGGAATGAGTCTGTGCACGGCGAAGTCACAAAGAAGTATATTGAAAATGTTGAGTTTGCTTCTACTCAACCTTCTGTTTCGTGGTTTGCACCAAGCATGTTTTCCACGTATTTATTAACAGGCCATGGATCTTTGAGGGCCAAACTTTTCGACAGAGGTTTGGAGCCGGATCCTTTTTGCACCTGTGGTCAAATGGAGGACTGGATCCATGTTTTACTGTTTTGTCCGCAATATACAGACCATCGAGTATTGCTACTTAATCAGGTTCCAGGTCTAGCTGAGGACAACGTGAAAATACTAGTTGAGAACAAAACAAACTTTGAGACTTTCCAGACCTTTGCAGAATCGGTCTTTAAGAAAAGACTTCAACTAAGAACTCAAATCCAAAATCGAGTATAAATCTGACAGCTGAGCAGTTAATATAAATGTTGGTATCCCATTAAATATAAATAGGATGACTTGTAAGATATGTAAATTGAATTGTATTACTAGGATTTAGAGTCAAAATTCTATTATCTTTTGTACATATGTAAATATTTACTTTTTTTTTTTTTTTTTTTTTTTGCTGGTTTCCAGGTTTGGGCAACCTGGAGACGGGATTGCTGGCACCCACCGGTATTGCACTATCTCCGGTGGGTGTGGGATTTGTGCCCATGGCACTAAAGGTAATAGTAGACCCAGGCTTGGCTGCTTGTCCCTGGTGGCAAGGTGGACATACACAAGCGATTAAAAGCTTGCTGAGTTTCTGCACCACCACAGACGTGCAAGGTGGAGATGGGCTAAGGCCTAGGAGCCACCCTTGATACAGGTAACACACACACACACACACACACACACACACACACGTGTTCATATAATATAGTATATATATATAGGTATAATGAGAATGATAATGCTAATGTATATAAAATTGTATATATATCTTCTCTGTAAGTTCTTGTATATAAAATGTAAAGAATTGTGTGTACAAATAAATGCAAAATGGAAATGGAATACACATACGAAGAACAAAATATACGAATATCTTTGAGGGGGGTCGCCAAATTGCTATTGGCACCAAGGCTGTAGTGGAGGGTATACGCTCCGGATTTTTTAAGGTGAATAGCCTATACCTTTTTGGTTTTTGAAAGGCTGAAATACGCCGTATACCCTCTGCAATTCGATGATATGCCCAGTACATCGTCTGCTTTTCGCAACATTCATAGACGCGGTATAGGAATGTCACAAGCGATCTCCGAAATTTCCACGTACCATGGCCATCGTTCGTTTCATTTGCCGTATCGCACCATCTTGTTGTTATTATTATTATCTTTATTTCTCCCAGGAGATACCCGGTTGCAGCCATTTACTGGGGGAGGGGGTGTAGATGCATATTCTGTTGGCGCCTCCGTAGCCAGGTGGGAAGGAGCAGCACACGTTTCTTGATTAGACCGGGATTCGAGCCCGTGACCACCAAATACGGAGGATGCGGAAAGGTCAGGGAATGTGGCCTTACTTGCTAATGCCCCTAAAAACCAAACAACAACAACAACAACAGCATATTCTGTTATGCAACAGAGAATAATATTATATACAATTTTAGATTATATGTAACACTCGTTACTAAATTATACAATACATGTAGTACTTATCAGAATTATAGAATACATTTCTGTTTCGAGACACCCATAGACAGCACGTGGCTAGAGGGTGTGGTTACATTATATCAGTATTTACACGAACTTATTTACAAAATTTGGAGATGCAAAAACACAGAGTACGTGGTTAATGAATTAATTGTTAAGTTGGTTTAATTAATTACTAAATGAGTGTTAAATGCTAAATATTATTATATAAATTATTAAATTAGTCTTCTTATTATACACGCACTAGGTTTTGGTTGATAGTAATTTCGCTGTCTAAGTGGGCGGCTTGCTGGTTGTTATCTGGGTTTGTGTGTTCATTGCGAGGTCTGTTGGGCAAATTTCTTGCGTTCCTGTTCCAAAGTTGTCACGGTTTATCACTAGGACGTCATCTATATATCTGTAAAATGTAATATTATCTATGATTCTGCTTTCATGTTGGCGCAGTTAAGGGCTAGCTGTGGAGCAAGAACTGCTAGAAACCATAGCTATCCCCCTGCTTTGTATGTATATTTTGTCTCCCACGAGTACGTAGCTGCCTTTGATACTGAGTTCGACGAGGTCATTCCAATATTGTTTGTTGCATTTAATAATTTTCTGATATTTTTCTTAGTATTGCTGGAGTACTTTGATTAGGTTGTCGCGAGATATGCTCGTGAATAGGTTTTTAAAATGGTACGCATATATACTTTTGATGTTATTGTTTTGGTTTTTGATATATTCCAAATATTTTTTGTTGTCGGTGATGATTCTGGAGTTCTTCATTTCATTGGTTGTCTTTTAATTTTTCTTCCATCATCTTACTGGAGTACTTTATGTAACTATTCTTGCCCGATGTAATAAATCTTTTTCCGGTAGGTACCTTGCGAAATTTAGGTTTCCAATATATGTACGGGTATTTTATCCTGTCTATTTTTATTTTGATCTTTTTATGCGTAGCCAAGATTTTTTTGCTGATGCAGTTTGGATTAGCGTTTATATCTTTGTATGTGTCATTGCGATTCAATTCCTCTTTCACTGTTTCTATGTAGAATTTCTTACAGATAATGGTGAAATTGTTGTTTGCCTTATCTGCGCTTGTGATCGCAAATTTATTTCGCAATTCTTTTACTTTGCGGTTGAAGTTTATCATATTTTTGCGGCGCAATGTTTTATCTGAATCCGGTTAGTATGTTTTCGGTGGTAGTGTTTATCCAGCTTTGAAAAGATTCTATTGGCTCGCTGTGTTTGTATGCAGCTTTAAATGCGAATTGTAGTAGATCTGTGTACTTTCCGTATTTTCGTATGTTTTTCAAACTGATTGGGGTGTTACGTCTGAACTTAGTATCTTTTTTCATGGTCTTTCTTAGTGCGCTATCTTCAGGTTGCCTGTGATTATATGGTTGTAATACATATTAACGTAGTCTTTAAATTTGCTTTCCTGGCAGTGACAGGGTTGGTCTGCTTCATTCATATTGCTAATAGTGTTTTTGTAGTTGCATATTGCTAATCCTATAGGCTTGGTGTAGCTGTTTCTAACTTTAATTTGGATGTTTTTAATTGGTACTTTTTGGATGTTTATTTTTATTGATAATGTCGCTGATTTTGATATAGTCGTATGATCTGTTTAGGAATTTGATTATGCAGTATTCTAATTTGTGTCTGTCGTCAAAGCCTATGCCAATTCTGAATTTAAATATGTCTTCTAGGGCATTGTTGGGGTGTTTGTTCTGTGTCTTGTGCTTTTGGTAAATCTTATTTAATGCTTTTAGCTCGCTTAATCTAATAGCAAAAAGGGTATTGCGGATGTTTTTTTTTATATTTATAGGTTCGGTGACCCATTCTGTGATGTGTTTTTCCAAGTCTGATGTTTTGTGGTTTTTTTATAGTTGTTTTCATTATACTCTTGCGATATTTTACCGGTCTTAATCTCGTGTATACTCCAATTTTTATTGAGCTGAAAAACGGTGTATGTGAAGTTTCTGCCGTTAAACCGATGGTTTAGTCCATAAGGGTATAAGGATTTACGTAGTAGTATGAACATGTCTTCCATGATTTCTCTTTTGGCTTTATTTGCTACAATGGATGTGTTGGTGAATTTATGTTTTTGGAAATGTTTATGTTCGATTTCATTATTGAATTTGTCTGCTTTTGCTTGATTTTCCGTCTTTCGTGGCGCTTTCATCGTATTTATTAATTTGCGAGCGGTGGAGGTTCGTACGAATGTGGAGCTCTCTACTAGTTTGTCCTATGTATTGTACTGTATACCGCATATCTTACATGTGATTCTGTAGATGACGTTCTTTGTGTGACAGAATGATGGTGCGTTATCGGAGTTTGCTTGGTGTATATTGTGCATGTATGGACAAGTTTTACATAGCACGCTATTACATTTTTTGAATTTAAACCATCTTTGTTGGTGTATGTATGTACCATTTTCATCGTTGTATGGTCGATTGTGACATTTTGTTTCCTTGCGTGCAGTGTTAATCTCTAGTGTTTCTAGTCCCGGGGTGCAATTTATGCTTTGGTACCCATACAACATGTTATTGTTATTTGCTTTTGTGTCCATGTTTATATTTAGTTGTGTATTTTTATGGCCCATTATCCGTGTGTTAGCACCGTGATACCTATATGTAAGGAATTTTTACCTTAAGATTTATCTTAGCTTTTACTTTGTATATTTAATTTAGCTAAATCTCTATTTTAGTTTCATCTCTACTTAATAACTGTAGTCCCAGTAGCCGGTTAGCAATGCATGGGTACTATCAGTGTAAATAGTATGTTTAAAGTTAATCACGTTGGATATTATCATAGTATTACTTATGCTTAATGCTAATCTTGTTAGATTTTAACATATTTCTTCTATGAAATCATTTGTGCAACGTTAATGCCATTGTATATATGCCAATTGGACATTATTCGTGCCTGTAATTATTATCTATATGTTCAACTTATTGTGGAATGTTTCCGATTCAAAGCCGGCCGGAGGGGGGTGCGAACGGTGCGAGCGCACAGGGCCCCGCGTTTCTGAAGGCCCCGCGCCGCTGACTGATTTTGTAAAATAAAAATGGTTTCAATATATTTTTTTTGTTTTGTTTTAATACTGTCGCAAAATCTAGCGACATCGCACATAAAATGGCCATATTTTTAATATACATAAGAAATAAAATGTCAATAATCGTGTTATTAACATTATTTGAAAGCCCGCCAAGAATTCTCCAAAGAACACGGAAAAATATATTTTCTTTCAAATATCTCTCCTTACAAGTCGCTCAGACGTGCGATTATATGTTGCCAGCGTTTGCATAGTTATCGTACTCTAAATACCACCGACTAGGTTTTCTCGGCCCTTTTTCGCTTTCTACCTTCGAGAGATCGAGTGAATTCGAAATTATTCACAAACTCGACTTAAATTTTCTTCTGAGAAAATTTTAAGTTAATAATACTGGTTTGACCAAAGCACTTATCCTGCAAAACAATTCCAAAGCACAGTATATGCCCTGCGGAAGTCAAAATTTGAATTTAGTTCTTGAAGACATTTCAAAATTATCTTCTCTCGCAAATTCATTTTGTGGGACTTTACAAAATATTTTTGCAAGTTCTGCGATACGCTGGGATATATTAAAAGAGCGTGTCGAACATCTTACTCCAAACCACTGTCAGAAATGAGGTGGAAATGTCGCCTCGAAAGTGTGAAATGTGTCAGATACCACAATTTTCTCTAGCTTTGAAATACGTTTATGAACATCCCAGTGACATGAAAACGAAATCCAATCAATCGAAAATAAACTTACTTCAATTCAATTTATATTAGGTTTGGTCATTTGGTATGACATACTGAATGAAGTAAATATTGTGAGCGAGATATTTCAAAATTCAAATATAGATATCGGTACTGCAACTGCACATTTGAAAGGCCTTTTAAATTTTTTTGAACAGTATCGTGAATCGGGATTCAAATCTTCTTTAATAACTGCCAAGGAAATAGCTGAAGAATTACGAGTGACATCTGAATTTAAGAATCAAAGAACTGGACGAAAAACAAAGCAATTTTGTTATGAAGGAACCGATCAACCAATTTCATCGGGCGAAGAATATTTCAGAATTCAATATTTTCTAGTCGTAATCGATTATTTCTTTTAAGAAAAGATTCGAAATTTATCACGAACATCACATGTGTTTTATATAATTCGGATAATATTCAAAAACTGACTGAAAACGATTTTCTTAAATGTTGCAAAGACTTAAATGCGACCTTGCAAGACGATATTGATTGCGTCGATTTATTTAATGAAATCAAAATTTGTCGTCGAGTTTTGCCTTTCAGGATCACAATACTGCAAATATTACAATATTTACCGAAAAATAATTTATTTGAATTGTATCCAAATTTTGTTACTGTTCTGAAAATTATATTAACCTTATCAATTACAGTCGCATCTGCAGAAAGATCTTTCTCAAGATTGAAAATAATAAAAAAAATACTTGAGATCTAGCATTAGTCAAGAACGATCTACCTCCTTAGGCATTTTATCTATCGAATCCGAAATAGCCAAAAAACTAAATTATATTATTCGATTAAGTCGCATACCAAATTGTATTTTATAAGTATATGAAGCAATTATTTTTCTTATATGATTTATTAAAGATTGTTTTGTGATTGAAATGTTAAGTTTATTAAAATAATTTAATTATTTATCATTTTCATGTAATCCTTTCTAAACCAATTTGTGCGATGTAATAAATATCAAAATACAATAAATTATTTTGTTGTACGAATTTGTATCAAGGCCCCGCAAGTCAACTTTGCACCGGGCTCCGCTTTTGTTCGAGCCGGCCCTGTTCCGATTAATGGTGTTTGGCTATAGGTATTAGTGTGCTTTACTGATCCGGTGATCAGGTTGGTCCATAAAGGCTATCTTCATTCTGTAGGGCCTATAAACATATTATATTACCTAATGGTAACGAATTTTCATTACAATTGCCTGATGAATTTTCATTACCCGCAGCTAACATCTTATCAAAATTAATGATTACGCGTATAAATATATTAATTCTAAATTACGACGCAATTTAATATTATTCATTCCACGACGTGGTCATCACTCCCCTACTTCGTCGGGGGCTTTGAGCGGATCGATGGCCCATCTGATGGAATACTTCACACAAACCCGTTTCTGTTGTCCCTATACCAGTTTTGCTATTCCTTAATTTAAGTATAGTCATATTAATTATATTATAACGTTTAAATTTATTTTTGTATTAAAATTTTTAGTTCTTGTGAGCGTTGTATGCAGCAAAGTGGAATAGGTGACACAAAGCCCTACGTGTATGTATCCGAAAATGGGAAGGTTCTTACTTACCGTTACTAGTCCAGTAGAGGTTGTAGTTTAGAAAAATGGGAACTACCCACCTTATACGTTTTGTACGTACCAAACTTTTGTCGCGCAGTCGTACATACGGTAATCAATGGCGTGATGGTGTATTGGCTTCAGGCCCCGTTACCCTATGCTAATGCTTGTGGTGGGCGGGGGGGGTTGTAAGTGGTTGGATGCAACTTTGGTGATTGGGTGGTTGATACGCTGTTAATTCTATATGAAATGTGTTAACATTGGAATTTACACATGTATTACATAAATTAGCATTAGCATTAGTACAGGCATTTGATGCAAGAAAGCAAGCTAATGCAGCATCAGCCAAAAAAAAAATAAAAAAATAAAATAAAATAAATAAATAAATAAAATAACCACTTCCACTTCACCCCTCTGTTCGTTCGAAATACCTGTCCAGCTGAGCCTTAAACTTATTTAGGCTATCAACCTCCACCACAAGGGATGGAAGTCTGTTTCACCAACCAACCACCCACTGGCTAAAGGCAAATCTCCTCAA
Organism: Mastigoproctus giganteus; assembly: GCF_048544385.1. Lineage (NCBI taxonomy): Eukaryota > Metazoa > Arthropoda > Arachnida > Uropygi > Thelyphonidae > Mastigoproctus > Mastigoproctus giganteus. The sequence goes on from NC_143586.1 coordinate 2,027,206, forward strand.
GTCTATCCTACATCTGTCTTTCCTCAATTTGAATTTATGCCCTCTCAGGTGATTATTCTGAGCAAGAGGAAGAATCCCATCAGCTCAAACCATTCAAGGCTTTATACACCTCTATCAGATCACCTCGCTGGTGCCTAGTCTCCAGATACTGTAATTTGCAAAAACTTAAGCCTTTCTTCGTAAGAGCAACCCTTTGTTCCATTAACTAATCTTGTTGCCCTTCTCTGTACTCTTTCCAGCATCTCTACATCCTTCTTGAAATGAGGCCTCCAGGACTGTATACAGTACTCTAGGTGTGGTCTGACCATTGCCTTATACAAGGGAATAATCACATCCTTATCCCTGCTAGAAAAATTCCTATATATCATTGACAATACACCATGAGCTACTCTTGCAGCCCGTCTGCACTGCTCAGAGAACTTCAAAAATCCCTGCACAACCACCCCCAGCTCCTTTTCATTCTCTACCACTGTCAGTGTAGTACCACAGAGTTGATACGTTGCTCTGGGTTTGCTGTTTCCCATATATAGTACTTTACATTTGTCAATGGTAAATTTCATTTGCCACCTCTCAGCCCATCTGCTCAACCTTTCCAGATTCTGTTGCAGCAGCATAGTGTCAGTAGAGTCCTTCACAACTCTGCCAACCTTCGTATCGTCTGCAAACTTGGATATGGACAAACCTGCCATAAGGATCTCGGTGTCTATTTTGATCCGAAGCTGAAATTTAATGTCCACACAGAATACCTCCGGAAGCGATTTAACACCTTACGCTGGAGAGCGAAACAACACCTACTTCATTCCAATGATGCCGCAACCACTACCAGATATCTTCAAGCCACTGTTTATCCGGCTATTTTATACGCTGCTGAAATTTGGGCATCTGCGTCGCCTTCACTTCAAAAACCGGTGTTCTCGTGTGAATACTGGACCCTGAAATGGGCCACAAATAAGCATCGCCGACCCCCTCAACGGAGAACAACTGACATGGCTGAGCAGCTAAATGTACCCAGGCTCCCGAGGTTAATTGACAGCAGGCGTTTAATGACTTCAGTAAAAATGTACACAGGAGTAATAAACGCCCCAAACATCTGGGATTTCTGTCAATGGCACAATCCTACGCCATCCTTGAGGTCAGAGCCCACACTAATCCTCAAATACAACCGGTTGAAACTGTGTAGTCGGTTCCTACCTGCCCAGGCACTCTCCAAAATTCAGGCACTGCTCCGTCTTGGAGTCGACCTTCAGAAATTAGCTACCGACTACAAATACCGTCACATGCTCCTCGAGTGGATTCCATCTGTGGAACTGGGATAATTTCCTCCATATGACGTTTAGTCCTCATTTTTCATTATTATAATTTACATGTTTGTAACTCTTAATTTCCATGTAACGGTAATTTTTTTCCTTTTTGCCAATTAATTTCATTTATAATTTCATTTATAATGTAAAACTCCTGGCCATGTCGCCGTGTTGAGTATTATTGTCTCTAGTACATGTCCTGTACTTATTAGCAATAAAGAATTTATATATTAAGCTTGATATACCATCATCAATATCATTTATGAATACAGAAAACAATAATGGATCCAATACTGAACCCTGAGGGACTCCACTGATAACATTAGTCCACGATGAGCAGTGTCCATTGATTACCACTCTCTGTCTTCTCCCCCTCAACCACCCCTTTATCCATAGCAGCAATTTGCCTCCAATGTCACACTGCTCCAATTTGTGTAGCAGTCTTCCATGTGCAACAGTATCAAAAGCCTTTCTAAGATCCAAGTATATAATATCAAAGTTATTCACTGCATCCAGTTCTTTTGTGACTGCATCATAGTATCCAATCAAATTGGTCAGGAAAGACTTCCCCTTAACAAAACCATGCTGTGTCTGAGCTATAACTGAAGTCTTGTCTAAATGATCCTGCAGTGCTTCTTTAACCAGTGCCTCCATTAATTTACCTGGAACAGAAGTTAAGCTCACAGGTCTATAATTACTTGTGTCAGCCTTTGATCTTCCTTTGTGAATTGGGGTCACATTTGCACATTTCCAGTCTATGGGTACCTCCCCTGATTCCAAGGAAGCTCTCATAATTAAGGGTTCGCTTACTTCCTTTGCTGCCTCGTTTAATATAACTGGATAGATCCCATCCACCCCGGGTGCCTTTCTTGTGTTTATCTTCAACAGTTTCTCCTCCACTTTACTCTCAGAGATTACAAGATTCTCTAGCTTACTGCCAGAGTTGAATACACCTCTGGCATAATGTACTGTATTTACATTTGCTTTGCCATACCTCGGACTGTGCCGGTATAGCTTTTCTAAGGCATAACAGCTCGTATATGCCTTGATATGGCCATTTACATATTTACAGCCTCTTACTAGGTGATGTTTTGTCCGTATTTTTATTTTTGTTTGGAGGATACTAGTAACAGTAAGTAAGAACCTTCCCATTTTCGGATACATACCCGTAGGGCTTTTTGTCACCTATTCCACTTTGCTGCATACAACGCTCACAAGAACTAAAAATTTTAATACAAAAATAAATTTAAACGTTATAATATAATTAATATGACTATACTTAAATTAAGGAATAGCAAAACTGGTATAGGGACAACAGAAACGGGTCTGTGTGAAGTATTCCATCAGATGGGCCATCGATCCGCTCAAAGCCCCCGACGAAGTAGGGGAGTGATGACCACGTCGTGGAATGAATAATATTAAATTACGTCGTAATTTAGAATTTAGTATATTTATACGCGTAATCATTAATTTTGATAAGATATTAGCTGCGGGTAATGAAAATTCCTTACCATTAGGTAATATAATATGTTTATAGGCCCTACAGAATGAAGATAGCCTTTATGGACCAACCTGATCACCGGATCAGTAAAGCACACTAATACCTCTAGCCAAACACCATTAATCGGAAACATTCCACAATAAGTTGAACATATAGATAATAATTACAGGCACGAATAATGTCCAATGTCCAATAATGCACAAATGATTTCATAGAAGAAATATGTTAAAATCTAACAAGATTAGCATTAAGCATAAGTAATACTATGATAATATCCAACGTGATTAACTTCATACATACTATATATATATATACAGTATACGCTTTTATAATTATGTTTTTAAAACTCTATGTACATCCTTCTAGCCAACCAGCTATATAGGGGGTGAAAGCAAACTTAATAGACTGAATAATAATAATAATAATAAACACCTATGGAGCTCCAGTACTAACATACACATTCGGGGTCATAGATTGGACTAATACCGAGCTAGAAGATATCATGTGAAAGACAAGGACAATGATGACCAAGAGCCTCCAACACCACCCGAAGTCAGCAGTGGAGAGAATAACTCCACTGCTGACTTCGGGAAACCCCTCCCTCACAGACAGTACAAGAAACGAAGTTAGAAAGATGGGCAAAGAAGACACTATGGAAGACTCCATGGAAGACACTACAATGACCTCCATCAAGATCACATCGACACCATTGCTTCCAATGCATAACCCGCAAGCGGGACGCTCTCCTCCGAGACTGAAGGATTCATGCTGGCCATCCAAGACCAGGTAATCAACGCCAGAAACTATAGAAAATACATCGCAAAAGAGCCCAGAATGTCAGATGACACATGTCGACGATGCCACCTGGCCTCATAAACGATCCAACACATTACCGCGGAGTGCAAGGTGATTACCCAGACTGAGTACACTCATAGGCACGACCAGATAGCCAGTATAATACATCAGAAGCTAGCGAGGAAATACCAGTTGACCAAAGAAAGTGTACCATACTACAAGCACGAACCCCAAGCAGTACTATAGATATGAACCCACAAGCTGTACTGGGATCGCGCCATAATAACGGATAAGACCATCCCGCACAATAGACGGACTTAACCTTTGTGGACAAGATGGATAAGGCTACCCACCTAATTGACATAGCGGTGTCGAACACTAGCAATGTCCAGAAAACCCATGAGGAAAAAATTAAGTACACGAACCTGAGACATAAGATCAAGGAGATGTGGAATATGCAAGAAGTATCAACCATCCCAATCATCGTGTCAACCACCGGTATGGTACCAAAGACTACATAGCAGCCTAGCAGCAATGGGTCTCCCAGAGAACACCTAAAAGGAACTCCAGAAAGTCGCAATTCCGAACACCTGTAGGATAGTCAGAGATTTCCTCGACCGATAGTAACACCAGACATTACAACCACCCTGTGTACTTGGTAGCAGCACCCATTACGGAGTGGAACCCCTCAATCAGGAAGGAAATAATATAAGAGCAACAACAATAATAATAATAAAAGGTACATAAGATACCAACACCAAATATTAATGAAGAAATCATTTATCATTATCGTTTCCACTTTGGTAGGAATTAACTTGATTATTTCTGTTAACTCATTGTTATCTGAGACATTCTCCTCCCATACTTATGGAATATTTGTATAATAGACATTTTCAACTTACCGAGCCTACAATGGCACTTTGTCTTCAGAAAGAGCCACAGAAGAACCAGCCTGGACATTTGGGCGTTACCTTCCTTTTCTTAGTGGCGAGCTTCATCGATTTGGATAGTTTCTCCGGCCTCCTCCTCCGTCGAAACTCCTCTTTCCTCCGTTGTTCTCTTCTCACACCAATTACAGTACTCAAAAGCATACAACAACCACCAACTCCCCCTGTTTCCTAAGAGGGTCTGCCTTTTTATACCTCGGAAAACTTTCCCCTCCAGTTATGGGAATCTTAGCCCATTCGCCCATCCAGATCTGGGACTGAGGTTCCTATCACTTATATAACACCTGATTGTCTTCGATACTTGTCAGCGGTTCCCACACTTACATAATCAATTATTCGATACTAAGAGGTTCGGATATCTATCTCTGATTACAACTGTGCAAGGTGGGTTAAATTTCACTGTCCCCCTTTACCTTGGAGCCGTGACGTTACTATTTTAAGAAATAGTTGAGAACAGTGGGCTTCAGTTACAACGGAATTAATTTAACTAACCGTACTCTCCTCATTGAGCAGCATGAATTAATAATTGCTCGAAATATCTGGTTTTAGTTAGTATTAGAACGATATAAGAGAATAAGGTTCTGTATAAATCCTTAATAAGTGGGCATCGGAAAAGGGAAGTAATTAAATAAATAAGGATTAATTTTTGTAGTAGGAAAAATTAAGTCAGTTGCAACGTATATGTGTTTCCTGTCTATGGCGTATGCCTATCTGCACCTAATGTCAATGTGATGGTATACAAAATCTCTGTAAAACGGGCCTGACATAGTATTAGTGTGTGTGTGTTAGTGAGTGTACTGTAGTATATGTTGTTTATGTCAGGCCACTTAATGTTTATGTCAGCCGCACCAAGGAGTAGCACCTGGATAGCTGATTACTGGTGCCCAACCTCCTCACGTGGAGCCGGACCTGTACCAGTAATCTGTGCTGTAACGCACCAAATCCCGCATACACCAGTGGGTGTGCCATACCGGTGGATGCCAGCAACTCCGTGCCCAGGTTGCCCACATCTGGGTACCAGCAAAAAAAAAAAAAAAAACTGGATCCCGCAACCCATCAGTTACCAGCAATGTCCCGTACCCAGGTACCAGCAATAAAATAATAAATAATAAATAATAAAAATAAAACGATATAATGAAAAAAAATTATAACGAGTAACCAGTTTGAGTACCAATATAAGAATTCGGCCAGAATTTTAAAATACAGTTTTCAAGGGCCCCATTTTTTATTTGCCCTAGGCGCCATAAACCCTAGTAACGCCTCTGTCTGTAATATATGATTACACTTCCTTCCCCGCAGTAATAGCGCAGCATAAACTAGGGACTCCACAAATCGATCTCAAACGAGGCATTCCGAATTAACTTCCGAAATTGCTGCTTGACCTTTTGATGTGGAACGTCATAAAAGTAGCTGTCGCCTGCCACGCGGTATACGAAATCAGTTTTCAGAGTTGTGTTGAAAGTAGCGCAGCTGATTTCAAAAGCAACTTTGTTCCATTGTGAGAATTAAAAGATTGCGTTATCTGATAATGTAGTTTAAATGTTGGCAAACACGGATAAAAGGCAAAAAAGTGATTGTGACAAAATGGAAAGAAATGCAGTTTGTGCTCAGGCAGATTCAGGGTAAGGGCCCCCCCCCCTGTTTTCGGAAAATACACACCAATCGTTTAAATTCTCTTTGCTTACAATTTTTCTTTTTTTTTTTATTATTAACGTAGGATTTTATCTATTTTTGCATTGGGCCTCAACTATTTTCAACTGACTACAGTTGGCAACACTGATGCTAATGTGGTCGCCATTCTAGTGCTCAAAATGGTGCCCTCGCATTCTGGGCACTAGAATGGTGCCGCCCTGTCATTTTTTCCCGGATCCGCCACTGTTTGCTCTTATTATGCCGATTGAAATGGGCTCATCTAAAACTGGCCAATAACTAAATACACCGATAAAATACGGAAACCTTTAAAATCCAACACCTTTCCACGCACGAGGATAGAGCTTTTGAAACAGTTTACTGTTTTTGGTTTGATGGGCGAAATATTGAGGTGTTTCCGACAATTGGGTTGGAATAGAAAGAAAGGTGTCATTTGTTAAATGTTTGAGAGGTTGCTGGCTCGGGTAGGAGCCACACATCACTTCTTAGTTTGAACCGCGGAATGTTATGTCACGTTCCATTACGTTCTTTTTGGTGCAGAGTGTACGAATGATAATTTCGTTATGTTTCTTTCCTTTCATCGTGACCGCTACACATCTCATTTAATCGTGTTTTCATTACCTTATTATTTATCTGCATCATACCGTATTAAATTAGCATTACAATTAGTTGAGGCGATGCAAGAAAGCAAGCTTAAAAAGCATCAGCCAAAAGAAAAAAAAAAAAAAAAAAAACTTCTCATTTCACCCATCCGGTCACTCCAAATCTTTGGAGTGATCGGATGGTTGAAACCTTGTAGACCTCAATCAGATCGCCTCACAGGTGCCTAGTCTCCAGATGCTGCAACTGACAGAATTTAATCCTCTCCTGGTAAGAGAACCCTTTTGTTCCTCTCACCAATCTTGTTGCCCTTCTCTGTACTCATTCTAGCAACTCTATATCCTTTCTAAAAGAGGCCTCCAGACATGTATGCAGTATTCAAGAGATGGTCTGACCATTGCCTTATACAAAGGTATAATCACCTCTTTGTCTATGCTAGCAAAATTCCTACATATCACTGAGAAAACTCCATGACCTGCTCTGGCAGCTCGGCTGCACTGTCAGAGAAGTTCATATCCGAGTGCACAATTACCCCCAGGTATTTTTCAGTCTCCACCTCCCTGAGTGTAGTACTGTGACAAATGCGAAGTACTGCTCTTGGGTTACTGCTACCCATATGCAGTACTTCGGATTTGTCAATATTAAAGTTCACTTTTAGCATTAGCAAGAGCACGTGATGCAAGAAAGCGAGCTTATACAGCATCAGCCAAAAAAAAAAAAAACACACACACAGACACCCTTCTCATTTTACCCATCCGTTGTACGCTACACAAATATTATTTATTACGCTGTCAGGAAAGATTAATAAATACTTCTGTATGGATTAATTAGAAATGTTCATCGATTGTCGTTTGATTTGTTCGATTATTTTGTGAATAATTAATCTCTTTTAAGAGTAGTTCTTTCATTGTGCGATGATTTCAGTGAAATGAATGGATTCACCTTTAATATGTAAAGCGAATGTGTTGCTCGCAAAAATATAATCCAAGGTTTAAGCAAATGTAATCTTTAAAAAAACACCCGCTTAAGAAGTTGGTATTTTTAAAGTACGAGGCAGCTAAAGAATGAGGCATCATTACATTGGGTCTGAAATGGCGCGGGTTTGTTCAATGTACCTACACTATCATAATAGAAACGTAACTAAATGAACGACCAAAAATGTACGCGGGTCACGAGAAACAAGAGATGCCCATTCAGTGTGGGATTGTTTTAGGGATTTGTATTAACCAGAGGATGCCAGCAAGATCTTCTAAATGCCAATATCTTCTAAACCCCAGCTGTTCATTCCACAAACAGCTGGGGGTTTAGAAGATATTGGCATTCGTAGATGACTCGGATCACAAGTATAATCCCGATCGAGCAGTTTGGAAACAACAGGAGTCCTCTTCGCTTGTCAACGTTCGGAGGAAGCGAAGATCGTTCAAATCGTGCGCTAACAGCAATCCCTTGGAAGGGAGAGTGTAATTAGTGTCCTATACAAAAGAAGGACGCTATGAGAGATCCTCCAAATGGATGCAACCCATTAGCAAGATTCTGTGATTAAACCGCAGTATCATCAGAGAAATTGTAATCTTAACCGAAACTGCGAAAAAAAAATCGTTTATTTTTTTTAATCGATCTCACCTTTTAATACAAATGTACGAATTGTTTCATTTTAAACCGAATGCATATCCCCAGGGGCTCACATGTGGTGAGTATAGGCTTGGCACACCCAGGGTCCTGAGCTGGATATCATCATTCTTCTCTTTCTTGCTGATTTCCTTCTACTTTTGTCTCTCTCTCTCTCTCAGGGTAATAATAATAATAATAATAATAATAATAATAATAATAATAATAATAATAATAAATAATATTTAAAATATCACGTGTTACGCTTTACTACTTCCATTCTGTTTATTGGGCTATTCATTCATTCAGAAAATTTTTTTTTTTATTTTGCTAGCAGGGAAAGGGGGGTGATTGTCCCTCTGTATAAGGCAACGGTCAGGCCACGCCTTGGGTACTGCGTACAGGTCTGGAGGCCTCATTTTAGGAAGGATGTAGATTTGCTTGAGCGTGTACAGAGAAGGGCAACAAGATTGGTGAGGGGAATGAAGAGATCCTCTTACCAACATAGGCTTAACTTCTGCAAATTGCAGTGGCTGGAGACTAGGCACCTGCGCGGTGATCTGATTGAGGTCTATAAGGCCTTGAATGGGTTGAGCACGCTGAATTCTGATGGGATCCTTCCACTTGTTCAGATTACGAATCTACGGTGACATAAGTTCAAATTAAGAAAGGATAGATGTAGAATAGATGTGAGGAAATTTGCCTTTAGCCAGCGGGTGGTTAATTGCTGGAATAGACTTCCATCTGTCGTTGTGGAAGTTGATAGGGTGAATAAATTGAAGGAGGAACTGGACAGGCATTTGGAGGGAATGGTCTGATTTTTTTTTTTTTTTTTTTTTGATACACTTGCTTTCTTGCATCACGTGCCACTACTACTACTAATACTACTACTAGTTTGAAGATTACTTTTGAAATTTATTTTTTTAAATTACAAATTACTAAGGAAAACAGCTTTTCAACCGTTGGGCTTTAAATGAATATATATTAAAAATAATAAATTATTTTTAATACGAATATATATATTTAAATTATGGTGATTATTTTGCGTACAGCGTGAAACTACGTGTAAGATTCACTAGTGAACGGGTTAGTGGCATTGCACCATGTTTTGTTTGTAGTGATCTGCCGAAGTAGATAATTGGCATCGTTTTAATTGTATCTCATATTGCGAATACCTACACAACGAGTTGGCAAGGTATTGCACTACCTCGAATAAGTAACGCTTCACCTACGGAGAAGACTATTGTCCCTTATTCTCGGCGGATACCACCACCACCACCACCACCACCCAGACAGCACCGTTTTCAAAACGGTATGGGATAAAAACTGTGTTATCCACATCGCTGTCCCTATTAGACTTAGGAACGCAAAAAGATAGAGGATAGTAGGAGAGGAAGAAGAAGAAACGCCGTCGAAAGAGGAAAGGAGCAGTTATTCCTTACTCATAAGTCCCTCCAATAGGCAACGCTTCCTCATTAGGGAACACTGTTGTTACGTATTCTCGGTAACTCGGGCAGCATGAAGCTCCCGCAGAAGGCACCGGTTCGAGGCTTATTGGCTGTTCTTCGGTGGGTGCGTGGGTGGGCAGGTATACCCTTGTGTTGCAATCGTGACAATCCAGTTATGAAGTTTACGTCCGCAATATGAGAGATGCCTGATGATGCGCAATAGTATCAACTGAGGTGATTATTTTGCTTAAAGCATGAGCTACTCGTTGTGAAGATATTCCCAATATGAGATACAATTAAAACGACGCCAATTATATACTTCGGCAGTTCACTACGAACAAAACATGGTGCAGTAGCACTAACCTGTTCACTAGTGAATATTTAAATTACATTTATTTATATCTCTCTATACATTAAAACATTTTCCTCCTGGTTATGTTTATTCGAGCTAACGGGAGAAAACGGTTGGCAATTACGTCACTACAAATGCGCAAGTAAATAATTACATAGGTAATTATTTACTTAGGGAATTATTTACCTGATTATATTTCGATGAGATGTTTTGACAGGTGTGTCTTTTACGTAGAAAAGATTTGACTTACTCCGTCATACCTCTACATTTTACGTAGAAAAGTGTGCATGGGGATTAGTGAGCAAAGCAAGCAGGTGACATAGTTTTTATTATAAATTTATTATTAACATATACACTTATTATAATTATTATTAAAATATACATTGATTATAATTTATTATAAATTTATTTATTTATTTACGGATTAAATATGTTTTAACTATACATATATTTTAATGACTAATACGTAGAGGTAAATATTGTACGCAAAATCCTGTGTAAAATATGGTATATTGATTTATACATTGAGATATCACCGCATTATGACCACCTACCGAACACCGTGTTGGACCACAATTCGTATGATAACAGCGCTATTCGCCTAGGGGGCCCAGCGGTTCCCAACTGATGGTTCCCGAAATTGTTCGGGAATTGTTCCACGAATTGTACCAGAAATTGTATTTTTGTAAATTGCAAAATAGTTTAATTTTAATTTATGCGGTTCGGTTCAAAATTTATACAGCGGTTTCATTCTTTCATTGTCAAAGATCATTGTCGTGTATGGGCACAGGCACTTTTTAATAATTACGCAATATCGCTTATAAAAACATCGTAATGGAAATATTTTATATTAAAAGTTCAGAACTATTAATTATACGATTTCAAAGAATATAGACTTAGTGGTTCAAAGGGGTTCACAAGACAGAAATGCCCTAGACATTTACTCCACTAGACGTCTAAATACGTTCGTAGGGATCTGCTGCCACGCTGCCTTCAAGGCTTCCCACAGTGCCGAAATACCAACTAAATGTCCAAATTATCACAGAAGCCTATGATAGATATAAGCTTCTCTGTTATCAAGTCACAAAGTAGGCTATGCAAGCGAAGGCAGATTACGAGAAATCTTTGGCAAAGGACGCAATGAAAAACAGGACGTCTTTACTTATATAAACTCTAAAAGGAACGGGATGAATCAGATTGATCCACTTGATATCGATGTTAATGTTTAACTGTTAATGATCCTGCTCATTTGGCTAACAAACTGAATGAGTATTTTGCATCTACATTTACACATGAGTTACTTAAGTGATTAATAGAACAATTAAGCCTTTAGTAGCCGAGTGGTCAGGAGCGGGAGTGCAGTAGCACACGCTCTTTGAGTAGACCGGGGTTCAAACCCCTGACTGCTGAATACGGTAGATCTGCCAACCCGCACTGGACCAGCGTGGCAGATTATGGCACAATGTTCTATTTTCTTTCTATTATGTCAAGTTTAGTCTGCATGGTAGCGCAGTGGCATCGTCACCGTTATCCCACACCCGGATCCCATCGATGATGCGAGGAACTTGCGTGGGCTTTTTTCACTCAGTGGCTGAGTTAGTCGGTCTCAGGCGTAGATAGTAAGGTGTTTTTCCTCAGAAACGGGTTTTTCGTCCAGCAAAACAGGCAAATCGAGCAGAGAACACACACAATTTACAGACACAGATACACATGGGTCTATGAATTAACTTCCTGCGTGACCCTAATATAGTAGTTTGGATTATATCAAGTTTGTCACTAAGCTTTAAGTTTTTGTTCTTTTCTTCTGTGTATGAGGTTTATAACTTCGGGAGCCATAGTGAGGGGTTTTTAATTTAAAATAAATGTAAAACAGCGATATAATCCGTGATATCTCAGTACAGAATTCACATTCAAAATGGCGAACGTAAACAAATAGAGTAGAGATGCTGATGTATATAGACTTGCCGCAGTGGCGTAGCTACCACGTAGGCAGGCAAGGCAATTGCCTCCGGGTCCGGCGTCTTTGACTGTCTCTTGGTTTTGCAATTTTCATTAATTAAGTAGGGGCCCGAACACGTTCTTTGCGTCCGGGCCCGAAAAAGGGTAGCTACGCTAGTGATTTGTCGTATTCTTTTTTCGGCACTGAAGACATCTGCGCTGCATGTAAACTTCTGACGTTGCGCTGTTATTTCGGCAGTTTCTCTTTCTTCCAATCGCGACACTTCTTTCTGGGTGAACAGAGAACAACAGCCATCTGATAAAAACTCTCGTCTTTTAAAACAACCACGATAATCTACCCATAAATATTTACATAAATGCATATATAGATCTATTACGGTGTGCGAGATAAATAACTTAAGATTTCATTCTTGCTCTTGGAATTCGCGTATCTCTTAATCTTTGAGGTCATTATATTTGCGTTATTCTGGTATATGCATCGAGATCTCTATTTATCTTATTTACGGGCGATTTTCTGTTACGCCCTGGCTTTGCCCTCGAAGGTACTACGGTGAGTACCCTCATCGTTCTCCGAACAGGGCTGAAAAGGCCTCAGTTGGAATCTCGTCAATGACGCGAACAATTTTTAGGCGTCTTTTGTCGCAACGTGCAGTTCAAGCCAGAGTTGCATTTTTTTTTTATTCCGGGAACTCTGGGTTTTTCGTCTACCAATCTCACCAATTTCAGATAATGACGCCTCGTAGCCTTAGTCGCTTAACGCACGCACATACCCCGTAGCCTATTCTCTACCTTCGTGTCCCAAAGGATGTCGTGTTCCCGTTCCTAAGTTGCATCGGATGGTAGATTAAAAAAATCGAGTCTGTTTAAGGGTCAGTAGAGATGTCGAAGCGCATTTTTGTTTAACGAGTCTCATATAATCAAAACACGCGATTACTGCTTGCTAAAAGATTCGTACCGTTTCATGAAGTTGCTGCAAGACGCCGTTTTATATAAAAATATTTTTATAATAAATTTTCATTTTTGTAACTTTAACGGTAATTTTCACGTCGTGAGAAAACCAAATGATAATTTTACGCCATGATAAATTCAGTGTTGTACAAATTAATGTTTTGAATTTATTAATTTATAGTGTTTTGCGATTTAATATTTTGAATGGATTTTTCTCGTGATATCATTACGCCGATGGATATTCATTTGTGATTTGTCTACGATCGCAGGAAGTAATCGTTCATTCATAAGTACTTGAAGTTACTTTAAACGGATTACACTGTTTTGAAATAATTTGGAAAGCAATGAAGGCAATCCTCAGATATTCATCGAATCTGTTGTTTATAAAGTAAAAAACTAGATCATTATTTCTAATATTACTAATAATACTCTTATTAGTAATAATATTAAGATTAGTTCGATTAATTAGCTTTTATTTTAGTAGTACTAGTAGTAGTAGTAGTAGTAGTGGTTAGGCCTGACGTAGCCCAGTGGTCAGGAGCGACAGTGCATAGCACGCGTTCCTTGAGTGGACCGGGGTTCAAGCCCGTGACTACTAAATACCACAAATATTTGTATTGACGATTTATTGTAAACTCTACTGACTTGGTTGTCGTGCCGGAGTATAAACAGAATTTATATATATTATAGTAGTAGTAATGGCAGGTGATGCAAGAAATCAAGTGTATGAGCTTATGCAGTATCAGCCAAAAAAAAAAAAAAAAATTACAAAATAATAATGAATTATTAAAGAATTTAAGCAATAAGGTAGGTTGCAATGAGATTAAGTTGTAGTGAGGCAGGTTCAGCTCCCGTAAGCAGCAGCACTTTTGACATAATCATCCTCTTCTGCGCACCGGGTAGAAAACGCCTGAGTTCGAATCCCATCAACGACAGGAGAAATCGTAACATCCAGCAAACAGCAAACTGACCACAGAACACATGCAATTTACAGACATATTACATACGGCACAATACGGTCTTAAAAAAAAAAAAAAAAAAAACTATTTTACCAGGGGCACCTGGAAATTTAATTTCGACTACCCATGTGTATTGTGTCTGTAAATTGCGTGTGTCCTCTGGTCGATTTGCCTACTTTTGCTGAACGAAAACTACGGTTTTTCGGGGGAATAAACCTCGCTATCTACCCATGAGACCGACTAACTCAGCCACAGAGTGAAAAAAGCCCATAAAATTTCCTCGCGTCATCGAGGGGGATTCGAACCTGGGCCTTTTTCAGCCAGTGGGGGTGGGGATGGTGACGATACCACTATGCTACTCGCGCAGACACAATATGGCATAAGTTGCTGATGTGCCTAAAACCCTATAATAACAAGAATAAGTAACAAAAATAACAAAACTCCACAAGAGTGGCCAGCTTACTATGCTCACAGCATCATCCAAAGAATCGAACAAGAATTATTAATGACGATGGTGTCAGCCCTGTGATGCCCGCTGGCTGCCATCTGTCAACGGGTGACGATCAGGTATAGAATGTATTTGAGGGAAAGAATATTGCACCCCGGGTCATCATCACCCACGGACCAGATGACATCATAAGGCTGACAGTACACAAGCCATTAATAGGAAACATCACGGAGGAGGAGGAGGAGACAGGTAGCGGTTGTTAAAAGGTTCACATTTCTGGAAAGAAAATGATGACATCTTAAGCTGTTAGACGGCTTCTGTCAACTGGGAAGATAGCTCACGGAGTGCAAATATTATACAGGGTGTCCCAAAAGTCACTACTATATGGCTAAATAAGATGAGTTTCATAAAAATGTCCAAATGACACAATTATATTCATATTTTTCTACAAAATATTTTCTACAAGGTGTTTACATTGTTCTACAACTTTTCATAATTTATTAATTATTATTTTTTCTTTCCAGACCCAAATATACGTATAATATTGTCGTTAAAACATTTTTTTTTGAAATTCACCTTATTTAGCCTAACAGATAGGGACTTTTGGGACATCCTATTTTAATTTTCGCATCCCATTATACGTATGAATATTTTTGAACGGTGTATAGGGATGGTAATCTCGGTGTCTCTGTTTCCTTCTCCCTGTGCTGCATAAGTACTTCATTTATTTATGTTTTTATTTCATTTTATCCAGTTCTTTCGAAATATGGTGTACCTACGTGTATCTGATGCACGTACACGAAATTAGACGTCACTCGTAATACTTTTCTCGTTGCAGATGAGACTGAAATTCTGCAAGAAATGGATAAAACTGAGACTGAGCTTAAGCTGTTATCAAATATTTTTTGAAGAAGAACTGGACTCAGATTGATATTCGGAAAGACTTGGTGGACCCATTGATGACTGTACTCCATCATATGACATAGTTAAAAGGTGGTGCCGTGAATTTAAGAGTGGTAGGAAATCGTGTGAAGATGAACATGCCGATAAAAACTTCCACCACTCCGCAAAATGTCAACAGATGCCACGACATTGTCCCTCAGAAACGCCGTGTCGTGTTGCTAAAATCACTGGGTTGTTATGTACAGGTGTGTACATGGTTCCTGACACTCAGGGCATGAAAATACGTGTAACAAGATCAGTGCGTCGAATGCTGACGTCCAATCAGAAATGTGTATGGGCCTTGTAAAGTCAGTGTAT
This sequence comes from Mastigoproctus giganteus, assembly GCF_048544385.1. Lineage (NCBI taxonomy): Eukaryota > Metazoa > Arthropoda > Arachnida > Uropygi > Thelyphonidae > Mastigoproctus > Mastigoproctus giganteus. The sequence goes on from NC_143586.1 coordinate 2,042,982, forward strand.
TCTTTCTGTATGCTGCGCCAAGAGTGCAGTGTACAGTGTGTTTAGTGTCAAACGGCACCAGGGGTTCCCCACATCTCCGCGTAGTATGCATTGTCGGTGAAACAGAACACTGTCAATGCCAGAGGTTTAAAGGTGTATGGATCTTGGCCGCTGGGCTCCTAATGGGATCCAACGTTGCCTACACTCCGCCCCTTGGAGGCAGACCAGGTACACCAGTATTATAGTTATTTACTCTGGCAGGCCCTGCCACCTAATTTCTTGAGATTTCAGTGGCTAGGACCTTAAAAAAAAAAAAAAAAAAAAAAAAACCGCTATAGATAGGGGTCAGCCAAAAGGAGTACTAATTATGATAATTGGTGTTATTAAGTTTTTGGGTGTATATGCTATGCCAACCCAAAAGACTTCTGTGACAGGTGAATGAAACACCACTTTGATCCTGAGTCAATAACAAGACATAGAGTAAAAACATCGTGGAGCGCTCCTCTCCAAGAAATTCAGGGTGCAAAAAACCAGCAAAAAAGGTGATGGCATCGTGTTTTGGGATTTTCAGGGTGGTATCCTCACTGATTGCCTTGAACGTGTCCAAACCATCACAGCTGAGTCCTATGCGGACCCAGTCCCCAAACTACGCAATGCTATCGCGTAGTTAGGATTATCAAAAAAAAAAAAAAAAAAAAAAAAGAGAGAGAGAGAGAAGTTCTCCCATGGTGACTTTCATATATTCCCAAATCTTAAGACCTTCCGGGTTCTTTTTTTAGATGATTCTGCTGATAGATGACGTGTGGACGCCTGGTTCGATAGCCAACTACAACGGTTATTTATTATTATTTTTTTAACAGGAATTAAAGGTTTGGAGCATCGTTGGAAAAGGTGTAAGTAGTGTTGCAAGGCAACCATGTTAAAAAAAAAAAAATACTTTTACTGTTGTCATTTTATTATTTCTATTTGAGGGATAAAGTAACTCGATGACCTTCCTCGTATGTTGATTTTGAAAGAAGTTTGCGCAATTATTCGATTTTATAGGCATAATTTGCTGAAGATTTGGACACTTTGATTGGTATGGAGAGAAAGATATCATTTTTCAAAACAGCTATTGGTGAACCCACTCGGTGTTTTATAATTCTCACAAACCATTTTTGTGCGGTGTTTACGAATGATGATCTCGTGCGTTTGTTTCCTTTCTCTCTTTAATGCTCACTTTTTAGTACTTCATTTAATGATGTTCTCAGTATCTTATTATTTTGTTTTTGTAAGAGATCAGCAAACGTATGCAAACTATCTATTTTTAAAGCCAATCACAACGTAATATATATTGTGTCTTACTACTTCCGCTAAGTTTGGGGTGCTCTTCATTAACTTAAAATATTCCTAAATACGACGCTGTACTTTTATTTACTGCATTTCATTGTTTCTTTAACGAACACACGGTTTCGGTGTGGGTACAGAGAAGAACAACAACAGAGCAGTGCACTGTTTAAACACCATCAATTGGAAGAACATTTTCGTGGTGCACATTGGGCCCCTTGATATCAGTGTAGCAACCTGTGGGAGTCACACTTTCTCTTGAAATTTTCTTACGAGGCATCGTACGTGGTATACCAGTCAGACTGTCGTGCCTCGATGTGGCCGATGTCCAGAGAAATTACCTGCTGGACTGTATCTTGGCAGAGGCAGCGTGATGGTCTGGGGCTGTTTTTCATTGTTTGACCTAAGCCCATTGGATGTTTTGGACAAAACCATTAATGCTGATTGCTGAGGTCTATATAGACTTCCAGTGTAATACTGTTTTACGTTGTGGCAGCAGGTCGAGGAAGGCCCATACCCTCATACCTCTATCAGCAGGTCAATACTCCACGTCATGACTGTTTGCATTGTGACGGACTGTTGTAAGGACACGAGCGTCGAAAAATTGGACTGATCAGCCCAAAGCTCCAACCTCAGTCATAAAGAATCTGGGATGAATTGGATCATCAGGTGCGTATGAGGGGAGACTGCGCAAAAAACAGAGCTAAATTGGTCTCTGCTTTGAAGGTAAATGACTTTTCCTGTACAAAAAGGCTATTGTAGATATGCAAAAGGGTTTGGATATTAATTCGACAGTGTGTATAATTACAGACACACACACAAATGGACGCCGCTTATTGGGATCACTTGGGAACAAAGCTTAAGTGATAACCAATGAAGCGAGCAGCCGTTCAGCGTTGTTTATGAATAGTGGAAAGGTGTATGTGGACAAAAAGAAAACGTTAATATAAAACAATTTACTTTGACTCTCCACTATTTCTTTGAGAAAGTGATCAATAAAAATAAAAAAATCATAAAAAATGTTATAATATTGCTGGAAATTAAAACAACATTAACCAAACCGTTAAAAACAAATCGAGAAAATATTAGAATAAAGAAGTCGGAAAACAGTTAATGCTCTCTGCTGTAAAATAGTCAGATTGGTAGAAGTACAGATACAGTACATTCTTTCACGGAGTAACGACGCAGAACTGTACGAAACAACGGCAGTAATAGAAAAGCAACATGTCGGAGTTCAAGAACAAATCGGGATGTTCTGCAATCATTTCCACCGAACATGCGTAAACTGCGATAAGTCAAAGGGTTTAGGAAAGATACAACGTTGTTCTGTGTGGGCGCCTCCGTAGCCAGATGGGCAGGGACAGTAGTGCATTGCACACGCTTCGTGATTAGACCGGGGTTCGAGTCTGTGACCACCAAATACGGAGGATGCGGAAGATCAGAAAATGACCACCGCATATCCCCAGCCCGAATAAAGGGTGAGGGTCGGCGTCAGGAAGGACATCCGGGCGTAAAAATTACCCGCCAAAACAATAAAAACGCCGACCCCATATAATAATGGGAAAAGGCGAGGACAAAAAAAAAAAAAAAAACTGAACTCCTTTACATCTGTCGATGTTCATCACGACTAAAGGTCGGTGCTAGAAGACGCAAAAAAAAAAAACCCACTTTATTTTGTTAACTGATGTAAACATTTGTTAGATGCCAAGTGAGAGCAAATATTGTCACGTGGAGTCAAATTTAAATGCGTCCTTTATTTTGCGTAATCGATTATACAGAAAATTGCTCTTTATATTTTTATTTACTCCCAATATTATTATTTATTTGATATTAATATTAAGGTTACAAAAAGGTAATAAAACATTGTTTATTTCTAAGAGAAACACTTTTTTATTTTAAATTATACGCGTGTTTCACACTCACCATTCGCTTTTCAAAACTACAGGACGCCAATATTTGCTAAGAAACAGCAGCGAAGGAATTGCATTTAAAAGAGAATGATTATTCACAAATTAATCAAAAAACACCGATTAGCGTTTGTATTTCAGATGGGCAGGGACACCCTTACTGATAGCGTAATAAAATATACTCATTTAGCGTAGCATACGGTAGGAGTTTCCAATGAAAGGCGCATTCACTGCACGAAGCCGGCGAAGATAAAAGAGAAACTCAATACGCTCTGATTGGACTAAATGGTAAGATAAGGAACACATAATTAAACGAAGTACTAAAGCCAGTGCGGCTCAAGGACAAGAAAACAATCTTAACGAGAAGATCATTAGGGTTAAGGCACAGAGTGCGAGGCAGCTTCTGCCGCATCGGCCATCACACATTTGGCACCAAGGTGCGCACTGTGGGGGTGGCAATTAAAACATCGAGTGGGTTCACATTAAGGGCCACAGTACGCGGGTTTGTCTGTAAAATAGACGTTGCAATTAAACAGCGTGCACTAGTGGACAAATAATGGAAACAACTGATACGAAAGCAGTTGTTTTCGTAATGAAGCATTTATGAACACGCAAACGATTTCTCTTCTCTCGTTCTATCTTTAAATAGACGCAGGCACACAACGAAATGATTGGATAAGTAAGGCCATTTGCAATGTTCTTTTTTTTTTCTTTTTTTAGGTCGTAGAAGGAAAAGACAATAAAAAAAAAAAAGTACATGAACAGATGACCGACGTGTCTAAATTATCAGCGCAAATGCGGCAGAGACATCGGAACTAAAACCGCTGGTTCGTTTTACACCAAATGCATCGAAAGTGATGTCTGCATTCACACCACAACAGCTGATCTAGAGGAGCGAGCAAATTGCGCACTAAATAAGCTCCAGGATTGGGCAGCCATTCACCGACTACAGATCTCGGGAGAGAAAACCAAATCTATATTGCTCAAGGGAACGCTCCAACTACGAAGACCACCGGTTATCAAAATTGACAACACCTCCATAAGATTATACCCAGAAATCAAGTATTTAGGAATCGTCTTAGATATGAAGCTAAATTTCCATCCTCACTTGAAATATATGTCACAGAAAATAAAAAAAATACTCGGCCATGATCAACCGTATAAGCCGTGCAGACTGGGGCCTTAAGCGCCGGGCTCTGTCCCTCATCTATAATGCCATATTTGTCCCAATGGCTTGCTATGGAGCCTCAGTATGGTGTACTTGGGCCTCCCTCGATCGAAATAGCCGTAAACTAGACTCCATACAGCGTTCTATTTCACAAGGGCGTGCCGTACAGTAAGCACCCCAGCTCTACAGGTGCTAGCTGGATGTATACCCCTACACCTAGAGGTAATAAGAAAAGGATTGTATCAACGGTTGAAGAAGAGTATTCCCCACCGAAACAGCAGGCATCACTCTTAACCTTGATAACAACCCCAAACAGGAAAGGAAGAGAATCTCTGAAATTATGTACAGGACCTGGTAAAGACATGGGACACCACCAACAAAGGACTGATAACCAAAAACTTAATTCCCTCTGTGAACCTCATCAGTCCAAAGCCTCCTCCCTGGTACTCACCAGGCCTCCATACTACATTTCTATTGTAGGCCACGTTTTTTTTTTTTTTTTTTCTGTTAGTACATTAGCATTTTGTTAGTACATCTGTGGCCATAATGCACCTCCAAGGTTTTTGCATTTGACTATGATCCAAGCCCGAGGCGGGATTCGAACCCGCGACCTTTGGGTTACCAGGCAGGCACTTTACCCACCTGGTCGGCACACGCCACGTGCCCTTTAAAGCGAAGCTAACATCCCTAGGCAGATGACTTGATCTTGACCATCGAGGCTGACAGCAGATCCTCCTTAGAAATCCAAGCAAATGATGCCCTGCAAAAGCTGCTAGATTGGACGAAGCTACACTTGCTCAAACTAGCAACCGACAAGACAAATTCGATGCTGCTAAAAGGTACGTTAGACTTAAGGAGACCACCACAAATTAAGATTGAGAACAAAACAGTTAAGCTGTGCGAACAGATTAAATACCTAGGAATAATCCTGGACAGAAAATTAAATTTCAAGCCACACCTAGAATATATTAAACAAAAGATAAGAAGATATGCGGCCCTCCTCGCTAGAGTCACTCGCAGGGACTGGGGACTCAGACGTACTACCCTGTCTTTGTACTACAAAGCTCTCTTCTTCCCTGCCATCACATATGCCTCCCCTGTCTGGTACGCGAGGGCAGCACTAGAAGTGAATAAACGGATCCTCGAAACCATTCAGAGGACCATCCTCCTTACCATGTCGAGAGCAACTAGAACGACTAGCACGGCTGCCCTCCAAGTCCTGGTAGGAGTTCTACCCCTGGATCTCGAAGCTACCCGCTGTGGTCTGCTCTACCATCTTGCCAGAAACACATCGGCTACGATGTATGACCTCACCACTGACATCACTAATGACCGAAACTATGAGAAGAGAAGAATCACCGACCACCTCATCCAGATTTGGCAGAGGAGATGGAGCAACACAGAAAAAGGTGCAGTGACCAGAAGATTCCTCCCCACTGTCACTAAGCTGTACCCTAAGGCGCCAGTGTGGTTTCACCCTGGTCGAAATACCACCTTCCTCCTTACAGGACACGGCCCGTTTAAAGCTAAACTACACCAACTTGGTATCATAAATAACGCGGACTGTCCCTGTGGCAACCCGGAGTCCTGGAGACACCTAATGTTTGAGTGCGATTTGTATGACGACCTGCGACTACAGCTAATAACGTCAATCCAATATATCCCAGACAACCAAGAACCCAGACTGCTAGCCACGTTGGTAGTGTGCACTTGACTGGGGAGGATGCCCCAACAGTGTTTTTTATCGGGCTGAAAGAGAGCTCCAACACATTTTAATTTTAAGCATTCATATTCCAATTAATTAAGAGTCGAAACCAACAGCGGGCTTAATGTTCATTCAACGCAGCCGAACCGAGTGATATTCTGCTTAAGGCAACACGTCACTTGACTCCTGGCAAGGTCAAGTGGCGACAGGGTTAGTGATTGTTTCTCCCCCACTCCCACCCACTGCTGCATACTTTCTCCTCTAGTCATCGAACGGAAGAAGTTCACTGTTTCCCCCCCCCCCCACCTGTTTGTGGGGGACAGGCAAAATCTTCTTTAGTGCACAGAAATTCACCAAATTGGACTACGAACTTGTAGCGGGTGTCTTCCTGCACCAAAAATCAAGTCCTACTGAAGCAACACCATACCGACCCGGAAATCCGGACCTACTTCGATTATTTGAAATTGAAACCAATAAAACCCAAACCTCGTTGCAGCATACCAACAAGGATGACATTACAGTCATCGAGCATGACGAGGGGCCGGTGGATCCCCGCGCCGAAGCCCCCTCCGCTAAAAGGAAAACCCGCTCACAAACCGACACGAGAGAATCACAAGAGATTCATGCCTCCCAACGGGATTCTACCGAAGAGAAACAAGAGGAACCACCACTCGATTCAACCTTGCCAAGGGGCACCGTCCCTGAACAGAAACTAATCCTGCGAACCGCCCTTGAAAACTTATTCAAGAAGCAGAGCAGCAGAGTGACTACAGGACTAAGAGCTGAAATCGTTTCCCTGTGGACCAAACTAGAAACAATTTTGGACCAAACGCACCTGGAAAATGAAAAAATAACTGCCAGGCTTGATGCCTATCTTGAAAGTGGGGCGAACAAAGTGCAACAGCGAGCCCCCACTTTTGCTGAAGTGCTGAGGACACAGCAACCCACCAACCAAACAGTAATAAGGAATCTACCACTAAACGCAAGACCCTCTTGCCAACCCCTCACCTAGTCATCGTAAGACCGACCTCCAAAGATGAAGTCCACACCAGCGAAGAGGTAAAGAGCATAGTAGTAAACAACCTTACCGAAGACTTAAAAGCGGCAAAAATCAAATCGGTTCGCAAAACCCGAAATGTGGGTGTTATTATTGAAACCCAGACAAAGGCGAATGCAAACCTGATACTAAACAATCAAAGAATTCACACACTTGGATTAGAGGCCCTACCACCGAAAAGAAAGGGACCTTGTGTAATTATATACGACTTGGACAAGGACATATCCCCGACTGAGATCCAAACAGAGCTGTACATGAGAAACCTACAGCAAGACTATCCAGGGAAGGCACCATCAACCATCGTTACTCCGAGATTTCAGACTAAAGCTAGAGCAGGAAACGCCACTAACTGGGTGGTAGAGCTCTCACCAGCGGCCTGGAAGACTATATGCCAGCAAAACAGAGTCTTTATCAACTGGGGCAGCCACCGCTTCAGGGAGTACGTACCCGTCCCAAAATGCTTCCGGTGTTGTAAATTCGGGCATACTACCCACACCTGCGCTCAGACTCAGCCCACCTGCGGCCATTGTACAGAGCGGGGACACGAGTTTAAAAACTGCCCAAATAAGGACAAAGACCCTATCTGTGCTAATTGCAAGTTGGTAAAAATGGATTGCAAACACTCGATAAGGGACCCCAACTGTCCCTCATACATCAAAGCGAAGAGCATGCACCAAACTAGAACTGATTATGGCGACTACAACTAAGAAATTCAACACCACAGAGATGAAAATATTCCAGCATAATGCACAGAGAGCCAGGGCTGTGGCTGACCAGCTACGCCTTAAGGCCGACCAAGAGAGCGCTGATATCCTGCTACTTCAGGAACCGTATGCACATTCCAAACAAGTAAGGGGCTACCCACTTGCATATAAACTAATCCAATCTGATGAGGACACTCCCTGGGCCGCGGTCCTGGTCCGAAACCCGGACATCACGGCAACGAAGATCGCACAGCTGTGCACACCATGGGCAGCCTGCGCCCATGTCATCACACCAATAGGAGCCTTCTACGCCATATCCCTCTACTCTAGACCGGGACAGGATATCACAACTGCCATAAATTACTTGCAACAGCTACTTGACATCCTACCAAACCAGCGGATCATTGTGGGAGCAGACGTGAACTGTCGGTCGCCTGCATGGCACAGCAAAACGGAGAGCAGAAGAGCTACGCACAATAGTCAGCTACTTGAAGACTTCCTAGCCACCTCGCCGTTTGTGATCCTTAACCAGCCACACCATTTGCCCACATTCTGCAACCTGCTTTGGGAAGCAGACATAGACATAACAATAGCCACAGCCAATATGGCCGCGCATATCGACAGATGGACAGTCGAAAATTCCTGGACAACATCCGATCACCGGGTGATCACGTACCGAATCTCAAGAACGCTAACCAGAACCCCAATCACCAGATATCTCACCAACAGATTTGCAATCCACAAAGCGGACTGGAATCAGTTTGCGGTTCACCTAGCCACAGCTATCAAAGCTAGACAACAGCAAATAGAGAAGGAAATTGATCCAGATATCCTGCAAAGAACAGTGACTAACATAATCACAGAGTCCAGCAGTGCAACCATAAAGAAGAAGAGACCCTCCCCAGGAATGGTCCCATGGTGGACCCGGGAGCTGCAGACCCTTAGGAAGGAGGTCGCAAATAGAAGGAAACGATTCCAAAGAGCCCGCAGGTCTTGGCCGCAGGCTGAGGTGGAGGCCTTAAGATAACGCTATAGGGAGGCAAGAAATCTATACACAGACAAAATCCAAAGAGTAAAAGAAAATCCTGGGAGTTACTTGTCTCCACAGCTGGAAATGCGGATCCCTGGGGGGTTATATACAAAGTAACTACGAATAAACTCCCCAGGGGAGAAGTCCTCACGACGACTCGAACTCCACAAGGCACTCTAACAACAACGTGGGAGGAATCAGTCAACAACCTCCTAAACGCAATACTGAAGGAACCAGCACAGCCAACCAGTGAACAACAACTCAAGCTGTGCAAAGAAAATGAAGAATACCTCACGGAACAGATAGAACAACCATTTACAATGGAGGAACTCCAAGAAGCGACTGCCCGGATTAGGCCCAAAAGATGCCCTGGTAGAGATATGCTTGAACCTGAAATCATAAAGAAGGTTGCTGACCTAGAACCCCAACTTCTCTTAAGGCTGTACAATTGAGAGAGAGAGAGAGATAATCTTTTATTACCCTTCACGGCCATAAAGCCAGGTGCTGCCTGGAAGCTGGCTACTTCCCTAAGGAGTGGAGAACAGCAAATGTCAAATTAATTCTCAAATCCCCAAGCAAAAATCCGGCATTCCCGGAATCATATCGACCCATAGCGCTCCTAACAGTTTTAAGTAAGCTATATGAACGGCTCCTCCATAGACTGATACAACACTACTACTCCACTGCCAACCTTGAGGCAAAAAACCAATTCGGATTCAAGCCAGGTCACTCGACTGTCGATGCGATGAGAAACCTACTGATATCAGTGAATGATTGCCAACAGAAGTACTTTCTCGCTATTGCAGTGGATTTTGCCGGGGCGTTCGACTCACTTTGGTGGCCGAGCGTCCTGAGCAGGCTCAGAATGGCACAGGTCCCAAGTAACCTTTATAATAATATCAAAAGCTACCTCTCACACAGAAAAATATAAGTGAAAGTACCATACCAACAGATCAGCAGGAACATCCACAGGGGGTGCCCCCAGGGTTCCGTGCTCGGTCCACTGCTGTGGAATATAGTATTTGATGATTTTCTGAACACCGGCCTTGGGGAGGTGGTAACCCAAGCATTTGCGGATGATTTAATTCTCACTGTGACGGCAGATAATAGGACACAACTTGAGACTCGAGCAAATCAAGCTCTGTATACTCTACAGCAGTGGGCTATGGAGAACTTTCTACAGATCTCGCCTGCCAAAACGACTTCCATCTTGCTTAAGGGAACATTGGACATAAGGAGGCCACCGCAAATTAAAATAAATCGCGCTACAATCAAATTCGCCCAACAAATGAAATACCTCGGGATCATTTTTGACAGCAAGCTCACATTCCAACCGCATCTCAGGCAACTCAGGACGAAGATTAGGAACTACTCAGGCCTGATTGCGCGAGTCTCACGCAAGGACTGGGGGCTGAGTAAACAAACCATGTTGCTATACTACAAGACTACTTTTCTCCCAGCGATCACATACGGTGCACCAATATGGTACCATAGAACCAGACTGACCACCAACAAAAGAATACTGGACTCAACACAACGAACAATATTGCTCAAAACAACCCGAGCCTGCAATACTGTGAGCACGGAGGCGCTTCAGGTTCTTACTGGATCCTTACCCCTGGATCTCGAAGTGATCAGATGCGGACTAGCATACTACATATCAAAAGGAATCTCTGTGACCTACTCGGGCTTTACGATTGAACCCACAAACAATATAAAAATGGAAAAGGCTCGTCTCTTGGCACACTTAAAACAGGAATGGCAAAACAGGTAGACAGACTCAACCAAAGGAGAGGTGACACGACGCTTCATACCTGATGTAGACAGGTTTTTCCCAAAACTACCTGTATGGTTCCACCCAGGCCTATATGCCACCTACTTATTGACGGGTCACGGCCCCTTCAACGAGAAACTAACATCTCTGGGCCTCCTCCAAGACCCCAACTGTTCATGTGGCGAACCGGAAAGCTGGACCCACCTCATGCACGAATGTACAAACTACGAGGACCTACGTGGAAATCTAATAACAAGATTGACCTACGTGCCGCGAGTCCAGGAGCATCATCTCTTGGACACAAGCAAAGAATATAAGAACCTCACCAGATTTGCACAGGAACTCTTTGCCAGAAGAAGAACCTGTTCTGCGATCAGGAACTAAGGGCACAGTATGCCTTGTAGCAGACATTAAACTTCCACAACACCGGACTATAAGCAGCACTAGACCACCCTTCCTGATGATGGAAACAGGATCAACTGACCAAACCCATCCGGGATGCAAAAGAGACACTCCACGAGACTACCCTGGTTGTGTATATGACCCATAAATGTGACTGACCTCAACCTACCTGGATGGACACATAGCCAATGAATGACATCGGGGAACTGGTTCCGACTGCTTCGTTGGACCCATATCTTTTTCCCCACCTTGAACAGCAGATTTGCTGCCAGTGCGCCAATTGGCGACCGAGCTGGGCACTCTTTCCTGGCTTTCTTTCCACTACTTCCCTGGCGGGGGGGGGGGAAGGTGCCTGTCCTCTTGTCTCCTCCCTTCCTCGCCACCCCCAATTTTCCTTCTTGTGGGGCATGGGCATGCCCCACTGACACCTATTGGGGTCGCCTTCCCTATTGACTCCATATTTCTGTCTCTCTCCCCCCCCGTCTTCAGTCTCCCTCCCCTACTCTATCTGTACACAAGCGATTGCCCTACACGTCCAAATTTAATCATGTCCAAATTACTGTTTGCCAATAGTTTCGGCCTTTCAAATCCTAGCACTCTTACCCCCGCCACGCGAAAGATCAAATTTTTTTTTTTTTTTTTTTATAGGTCCTAGCCACTGAAATCTCAGGAAATTAGGTGGCAGGACCTGCCAGAGTAATTAATTATAATGCTGATATACCTGGCCTGCCTCCACGGGGCTGAGTGTGGACAACGTTGGGCCTCAGCAGGGGTCCAGCGGCTAAATGGCCAGAAGAACAACGGTACACGACACTACACTCATACAATATCCATACACTTTTAAATCTCTGGCCTTTCCAGTGAACTGGCACACCTACAATGAAAGCAACGCGGAGATGGGGGAAACCCCTGGTGCCGCTTAACACTAAATACACTCTACACTCTACACTCTCTCATCAACAAGCGATTTTATTCCACAGGAATGCCGTTGAGAGGATGTTTTCTGTTCGTTGCACATTCTCGATACACCCTTGAAACTGTGGTACGTGAAAAGTTCAGGAGAACTGCCGTTTCAAAGATGCTTTGTCCAGCATGTCTTACACCTACTACCATGCCACTTTCGAACTCCGTTAGATCACTCCTTTTCCCCATTCCTGCTACGGTTTGTACACTTAACTGATACTAGGAAGGTTGTTCTGCCGCATTTATAGAAGGGTTCGAGCCTGTGAGCCACCAAATACGGAGGATGCGGAAAGGTCAGGGAATGATCACTGCATATCCTCGGAGCAATATGGCCTTAGTTGCTAATGCTCCTGTAAACCAAACAACAACAACAGCCGCATTTATATCCAGAACTGTGGTCATGTGACTTGCAACGTTGTGGGACAAACCATCTGTGTGCACAGCACGGGTGTACCTAATAAAGTGGCAGTACAGTGTAAGTTTGTGCCACTTTGTCAAAGTTCTGACCTAGTTTCAGACACAAACTTAAAATAAAATTGAAAGCATTAATGACTCCCATAAAAAAGGTCAATCTAAAGCTATGGTGCAACGCCGAAAAATATTAGCAGAAATCATAAAAACGGAGGAAGAACCACCAGACTTGCTCGGTGAAATTTGCGTCATTTCGGTGAAAAGTTTATTTTGAACATTAAGTTTTACTTCACTTGTTTCGTTTATATTCTTCCTTTTCTTGTTTGTTAATTGCGTTTCATTCTTTAATGAGTAATTTTTTAACTAGCCAGGATATCGAGATATGAATTTGTCACGCGACTTTCCCCAGTGTGGATAAATCAGCTTGACAGGTTGATGGAGTGTGTTAAACGGAAACGTGTCAAGTAAACGATAATTTAGTGTCGATGTTCTACAACAGGCTCGCTCAAAAAACTCCAGAAATCAAAATCAAATTTTGGGTCTTTTCTTTGATTTATTAATGACAAAACGTTAATGGTTAGCGAGAGACATTCGGTTTGATGTGTCACAAAAACAGGGTTTCACATCTGGTGAGTATGGGCTTGGCACACCCAGGGTCCTGAGCTAGATATCATCATTCTCCTCTTTCTTGGTGATTCCCTTCTACTTCTCTCTCTCTCTCTCTCTCTCTCGGGGTAATACAGAATTTTTTTTTTTTTTTTTGTCTGGTGCAGCATAAACCTCTATCTTCCTTGCACCATATAACTAATAATAATAATAAAAACAATAATAACAGAAAAGAGCGGAGAAATTTCGGTGTTGCGTGGCATTTTTACGAATGTGAGTTCGTAAAGTGCCCAAAAGAGGGCACTGATTTGGGTTAATGGTCAAATTCGTGCACTTAAATGAAGCCATTTTGTGAACGTAAATATACGTGCACAAAATGGCTTCAGCGTAATATAAAAGAATGTGTTAAATAAAAGTATCATTCTGCATTTCCGGGATTAGAAAATTTTAAATAATAATAATAATTATTATTATTTTTTAAATAAATGAAATTATTAATTTATTTAATTAAGAATAAAAACAAATTACGGTTATATTATAATTATTAAATTATATGGAGCTAAAGATTATTTATAATATGGAATTATTTGCAAACATCGGGATTTGAAGTGATTAGTTTGTGATGGTCTTAATTCTTAATTAATTCTGACAGCAGAAGAAACTTTGCCTTCACAATGAGTTGCAAAAGGTATTGCACTAATTTCAAACAAATTAT